>NW_015091265.1:2242762-2298581 GCF_001431845.1 Calidris pugnax | reverse complement strand
GGGGGGGGGGAAGGGGAGGAGGGGGGTCCTGCGTGGGGTCTCCCCCGTCGACTCCCCCTCAGACCCCCGTCCCCCCACTCTGCGAGCTCCAGACGTGCCCCTGTGTGTGGGGGGGATGCTGTTTCTGCCCCTCCCTGTCATAGCTCGTCTGGGGAAAATCTCAGGGCTGGAGACCTTTTAATCGTCCGAACAGCTGTTATCCTAATGAGTAACGGAATAGTTCCATTGACTTTTAGATCCGTTCCTGTCATTATTCACATTTTTTTTTTCCTTCTTAATTTTAAAATGAAACAAAAAAAAATTGAATATTTTATTAGCTCTTAAATTATTCAGCGCAACGGATTCTCAAAATCCAATAACATTCACACAGTTGCAGCGAGCATGTGATAGCTTATGCAATATGTCCTTGTACCTGCAGTTTATGCCCAAAGTCTTTTGAGCAAAAGATGCTTTATCTGCCACAAAGTCTGGGCTTGTCATAAATACTTTGCACTGGGCTTTTGTAGGACTTCTCATAGTTCATGTCTGAGCATTTTTTCATTTAAGTATATGGTCTTGTCTTGTTTTTAGGTAACTTTAGAACAGAGAGAACTTCACAGATTTTCTGGTAGAAGTGAAATAGGAAGGGAAAAGCCCCACATTTTCTCTGTGATTGCTTAAGCTGTAATTATTCAGTTAAAGGTTTGTCCTTGGCTTTCAAAATGAAACAGAAGCAAATTATACAGAGTCTTTTTTTACGCTGAAACAGAGTAAAATGCTGCTTGACAGGTCTGATATACTGGGTTAATTTTTGCTCACTGTCATAACGTTTACTTTTAATAGATCCTCTCATCCTTATGATGACTGTAAGCACTGTAAGTAGCTAAAACTCTTTAGAGAGCAGGTTTTGAACAGTACAAAACTTTTTGTACATTGATTAAACATTACTTGCTGATGAGTCTATTTGCATGATGGTGTATAATGAAAACCTATGATAGTGTCATCTATGCAGTGACCAGTTCTTTCCTGTTTTCTTTTGGGATAAATTTCAGCTGCAGATCAAAGTTAAGTCATATAGTTCATTACTGACCTATGTTTCAAGTCTGCTGTTAAAGAAAAATCCCAACTATTTTTTTATTGAATCTCTGAAAAGTAATAATGGAGGTCAAAATCCTTTTTATTCTTTATATCTTAAAAACCTCTTTTGCTTTTTGTGTTTGAAACACAAACACAGTATATCAGCAAGGGGTTTTTTTTGGTGGAGGTGGTGGTCTTTTTTAAAGGCAGAAAGAAAAGGGAGAAAGATTGAAAGAGAGAAAGATGATGATGATGAAAAGGTCATCCCAATGGCAGACTGGAATTTTCTTTTTTGTGGTCAGTCTGATAAATTTGCAGTCTCATGCACTGTAACAGGAGTCTGATCTTCAGAGATGTGTTTATATGCATGTGTATGATGAAACTGGGCTTCAAGGGTGCAGTGACTTCTCCCCCTTAGTTTGCAAGAAAGATGTAGGTACATTTTTAATAAGAAATGTCCTTTTATGCATATTTCAAAACAGCTGTAAGTTTTTACATTTGCTGTTGTTGCTGTTTCTTGGTCAAATTTGAACGTCAGCCAGTCTGATGTTCTATGGTGTAGTGGACAGACAGCAACTACAAGAGCAACTGCAGAAGCTACAAGAGATTATTTCAGGTGGAAGAAATACAGTGCATCTCATCTATAGCGATATGGTTTCTGGAGTCTCACTGTGTATATTATTAGGAACAAACAAACCAATACCTTTCAGAACAGTCAGTGAAGACTGGGATCAAATGAAAGGAAAAGCACGGTTTAAAACTGGTGTCTGTTTTAGTGTCCAGATTTACCTCATGGAACGGAGTAAGCTGATCGGCTGTGGTAATGGTACTGTGAGTGCATAACAAATCAATGTGTTCTATGTCCATGTGTTAAATGTCTTTGCAACAGGATCTTCTGAAGCTTTCCCATTTGAGTTGTCTTTATTGTGAACTGATCCTTAAATTGTATCATTTTCACTCAGCTTGTTCCTGAATTTTTCTGTATCGTTTCCCTAAAAATGGTACTGATATGGCCAAAACTGGGCAAATCTAGTTCTTTATTTTATGACTGTGTCCTGGGAGGCTGAGATAAATATTTTGGGACTCTCAAGGAACTGTTTCAAAGATGTTGCTTTTTTTCCATTACAGTGGGAACCTTCACTCTCTCTGAGGCTTAGAAGTTTCTATAAAGCCTCTTTCTGCAGCTGGAATAAGCTGCAAGGAGTGAAAGTGCTGAAAAACAAGAGAGGTAAACTGTAGCTTTGTTCTCATGCAACTATGCTGAAAGACTGAAAAGATCACAGACACTTTCAAAGACCAAGATTCTTCTGTTTTATCAAATGCCTTTGCATCTTTGGACGGCATCTGCTTCTGTACAAACTGCTGACAGTGTGACCCTGCATAATGATTTTCACTGTTCTTTTAACAAATTACATTTGTATTCAAATTGATTTTCCATGACTGCTCGTATAGCCTCCAGAAAGCATATAGCAGATATACTATTGCATCCTGTACGTGTCTGGTCAGTCTAGGACAGAATTTGATGTCAAGCCACGCATTGTTATAACTGGAATTAATAGTTCTGGTGGTATTCGTTGGGTGTTTTAAGTGTCCGACTTCCTCTTTCTCTGACCTTTATGTCTTTATCCTTTATCCTTTATGTCTTTTTTCAAAGGGTATGCTTCATACAAGTTTGTGTATCAATGGTAGCATAGTGAAAAGGGACACTGTCTTATCTTCCCTCCTCCACATTTTTCCAATTACCGTCCAGTTGAACAATCAAGGAAATGATCCACTTTGGAAGTTATTTCAAAAGACAGTCACTTTTTATTAAGAGGTTGATTTTTATGCCTTGAATTCGCTGTTTGTACAGGACATGTCGATACAGCAGCAGTAACAAACTCAGAGCCCAATACCCTTTCAAAAGAAGTAAAGGTATCTGGAGAAGCGGCATTTAAGAAACTATGAGTCAGAAATAAATTCTGTTATTCTCAAATTTGTGAGTGACATAGGAGTAAGCATGTTACTGTTTTCCATTTTTTTAGGTTTTTACGCATTTCAAACTTAGGTAAGGCACAGAGGTAGGAAGATTTCTGAAAACTTAGAGGATGATCAGCATTGTGTTACAAGTGATATTGGGCTTCCTTGTAGCATACTTGAAGCCTGAGTTTGAAAAAGTATGGGTTGAACATCAAAACCCTTATTAATTTATTTCAACTTCAGAAACAGGTGAAAATATAATTTTAATTTTTCTTGGTCAGATGATACACTAGAAAATAAAAGATCACTTAAAAGACAAATACAAATAAGGGTTGTTAGAACCTTTACATTTGAATACTGATAAATCCTGGAAGATGCTGTGTCATATTGGAGGACTTACATTTTCCATCTAAAGGGAGTGAAGGGGAGAAGCAGGGGGAAAGCCAACACCAGTTTAAATTCAGTGTCTTACATCAGCCTGAGGAATAAGTGTTAATAGGTCTAGGTTTTCTTCTTTATGAGAAACTGAGATTGTGCAAGATCTTGGAGGGAGAGCTGCTCGCTGCATAGTGATAGTAGGGTATGGTATGGCCAATTTTCTAATAGCATGGGGTGTCGGGGCTAAAGCAGCTTTTGTGCCGTTCATATTGCAGGACCAGAGTGTGGACCTGTTCAAAAACAATAACCGCAGTTGCGCACCTGGATGCTGGATATTACTGAAAGCAAGGGCTGAGCTAGCAGCTGAAGCATCCCAGAAATTTGGAGGCGCAGAATTTTGTGCATGTCTTTTCATGGTTTGGGATTTTACCAAATCTCAGTCTTGCTGTTGTGGGAGTATACTTAGAAGGTTTTTCTGTTCATTTGTTTCTGTGTTGGTTTTTTTTTTTTTTTCTTTCTCTTTAATCAGCAAGCTGTGTTACCTTTCATCACAGTGGGGGTGTTCTTCTATTTTAAGTTTTAAAAGCTGAGAAATGAAACAGACCATGATTATCTAATAAAGTGCCTAGCTAATCTAGCTAATAGTTACAGTATGTGGTGTGTGAGTAAATGCATTATCACATGAAACACATATGAAAACAACTCAATTTTACATGCTATATAGTGTTTTTATGCATACATACTATATTGTGGGTATGTCCACACTTTAGTTAGCATACACAGGTATTATATTCACTTATGTGCCATACCTGGTCTCATACTTCTTAAAAGCTTGAATAATGTTAGATACGACTTCATCTTTCTATGAATTTAGGTTGCAGAGTTCCGCATGTCAAGTCAAAATTTGTTATATTCAACAAAAGCAGTCAATGTCTAAGGCTGGTTTTTTTGAGACTCCCAATAGTATTCCTCATTCAAGCCCACCCCAACTTTTTAATAAGGGACCACTTCTAGCAAGGGCTTTTTATGACTATAGGAGTTTGGTGGAGTTGTTGGAAAAACAGAAGAAATTACTCATTGGTCTCTGCCATTCAAATGGGGAGTCCTGGAGTATCTTAACTATACCAGTCGTGGAATGTCAAATTTTCAGTTTTAGGAGTTAGGATTTTAACCACAATATTTAAAGCAGTAAACTCAAGTATGCAGATGACAGCAGGGAGGAGGAGCAGATGGATAAGCAGACGCAAGAAGATCTGTTCTTGTGCAGAGCCCAGGCATGAGCTTTGTGCATCCCAGCAGGAAACTAAAGTTGTGAGTGCAAGATGTGCAACTGCTCCAGTTTCATGGATCCTGTGTCATCTTGGAGGCCACAGGGAAGACGGAGGGGAGCCAGGGCCTCCACCGGAGGAGGTGGGAGGTTTGTGTGGGTGCTCCCTGTCGTCTCTCATCCCAGGTGGTCTGTGGGAAAGCAGGGCAGATCTGGAGGCGTAACCAGTGTCTGCATCAAGTGGTGACTCTTGATTAATGTTGAGAAATTTGCTAACCAAAAATACTTTATCAGAACATTGCAATTCTGTACATATGAGTTCTACCAGTAATTGTCTTCTTTGCCCTACTCCGGTGTTTAGCTTGCCCACCTGGGACTAAAAGAGCATGGGTTCAAGTTGACTGTTAAGTGGTTCAGACTGTGGATTTTTTATTTTAATACAGAGCAGGACCTTTGCAGTGTTTTGCAAGTAACCTTCTTTCCTTCTTCCTGTCCCACTCTTCTTGCAACTCATTTTTTCCTTAATTGTTTTCAGCTTTAAACAACACAAGGCGCTTGTGCATAGCCAGGTTGTGGTCCTACTGTAGGATAAAGATACAGTTTAGACAGAGAGGACTTTTTCTTTGTGTGCATCTTTGAGTATTCTCACAATAGTAACTTTTTGACAGAGACAAAAAAAAAAAAAACAAACCTTGAAAGAGATGATTGCTTTGCCAATTTTTAACTGCAGTAATTTTATTTGCCATGCTTCTATGTAGAGAGGCTGAGAAAATTTCTACAAAACCTGCTTTTTTTCCTATCATTGTCGAGATGCTGTGTCAACCTGGATAATTATGGAGAGCTGTGACAGCAGTGCGTAAATAACAGTAATTTCTGCCATCTGATTACTCATGTCTTAGGTTTCTACAGTAGTGAAGCTACAACAGACAATATAGGAAATACTTTTGGATAAGAGTTATGTACGCCATGTGCGGATGTGAAAAATAGAAAACAAAAGTAATTTGATTTATTATGTTTTTAACATTTACATCTTTCAGTCTGTCTCACCTTCATGTACGACAGCCTTTGTCACTGCTGGATATCATTGCACTCAACCAGCCCCTTTAATCCAGGCTTCCTCTCTGATTATTCTCTATTACAGTCCCATAGGCCATACTGCTTTAATCTGTTTGCCAGTTTTTTGTTTTTCTAGTTAAGTATTACGTTTACAGACGGTGGCCTGGGCTGAGACGGACATTTTTTTTTTTTTAACTTTGCAGCTTAGGCTTTTGAAATAGACATGGAGAAAATATTACTTGCTATGTAATTTGTCAGACTCCTTACTTGTGTGAGGAACTGCACAAGATTGCCTTACAAGGGCTTTTCTAGGTTAAAAATGAAGACCTAGTAGCTGATTACTTTCAGATACTATTCCAGAACTATTTTAAAACCACTGAATGTTCATTTATTTGAGCAATTTTAAGGGAAGATTTGATTAATACTGTGAATACGGTGAAATTATGTGGTGTTGTCTCGGGAAGCAGATAAAATGACCTAGTAGTTCTTTACTATGGTATGTCCTATATATCTTTAATGACGCTTTTGTCTAGTTTCTTTGATGTCTTTTTTATGGCTTGCTTTCTGACCTTGTATAAAATGATGCATCATTTATAGGTAGTCCTTCAGGATAAAGATCAACCTTTTTAATAACAGCTTTCATTTTCCTGGGTGTGATCAAGCCCATCCTATTGTAACCTCTTGACTTTCCTCACCAGGCTTCTCTTTAACCTGGTGACATTGTTCAGGTGCATGTTTTCTTTTAGAAACTTATCTTAGAAATGCTGCATTGTGTACTGTTACACATTTACACATAAATTTTCCACCTTCCTATGGTGGTTTTACTTAACCTCAAACTCTTCTCCAAATGTGGGTCTTGGGGTTCAGCCCATTAGTAAAGTCATTGTGGACATCCGAGATCAACAAAAAAAAGATAATCAAAGTGTTGTCAGACTACATGGCTTCAGATATGAAGCAATGAGACTATTTTAAGAATGTAGTCTCAAAGGTATATTCCTTCTTTCATAAAATCTGTTGGGGAAAAAAGTCAAAGCAACACGCTGATGAGAACCTTGAAATCAGCTGGAATGACCATATATACTGGCTTAATATTAAGACTACATCTGTATTGCTTCATACAGCAATAGCAATTATTATTGTGGTATGCCTCAGTCTCTTTCAGTATAGTTGAATAATTATGTGCTAATACATATTTAAAATGCTGAGTGTAAGTACAAGTGAAGTAGTAAACGGTGCAGCTTTGATCTGTGGGCCTCTGGGCCACTGGAAGGGTGAAACCAGGATCTGTTTTGTAGGAAACTTCCTAAGTCTCCGTAATTTGTTGCTGCTAAACCTCAGCCGAGATGAGCAACTCTGCCATGTGAGATTTGACAGTATAGCTAAGCCCATCCCCATCGAACTGCTCTTTGCCACTGTCTTTTTCCTAATGACAGCACCAGTGATGGTCTTACGCAGAGCAACGAAAAACTTAATTTCTATGCCATGCTGGTTTTCTGGTGGCTTAGCCTGGGATCACTTAGGTCAGGACCAGGCAAGTGCCAGAGCTGGTGCAAGGAAGGGCAGTGGTGATAAGGAGGGAGGGACGAGTGGCACGGGGCTGTCTGTGTGGGACCAGTGTGGTTGTAGGCAGACAAGCAAATTCTGCATTTCTCCTGCCATCTCCCAGTCCTGAGTATCTGCATGCTACCTCACCATCATGGGATGAATCAAGTGCTGACTAACTAAACCATCCTGGTAGGTTATTTTGATGAGGACAGATTACAGTGTTTTTCTTTCCTAATTATTTTGTGCCAAATATTTATATTATGGATAAAGATCGTTCCTTGGCCATGCAAAACCTCCTGTGTGCTCTCAGTATAGTGGGAGGAGCTACCTGCCTTAGAAATTCTGCCCTGGCTTATTTCTAAGCATATAAACTGTTAAAAAATACTGGTCAGTAGACGTGGCCCTGGCTCCTCCATTCAGGCCAGTTGAAGGCTGAGCAGGAAGAAAGAAAAAGCTAAAATGAATAAGTAAAATCACTGTATGTTTTGGTTACTTCAGGAGGAAAAAGAGAAAACTCTTCAAAATGTTTAACATAAAATTTTTCAGTTATTAGTATCACAAGGACTTCCTGTGTTTATGAGCTTTGCTGAATCTGCAGCTCCATTCAGTTGGATGAAGCTGCATCTTTCAGGAAATAAACAACCTCATCAGGAAGTGTTGTGACCTTCCTAAGTGGCAGTGTCTCTTTAGCTCAGCTTCACACACCAGCCCTATGGGAGCTGTGTCTCTTCCCAGGGTGTGAGACCGGTGATTGACTAATTTTGACCAATTAGTCTGCTGCTTGATTGTTCTCTTGATAGACAGATTATCATATTTGGGGTTTTATTTCCTGTAGAAAGCAATAAATAATTTAAAATAGTTACATTGGTTTCTTTCCCAGTAATGGATTGTGGTTATGGCATTACACTTTAAGAAAAATCTGAACAGAATTTTAAATCCCAACTAAAAATTTCCTTTTAAGGCAGAGAAGGAAAGAATGAATATCCCAAAATTACCACAACTTCACTGGAATAAAGATCAATCCAATATAATTATAATCAGTTTTCTGAACTGGATTTTTCCTCTAAAGCAGCACTGTGTTCAGAGCTGAAGAATTATAACAAGAAATAGAAGTTTTCTTCTTTTATGTTTTTGGATATCAGGAAGCTACTCTTTGACCCTATAAATGTTCTAGTCTGTCAGACAATCAGAATGTCTTGTGCTGGCGTCTTTTGTAACAATCTTTTTTCTCTTGTGTCACATCAAGATGTCTTCATTTTGGTGTTTCTTTTCCCCCTTTCTTCTGGAAGTGTCTGTACCTTCCAAATGATACAGAGAGCATCCCTGAAATCTGAAAGCAAAGGTCAGTGCATCACACAGGAAGGCTTCTACCTTTAAGAGAAATAATGAGATTTGATGACAGTGCGTGTGAGAAGTGCTAGCATCCTGGTAATATTTACCCAAAGAGTTGCAGGGATCTCACAAACAGGTAATCATCTGGAATTGCTGTTTCAGGAGAACTCTCAGTTAATGTTATTCAGTGCTCTCACTTTATTACTGTATATGCAAGAGATTCTAATTTCTTTTCCATTTTCAAAATGAGGTGTTAGAAGCTTTTAAAATTCAAATTGCAAATGCCCAGTCTGTTTACAGCATGGTATATGTATTTTGTAAGAGTTGGAATAATTTTTAAAAGCCCTTAATACAGGATCTCAGAACAGATTTTCTGTAGAAAAAGCAGCTTCAGAAAGGGTTTAGTTTTGCTCTGTCCCATTTTCCTGTTAAGATACAGCAGTAAAATTACTGAAGATTTTAGACATATTACATCTGTTCTTTGAAAGAGAACAGCATAAAAGACATAAAATTACTGTTCTAGTAGATTACAAGCTGTAGTGTATATCTGCTGAAATTGGCTTTATGGAAGGTGCTTCTTCTAAGTTGATGTAGTTTAAAAAAAATTACTAACTTCTTTTGGATCATACCCTCCCTGAGCAGTGCAGTAACTCTGTATTGCTTCAGCTCTTCAGCCACATAGACTTTGCCCAGACTTTGGGCTTTGGGGAGCAGCCTGAAGACCACGGATGGACATCACTCTACTAGCTGGACACCACTCTACTGGTGTCCAAGCAAGGAGTTGGGTCAGTCCTGTGCCATGAACTTCCTATAATAAGATCCCTTATTTTCCTGGTGGAAATGAGGATTTGGAAGAAATTGTATCTGTATGGAGTTTGTGGTATATTGCCAGTGGTGTTCTGTGACCAGCATAGATGTGTCACCACGTGATCCTGTCAGAGATAATGGGTAGTCTGGTTATAAACAGCAGTGCCACGAATTGTAAGAGGGATCTATTATCTGGGGGTGATGGGGCTCTACTGTACTACTGTGCGATTTTTGTGGTGGCTTTTTCTAACATATCTGCAAGTACCAGGACAGGACAGATCTTTGTATCATCACATTTGATACTGAAAGTAGGTTGCTCTTCACATTTAGTTGTTTCAGAAATATAGATTTTTGTGGCTTCTCTTGGTTTCAATAATGCAAAGACACCTCTTGTGAATATAGCAGAATAACTTTACACCAGAGCTTCCTCTAGATTAGTGCCTGCAGCATTGCCAAAACTATTATCTGTATTGCAAGCTGTCACTTCATGTCCCAACCAAGTAATTAAATCTTCAAATCAGATGTGCGGTTTTTTTATTATTGTAAACATAGTTTAGAGTTTTAAGGTTTCACAGAACCTCCGGGAAAGAGCTGCAGTACAGCTCATTAGATAACAAGCTAAAACCTCTCTGAAATTTTGGGTTATTATATTACATTTTCAGATTTGGACTCCTGTGTCTCAAGCAAAAACTGCCAGCGTTGCATTAGGTGCGTTTGGGCCTTAATGACTGCAAGTCCCTTTATGACCTGATCTGGCGCCTTCAATCTGGGTTGCTTGCCAGCAGTTACATAAGACACCTATTAACTCTTTTAATACTAAGTGGTAAATCATCCTTTTGCCATAAGCCAGTTGAGTAACACTACATGTACCTGGAATGAACACCACTGTCTTTCAAATGTAGGTGTTGTGGGTGGCCGTTTACTCTTAGGAGAACATGGTTGATTTATGTTTCTGTGCCAAATAAGACTGCCTTGGTAGATCAGAAACCTTTACCCAAACGGAATGTACTAAGGGAGGATGCTGCTGCCCCAGCCTTAGGCTAGGAAGATGCCCAGGGTAGGAACGATGATGGCCTTGCCTACCCAGGTGTGCTGTGTGCCACCAGAAAGGACAAGCAAAAGCTTGATAGGATCTTGCAAAGACCCCACAAAACCAACAGCTCAAGTCCTCCACTGCAAAGGATGGGTGGAAATCCAGGGGAACATCTCAAAATGAGCTGTGCATAGAAATTTCCATGATGGGGAAAGCTGGAATCTTGTCTCTTCTGGCATCACATCTCTTCTTCACCTCGGATTCTGCAATTACAGGTACCAACCAATGACCAAGCAAAGAAAAAATAGCAAGGTGTTAGCTAATGCAGACTCCTCTGCAGGGAACAGAGGCACCCATCTGCTGACCTGACACTTTGGCTTGGGTGTTTAGGTTTGGGATGCTGCAGAAAGACTGTGGTCAGTGATACTGGTGGTGTGGCCTGACAAAGAAAATGTAGGGTTGTTGCTGAATGGGTTGGGTGATCTGGTGTGATAGCAGGCACAGAAAGCAGAGGAACTACACACTGCCATTACCACAGTGTTCCCCAGCCAGTCCTGCCAGACATCTGTGCTTGGAGACACAGGTGAGCATCAAACTGGTGTGATGAGACAACCAATGGGCCAGGACAGACTACACTTGACAAGACCTCTATAACCTCTGGGAGGTCATGGAGATCTGGGAAGTAATTGAGTAAAGTAATTGAGGGAGTAATTGAGTAAAGAAAAGCAAATGTTGCATCCATGTTCCAAAAAGAGAGTAAGGATGATCTGGGAAACTGCACTGTCAGTCTTGCTCCAGTCCCTGGGAAAACTGTAGAACCTATTTTTGGGGATATGGAGGAGAAGGTGATAGGGAGCTGGCAGCGTGGATTTACAGGGGAAAAATCACACCTGACCCACCTGATGGCCTTCTGGGAAGAAATGACTGGTTTGTGGATGAGGAGAGAGTGGTGGGTGTCATGTGTCTGGGCTAGAGTTAAGGCTTCTTGACAGTTGCTGTTCTCACATCCAAGTTGAACCATGGTGATTTGTATGGATGGACAGCAAGACAGATAAAAAGGCTGGTGGGATGATGGGACTCAGAAGGCTGTGGCAGATGGATCATATCAGCCTGGAGCTTGGTAACAAGTGGGGCAGCAATGGGGTTTGACTGGGAGGTCTCTTGTTCGGCATCTTTGTCAGTGGCCCAGAAGAGATAATAAAGCCTTAGTCCATCAAGTGTGCAGGTCACACCAAACCACAGTGACCAGTGGATGCCCTCAAGAGCAGGTCTGCCACTGAGAAAGGCCAAGAGGAGTTGTAAAAAGGGACAAATGCGGAGCCTTGCCCTGGGCAGGGGGGGTCCCTGTGAGGGCATGGGTGTTTCACTTTTGGACCCCCAGTTTCAGGAAAGACCTGGATAAATGGGTAAGGTCAGGAAGACCACCATGTTGGTTGAGTGCCTGCCCTGCAAATTGATTGACTTGTGGGATCAGGGCTGCATCAGCAGACAAGGAGGCAACTTCAGGGCACAAGAGCAGCCCCCCTGCTGGAAGGAAAGGGGTTTGAGGACATGGAGACAGATCCGTCACAGCAGTGCATGGCAGGAAAGTGAGAGTTGTCTTTGTAAATATGAACCTCACTGGGGGTGGGGGACAGAGGACTGGGAAGCTGGGATGGGTCTGGAGCACAAGCCTCATGAGGAGTAGCTGAGGTAACTGGGGTTGTTCAGCCTGGAGTAATGGGGGCTGAGGGGAGACCTTATCTCTCTCTACAACTACCTGAAAGAAGGCTGTAGCAAGGGGGTGTTGGTCTTTTCTCCCAGGTAACAAGCGATAGAATAAGAGCCTCAAGTTTCACTGGCATGGTTTAGATTGGATTTTAGGAAAAAAATTCTTCACTGAAAGGTTTGTCAAACATTGGAATAGGCTGCCCAGGGAAGTGGCTGAGTCACCATCCCTGGAGGTATTTAAAAGACATGTAGATGTGGTGCTGAGGGACGTGGTTTAGTGTCAGACTTCACAGTGCTAGGTTGGTGGTTGGACTTTATGATCTTAAAGGTGTCTTCCAGCCAAATGATTCTATGGTCTATGACTTATATCTCTTGCAAGCCCCATTTTGAGTAGCTGTGTGAGATTGAGAGTGTTGTTCAATTAGCTGTCTGCAGAATAGAGATATTTTTTTTTTGCCTTCATTGTAAGGAATAGGATTGTATTTTATGTAGATGCTAGCAAAAATAAAATCTTAAGACCTACAGGGTACATCTGGTGTTTTTTGGTTTTGTTTGCTCATTTACTTTGCAATTGTTGCTTATCATTAATAAAATAGACTAAGCAACATTAAACACACTGCAATTTTCAGTGTTCAGGGGTTTTTTTGGGTTTTTTTTGTTTTGTTTTGTAGTTTTCACTTTATGGTTGTGTGGGCTAGCAGTAAGATTCCAAAACCAAAGATTTATTTCTGTTATTAACTTTCCTTTATGTTTGTTTATGAAATACAAATGGAAAACATGGGTAACAGTATGCAGAGCTTCTTCTTGAACATTTTCCTCCTTGAGACGGTAATAATAGAAATGTCCAATTTCCAGATTGTGACAGAAAACCACAGCTTTCAAGCATATTGGAATGAAGTTGTGAGTCTGCATTTTAAAATGCAATCTGGATTTGGTACAAGAGAACTCAGATGAAAACCTCCTGCTAAGATGATGAGATTTATAGATTTAAGATTCAGTGATCATGCAAAGAGTTTAACAACTCTGCTGATATGAGTGTTAAGGGAAGAAATTAAAATGAACTGAATTGGAGATTCATTTTGGTTACACTCTGGGGGAAGAACAGACATTTTCTAATAATTAATTATCTAATTAAAAACCTCCCTGTTTCTTGGTTGAGGTAAGAAATTAGATATTTTGTATAATAAAGCAGCTGATCTTTAAAACTAATGGGAAGTGCTATTATATTTTTCACAAAAACTATAGGTTCTTCAGTTCACTGGGCTCTACCTCAAGAAATTAGTTTCAAGCAAATTAGCCAGTAAAATGAATGTACCCTGCACTAGTTTATTAATAAAAGCATTGTGTAAACACAGCTGATCAGTATATGGCAATCTGAATAAGAGGAGAAATAAAAATATGCATAAATTAAACAGTCTTGATTACTGACCATTGGTCATGAACTATGTTTCTCTTAGTTTGGTATGAAATGTTTCTTTCACTTGAAAAATGAAGACATGTCAGTCGAATAAGCTGGGCAGATTTCATTGCCTTGGATTGCCTTCATTACAAATTGAGAGTGCTCAATATAATTTAGAATAAAAAAGGCACAATCTTGCAATGCTGTGGATTCTGGAAAATGTATTCTCAGTTGTAAATCTTTCGTTCTTTATCACAGAAGTCATGAACTGAGGATTATGTTCAGCGTTAACGTTCAGATTCCTGTACTTTCCTCTAATGCTTACACAGGTGTTCTCTCCCAGCCAAATGTACTGCGAGAGAGAGAGTGAGAGCCCCAAATGAAGGGCATGCTTTCTAGTTTAACTTTTTCACTAGGGTCCTGAAATAGTAACAGTGCTGCTGATACAACACTGGAGGCATAACGTGTGCAGGATGCTTAGATGCAGCAGGACGGTTGCTGATTTCTGTTACTCCTACTTAGCACATTTGGCTGCAAGAAAGACTCGGGTTTTTTTGAGCCCTTGGCTTGATGTCCAGTTGTGCAAGTATACTATTGCTGCGTCTGTAATTTCTGACCTAGAACACAAAATTGCTTTACAAATATTAAGGGTGATATTTGGGGTAAGTAGTACCCTTCTTTTTTTGTAAGAATGTGTTTTGAATTGCAGCAGAACCAGTGTCATGGCAAAAAGGTTTCATGGTAAACCCTTAAAGACCATGGTTAAGTAAATCTGCCTAATTCTGTTCTGACAGTGTCTACTGATATATTGGCTGGCACCACGAAATTGTATGTAGCTGACAATTCCAAAAAAAAAAAAAAAAAAGAATCCCCAAACCTTGCAGCCTTAGGATGAGAGAAAATGCGGCTTGATCACAGATGGAGCCTAATGAATTATGAGACTGTGATGGTCAAAGTGGCTACAGACCTTGTGATCCCCTGGTGTGACTAAAGGCCAGCAATATGGTGTGACAAGAAGAGTTTTAAAGATGGGTTTTGAGAAGATGAAAGGCAGCTTTGTTGAATTTCTCAAAAATATCTTTCTAAAGCCAAAGGGTGACGTGGGAGAGAATGAAACACAGAGTGCTTTGGCGATGAATTTTCAAATACATGGAAAGTTCAGCTGGACTTCTTGTTGCTAAGTAAGAGATGATACGTTTAGAGATATCTTTTCAAAGAGCTTTGGAAATACAGAGCAGTGACATATGTTGGATGTGATAGGAACAAGTGAGAAAATGGAGGTATGAAATGACAGTAACGATCTAGTTACAGCAAAAGGCTTGTGTAATGCTCTGCAATAGCATTTGGAAAGTCACTGTTCCATCTCTGAAAGCATGAGTGAAAGATGACAAATTAATACAAACTCAAGCAGATGAGAACTTGGGATGATTAGCTGTGCCAGTGGACAGAAAAGGCTGTGTCTTATGGGTATAATTAAGGAAAAAGTTGGCAGAACATCAGCCAGCGTAGCTCCTTGCTCTCACCCCTTGTGTGGTAAGCAAAGCACTGGTGGTCAGTACTGCAATTTTATTTTTGTTCCATATAAGCTATTGTAATTCAAGATCCATCATATACTGGCAGGAAATCAAGGTCACTAAGGACTTTGAGGGAGCAGTTTACTTGTTAGTGTGTTTCTCAGAGAAGTTGAAGATTAAGGCTTAAATCTTTGTTCTTCTTTATTCAAATCTCTCTTCTTGTCCAGAAATTCCAGCACGCATTAGGAAGAGCTCTTCTGTCTGCCTGTGGAGTGCAAATACATTAATTAAGTGGTGAAAAGGGAAAACTTATCCCTAACAAAGTTTTTAAATCAGCTAGTTGAACACATCCAGCTGATTCTAGTCAGCAGTGTTTGGAAGAAAAATCTGCATTGTAACTGCACTACTTGGACTGACAAAGAGAGAAATGGAAGTTTGAACAAGAGGCAATGCATCTGCTACAAAGATTTTGGAGAAGAAACCAAATTCATTCCAGTCTTAAGCTCTGAATCACACAATGACAGAATCATAGAATCCTTCATGATTGGAAGGGACCTTTGAGATCATCGAGTTCAACCATACACACTAAAAACCAAACCAAAAACAAACAAACAAAAAACCCCCCAAAACCCCCACAAAAAAACAAACACAGAACAAAACACCCAGCCCAACAATCTCGGCACTTCAGGGCATGCTCTAGTGCCCATGTCTACACATTTCTTAAGTACCATTTCTTAAGGGTTGGTGACTAAACCTGGAGTCACCTGGTGCATGTTTTTCTTCAAAAGAAAAAGGTATGCAGGACAGAGTATCCTCTCTAAAGCGAGAGATACAGGGAACTTCCAAGCCTCCAGACCCAAGTGCATGTACAAGCATTATGCTGTACTGGCCTGAGGTCTGAGACCCCTTTGCCCTCCACGCTGCCACGGCCTCTTTCTCTGCACAGGTTTCCAAGGAAAGGAAATCCAGATGCCTTGATCTGTAATTACTCCAACCTAAACTAGATAATTAGGAGAATGCAGTCGTGGGACAAATCATGTAGTCAACTGAGAGACACTTTCAGGTTTAGTTCAAGAGAGGTTCAAAGTGTAAATCATTTGGAAAAACAAGGTGAAAGAAAAAAGTATTTTTTAACAGAGTCAATGCAAATAATAGGTTACGCAGAATAGAAAAGCTGGATAATTTTTACGTGCAGATCACACCAATATCATCAGCTTCCAAAAAGCAGTCTGGTGGATGATTTAATTGAACTGACTTAGAAAATAATTTACCTTAGGCAATACCACAAATATTCTAGTTGATCATGTGTAATCATTCAGTGAACTCATTGGGTGCTACAGCATGTTTCATGAGAGAAAGAGAGAAAGGAATGTGATTTTATGTTAGGCAACATTAGTGAGGTCCAATTTATCCTGCAGGAGAAGAAGCACGTCTCTGAAATAAGTTGTGATAAGCAGCAAGTCTTGGTAGTTTGAGGCACTTGAGGTAGTTTGAGTCTGCTAACTTAGGCCAAATGAAGGTCATTGGTCCCCATCAGTAAAACTTATTTGTTTCTTTGGTTTTAGCTATCATACTTGCAGAACTTTTTCGATCCTTAGAAAAAAAACAAGCTGCACAGCTCCTTTGAAACATAAAGTACTTACTGGCAGTGGAGACCATATAGGAGCATTTTTGTGAAAATAGATCTTTATCAATTTTGTAATTGTCAAGTGGGAAACGAGACTTGCGAGTTAATTAGATGTGGGACCCTGACTTAAATTTGTGCTCTATTTGCAGAATCTGTGTGTAACCAGAGGAAGACAAAGAACTACACATTTTTCTCTAGTTCCCACTTTCAGAATATTTTAGGCTTAAATAGTATTAACAAAGCTGCATGTATTAACACTTCACAATAATGGAACATTGAGAAAGAGAGTATCTCTTTACATTATGTCCCGTCTGCACAAGCTGAGGAGGGGATACTGTGTTCAAGGAACTGTACACTCAGTTGCTCAATTCTTGAAACAGTTGAAATTAATTTTTATTTCCTCTTAAAGATAAAAGGACTGGTCTTAAGCTATAGCTATAAATAAACCTGATAAAAATATTTGTAATTTTTTACCTAGCTTTTTGAGGAAGGTTGGTGAACAGACCTGACTGGAACATAGCAATCTTTTTCCCCCCCTAGACTTTTAAAATCTGAGGTTGTAAATAGATTTTAGGTGGACATTATTTGCTGTCAGAGTAAAAATTGAATGGAAGAGAGATGTCACATGGGCCAATGTTTTTGTTCAGTCCTACTGAAAAAGTAAAATGGCAGAATAGCTTTGTAGAAATAGTGATAGCAGACATTCAGAGAAATCAAGCCAGAGAAGTAAAAGTAACTTAAGGTTATTTAAGGTTTTGTCTCCATAGTCTTTTGTCAGCAGTTGCTGTTTTCAGAAAAAGCCCTGCTTGCTTCTGGTTGAAAGCCAGAGCCTGGTTCTCAGGCAGTTTTGGAGCAGCTCTGTCTTCCACCAGCTGAGAGTTTGGCTGTAGGCTTTTGACAGAGAACAGCACCTTAAAGCATCTGCTGCGCCTTTCATTTTCTTTTACGGGTATGAATTGCACAAAGTTTTGGTTGCTACAAAAATAATGACTAGTACATGCAGGAAAGTAATGTTTTGCTAATGTTTACTTCTCATAGCCATTTATACACTACCAATTGTGAGCATCTGTCTCTCTATGCTTGTTCTTTATGTCCCCAAAGAACCCTTTCTTGTAGTTTTTGACATTTCTGGCCAGTATCAATACGAGCTGACCTTTTGCATCTCTGCATGCCTTGGAAGTGCCCTTGTCTCTTAACAAGTATTCTTCGGCTTTTCCGTCTCTGGTACCCTTTTCTTTTGGTTTTGAGCAGACTCAGAAGCTCACAGTTAAGCCAAGGAGGTCTCTTGCTCCTTCTACTTCTGTTATGTTTAAAAGGGATGAACTGGTTTTGTGCTTCCAGGACAGCATTCTTGAAAAATTCCCAGCACTTGCTGCTTCCTTTATCTACCATGGAAACTTCCCACAGAATCTCTCCCAGCTGAGCTCTGGGGGAGCTGAAGTTGTCTCTTCTAGAACCTAAAACCTTTGTCTTAGTACTAACCCTCAGCGTGCTCAGCAGGATCCCAGTCTCCACAATATTGTGGTCACCACAGCCAAGGCTATCACTAACCGAAATATTGCAAAGCAGGCTTTTTTGTTTGAGAGTAGAAAGTCCAGCAGTGCCTCGTTCCTGGTTGGCACACCTATCCTTTATGCATTCCAGGAGCTTGACTAATGACACGTAAGCTGCTTACTGGTCTTTGAACAAATGTCTGGGTAGTTGAATTCACCAATAAGGACCAGATCCTATTGACCCAAAGCTTGCTTAAGTGACCTGAATAATTTGAATTCACCAATAAGGACCAGATCCTATTGACCCAAAGCTTGCTTAAGTGACCTGAATAATGCTTCATTACCACATTGTTTTGGTTTGGAGTTCATCATCAGATGTCTACTGTAAGATCCCTCTTGGAGACAGCCTCTCTGATCCTGAGGCTGGGCCATCAATGAGAGGCATTTCATATGACTTCCACAATGACCACAGATTGCTCCTATTCATCCAAGGCTCTTCTTAATGTAGAACTCCATGTTCTCATGGAGCAAGATGGAGCAACATCTCTTCTAGGTCATCTGTATTTTTGAGTTCATTTATATTACAGGATACAGACTACAGGATGATGGTGTACCACCAGGACCACATCAGATTATGTCACCCCAGTTTTACTGCTCATACTTGTGCTGTGGTCACTAGAATGACCTTTGAGATGAAATAGAAGGAAGGATTAGTGCCATGGAGAAGGCATCTGTAGAGGTCATGAAAAGGTATGTAGAAGCAGGATCCTTCTCAAGTCAAACTGAAAGTTCCTCTCCACTTCTCGTTTGTTTGTTCCCCCACTTTTGGTAATGATGCTGTGTTCCTGAGTGCTTAGTTGGAGATAAATCAGGATTATGTTCATAAGAATTTCACTAACATTTTTGAAACCATGTATTTCAATGAAGAAGAGGGAAATGCAACCTCTGACAAATCCAAGAGGAGGAACTTTCTCCTGTTTCTTTTTGAGTTTCTGGTAGTGTTTCCCCTTTCCACAAGTCATGGAAGTTAGTAAATCCAAGTAAAACCACCAAATTGCTAGAGACATAGAATATTTTCAAGTTTAGCACCTGAAGGGATTGGTTTCTTGATTACCAAGACCAACAGGTTTCAAACATTTGCCCTTCAAAATCAGGTTTTAAACATACTCTGTTGATTTCAGCTATGTTACGGTAATTTTTAAGCCATTTCCCATTTGTTTCATTAACTTCAAAACTACTGAAGTTTTTTAGGAGTAAGAAAGTAGATCATGCTGATTACAGGCTTCCATTAAACAGAAATAGTAATTTTCTGCACTAGAATTGCATGCATTCTTTGTTTTAAAATAATTAGATGTATATAGTGAGTCAGCTTAAAATTTGCAATTAAAACTACTGAGTAATATAATAGAGGAAATTCTTAAAGCAAATGAATTTTCAGACTTCCATAACTATCTCCAGAAGGAAACAAATATATAGTATGTATTTTCTTACAAAAAGATAAAGCTGTTGCTCTTCATAAAAGGCAGAGAGCAAAGAAGAGATGAGAACTTATACTAAATCATAGAATCATAGAATGGTTCAGATTGAAAGGGACCTTAAAGATCATCTAGTTCCAACCCCCCTGCCATGGGCAGGGACACCTCCCACTAGACTAGGTTGCTCAAAGCCTCATCCAAGCTGGCCTTGAACACCTCCAGCGACGGAGTCCTTCTCTGCCCACAAGTTCTCCAGGCAACCTGTTCCAATGTCTCACCACCCTCACAATAAAGAATTTATCCACAATATCATTACTCTCCTTGATCAAGAGTCCCTCCCCATCTCTCCTGTAGGTCTTCTTCAAGTACTGGAAGTCCACTGTAAGGTCTTCCCAGAGCCTTCTCTTCATGAGACTGAGGAACGCCAACTCTCTCAGCCTGTCTTTCTTCGTTATAGAGGTGCTCCAGCTCTCTCATCACTTCTTTTGCCCTCCTCTGGACTCACTCCAACAGGTCCATGACCTTCTGATGTTGATGCCCCCAGAGCTGGACACAGTACTCCAGGTTGGGTCTCAGAAAATCAAAATAGAGGGGCAGAATCACCCTCCTCGACCTGCTGGCCACACTTCTTTTGATGCCGCCTGGGATCCGGTTGGCTTTCTGAGCTGCCAGTGCACATTGCCAGCTCATGTTGAGCTTCTTATCAACCAACACCCCCAAGTCCTTCTCCTCAGGGCTGCTCTCCAGCCATTCTCTGCCCAGCCTGTATTTGTGCCTGGGATTGCTGTGACCCAGGTGCAGAACCTTCAACCTTGGGTTGGTTGAACTTCATGAGATTTGCTTGGGCCCACCACTCAAGCCTGTCTAGGTCCCTCTGGATGGCATCCCTTCCCTCCAGCATATTGACCATGCCACACTGCTTGGTGTCATTGGCAAACTTGCTGAGGGTGCACTCTATCCCATTGTCCATGTCTCCAACAAAGATATGGAACAGCACTGGTCCCAGTACCAACCCCTGAGGAACAACCCTCATCACTGGCCACCAACTGGACTTTGAGCTGTTGACAAGAACCCTTTGAGTAGTATCAGGAATGTTACAGTCTCTCACTGAGGTCTTGATGATTATCAAAGTATTTAAACTATTTCATCAAGTAATACAAACCTAAAGAAAGTCACTAAAATCTGAGTATATTTAATCCTAAAGGAAAATGCATACATTCCTTTTCAGGTTTGTGAATAAACACCCCACATTTCAGTATTCCCTTTGCTGTTTTTTCAGATGAAAGCTGGATTTTTGGCTGCACTTCAGCAGTGGCTTATTTAACTTGACAGTCTTCTGTGTTTAGCAGTGATGTGGCTATCTGAAATGGGAATGATGTGTTTCTTTTTACTACTATTGCCACAAGAGGATTGAAATCATCTGGCACAATTTCAGTCAGGGACTATTCCAGCAGAAAAGCCTAAGAACAACAGAATCATCAAAATGATAGAGAAGTCAAAAGGAAAAGAAAACTTAATGGTATAGGCAATAATAATATCATCTTAAGCATTTAAAGAGTAAGTTGAATGCTTTGTAAGCTAATGCAGTGCTTAAAATACCCATGCTAGTTTTTTTGTTTGTTTGTTTTATTCAGAAACAATTGTGACTGTGTATTGAAAACATATATTTGAGGATGAAATGAAATCTGTTAAGAAACAAACCCAAAGTGCCAAATGAATCTATAAGTAAGTTTGGTAGGCCTGTACACAAGATCTTTGGTGGTGTTCCCCTGTAGTACAAAGGATACCTTCTCTATGTTTGTTAATAGATCAGGTACCAGCAGATGGGGCTCAAGGTTATGCAGCTTTTATAGATTTCAGGAAGGCTAATGACATTTCTGTTGTCCAGTGTGACTGCTTATGAAAATAGACTCTTACCTGAATAAAAGTGAACTCTAATGAAATACTGGTTACATTTTTGGGATGTTCCACATTTGAACTGAAGTATTCAAACCAGAGGAATTGATTAAAATATCCTTTCCCTGGATGAGAATCATATCTTGGGACTCTAAATGTTTGCATTTGGGAATACTTTTTGGTTTGTGTTCATAAAGCATTTTTCATGATGAAGACCTGCTTCATGACTAGTAAACCATTTAGACAGCTCATTACTCAGAACAATAGATGGTAGAAAACATCGTGTGGCTCCTCACAGTCTGTTTAGGGCCTATAGGTACATGTACTTCTCAGGTCTTGGTAACATACTGGTAACTTGGGGTTAAACTTTCAAGAATATAAACTTTTTTATCTGATTACATCCCTTGCTCCTAGTAAGTTTCCTGCCTTGTGCAGTCCCTCAGCTTCTTGTGCAGCTAGAGAAGAATTAGGTGGCTTTGAACCAGACTGACTCAAGCTACTGGTGTAGGCATGTAGAAGTGCTTGGGGAATAAACCAAAGTCAAAATCCTCTTCTTGAAAGACTTTGCCAAAAAGAGAGTCAGAAGAGAGTGACCCACCTATGATAGGAATTTGCAGTCACAGTTGGCTAGTGCTGGCTGCCCCAGTGCAAGCTTGCGTGTGCACATGGTGTACCATGACATTATGACACCTGCAGTCAAAAAGTAGCACCATACCAACACAACCTGCACCGCTGTGTCCTTACTGCTTTCAGGCTGGTGTGGATTCTGTTGCCTTCAGAACTACCTGAGGAACCCTGGGCAGCACAGACTCATCCAAATAATTTTTTGTGCCACTTGCACGCCTGGGGCTTTTTATGTGCTTAAAAAAAATTGCCCAATGAAAATTGGAAAATAAACTGAAGACTATAAATAGTACTTGCTGTCTCTTAAATGCACGTAACTATTAGCATTATCTTATAACACCTGGACAAATATTTGACTATATTTAGCATGCTCTTTAGCTTATGCGCAGCTTGCCTGTTAATTAGCCAAGGGGAATGGAAGATTGCAGTACTGCTGTAGGATCCGTCACGTCTGCAAATAGTCTGTGTGCAGGAGGTCATCACTTAAAACAGAGAGCTGAAGTGTCATGGCACACACAGGGAAGCTTTAGAGGCAGGCTGGCTTCTTCAGTATGTTGTGTTTGGGTTTTTTTAAGTCAGAGTGCGGGTGCTCAGATACTCACAGTAAAGTGGATAAGACTATGCATTATACGAGCTGAGTAGGAAAACTCATTTTATCACAGCCCAGCATACTCTGTGAGTGCAGAGCAGAGAGGCTGGACCTGTTTTTCCCCTCTTCGGTGTTGCACCGGTCCAGGGCTGCTGGAACAATGGGCAATGCTGCTCAGCAAGGCTTGTGCCAAAGGCAAATTGCACTTCCCTGGAGGAACCGGGTGATGCAGAGGAGACACAGCTTTATACAGGGTTGTGTCATCTCCAGAAAGCATCTCAGTGTTACTTTTAGCTTGGGGCTGTGCTGGAAGGCACAGACCAGTGCCAGGATTTTCTGTTCTGTACTTTCTGCTTTCTTCTCCTTTTTTCTTCCTTTCTCCCTGGTTCCTTTTCCTTTCCCTTTGCATCACATAAACACACACATTCTTGGTCTGGTAATGAAATGTGAAGGGTGTTTACTGGGACAGAAGGAGCTGGAATAGCATCCTGGGAGGAAATTTGAAAGCTGCCCTTTGCCAAATACTTATAAGTCGTGAATCAGCAGGAGGGAGGGACTGTCATAAAAAGATCACCAAGCTGTTTCATCTGTGTAAAATCAGAAATACTTGTTATGTTATTGAACAGCCAAGTGTCTTTTGTTAATGCCTATAGTGTTTTGTTAGGTATTCTGTACTTAGAAACCTTACCAGCATATAAATATCCAAATGGCACCATCTATTTCTGTGTGAAATTACCTTTCTCTTGTTTATTTGAACTGTCCAGTTAGCAGCTAGCTGTTTTTTCCTATTTGCAGCCATGTTTATAGTTATGAAAAAATTAATTGTAACTGTTATTGGTTGTTCATTTCTTCATTTAGGAAAAAAATACTTAATCTGATAAATGCAATTTTGAATTATTTCATTCTTCAAAGTGGAGCAAGGATTTGTGTCTTTATGAATATATAGGACTCATCTTCTTATTCTTGCCCTTTCAGTAAACTGATAGTCTTGTTCACCTGAGGGTTGAGATGTCAAAAAATGAGAGAAATTTAATAGTCTGAGTGTGCTTTTCGCAGAATTCTCTATTCACATGTGGGAGTGTATGAAGTGAATAAAGTAAATACCCAGTAAAATTTTCCATTTTGAAATGTGGAATTTCTGGGGGTTTTTTTGTGATGGAAATCATCAAGTGAATTTTAGTTACTTCTGTTAGTCATGTTTCCTGGTTTCAGCTGCGATAGAGTTAATTTTCCTAGTGGCTGCTGTGTTTTGGATTTAGTATGAGAATAATATTTATAACACATATTGTTTTCTTTGTTGCTAAGTAAGTCAAGGACTTTTTCAGCTTCCTGTAGAAGCTGAGAGGGAGCATAGAGAGGACAAGTTGGCAAAAGGAATATTCCATACCATTGGCCTCATGCTCAGCAGATAAAGAGGGGTTGGTTGGGGGGCAGAAATCTGCGATTGATGCTTAGGATGGGCTGGTTAACTGATCATTGGGTGGTGAGAAATTGTATTGCATCACTCATTTTGTATATTTTTATCACTATTGTTATTGTTATCTTCTCTTCCATTACTGTTCTATTAAACTGTCTTTATTTCAACCCAGAAGGTTTCTTTTTTTTTCCGATTCCCCTCCCCTGTCCCAATGGGTAGAGGAGGGGGAGAGTGAGCATCTGGGCTGTGTGGTCCTGGTTGCTGCTTGGGGTTAAACCACAGCATCGTGTTCGAAGCAGAAGTACTATCTTAGAAATGTTAAATAACCGATGTGTAAGTTAAAGATATCATTTTTGGAAGTGTAAACCCTCCAAATGTTATTGTATAGGTTCAGACAGCAATAATTTATTTGGTATGGCAGTCATATCTATTTTAGAGGTTTTGGTTTGTGTATGGAGGGAGGTTACAGAAATAACTGTCTGTTAACCACTGTATTCAATGGTAGCCTTACGTCAATCTTCGGAGAAGGTCTTTTAAGAGTCATTTCCGTGCTGGTGGCATTCTGTCATTTTGTTTGGAAGGAGTGAAATCATTCTGGGAGCTAGAATTTTAGGAAGTGCATGAAATGCTTTGATTTGAGTTGCTTTGTCATCAATCCTGAAATTGAAAGGTTTATGTAAGACTTGTTTGTGAAGTTTAAGTAGCACACATGCCTGTATCTCTCCTCCCATGCAACTAGAAACCTACTGATTAGGTCTTCTGTCCATTCTATGATTAGCTGTTTATGTGCCAAGAAATGCAAATGTGTGCCCTTGATCAAAATCAACTGGCTTAGAGAAGAATTGGAAGGTAAAAAAGATATTTCATTAGGCTGTTCCTTGGAGGTGCAGGTACAGACTGAATATGACATGGAGCTGTAGATACCTTCAGTAGAGTAACTCCACTTTCTGCATGCTATCAAATGAGGACTGTAATGTCTGTGTTGGATACACTTCTCATTACATGGCTGCCAGTTGCCTGATTAAGTAATTTCTTTTCAATATCAACATCAATAAAACTTTTGCTCATATAAATTCAAGCGTAAGGCTGTATTCTCTAAAACGTTGGACCATAATTTTGAACATACAGTAAATACAAGTTCAAGGGTTTTGGTTACAGATCAGAACTTCCCAGCTCTGAAGCACAATGATACTTGGGTGTAGACCTGCTCCTTTTGCTGTGTGTGTTTGACATTAATTATATATCATTTGCTCTAACTGACATAAGAGAAATACAGTCCTGCCATCACTTGATTTGGTTAAAACCATGGAATCATAGAGTGGCTGGTTCCAAACCCCCTGCCATGGTGGAGCAGGGCAGTTGGAACTGGATGTGAATCCAGCAGTTTATAAGTCTGATATTAGTAATGTCAGGATTACCATTGAAGTAATACGTAGATACCTTTTCCAGGAAATTTTCAGACTCAAATGTATGAATAATGTACACACCTAAGTACTTGTGTTGGTAGTGATACTTTAAATATGTAGGAAAAACATCAGGAAAGAATAGTGACTGAAATTAACAGAAATGTGTTATGCTCTTAGCGTTGCTCTATCTAAACAGTTGCTCTGACTTCTGCGTAAATGGTAAGCTCTCTACTCCTTTGTGCATGCTTTAATTCACTTTTTGTAGTGACCATGACTGTATACAATGATCCAGGTGAGAGCTCACCGAGATCTAACAGAATGATACTCAGGATTTTGCATCTCTACCAGAAATACCTCATCTAATATATCCTTAACATGCCACTTGGCTTTTTCATGGGATGAGAAAGTATGGATCATATGACTGATTAGGTCTTTTAGCCCATAGCTGAGAAGGACCCATTAATCCCTAGATACTGGGAATTGGCATGTTGTTCTAGTAAATGCTATCACATCTGTATCATTGCATTCCTTGAGTTCATCCAATTATTCCTCTAATATACCAATCTGCCTCAGTATCGATAACATTCCCCAGCTTTGTATCACCAGCAAGATTGCTAAAGGAAATACTAAAAGACCTATTCAATGACACATTTCAGAAGCAATGCCGCTCTTTGCCAGAGTTACTTTTTTCAGCATGCTCATTATCCACATGAAGTCCGTATTCACCTTACATTTCCTCTGCTAATGATGCTGACAGGAGGCCCCACTAACACTGAGTTGGTGAATATAACTCATCCAGCATGTTGCATAAAGAGTAGCAGTTAAAATTAAATCATATGGAGAACAAGGATATAGTTGACCTGTTATGATAATGATGTATTTCTGAGTCTGTTGTGAAGGTGATGGTTTTAGACATGCGTTAGACTCATTACAATTTCACTGCATAGTGTCTGAGTCCAGAAAAATGACACTTGTAATTAAGCTGGGAGACACAGGCAGGATGTCTGTTATCATGGATGTCGAATGTGATAGGTGGAGTGTGAGAGGCAAAGCTGAGGGTTGCTGATCACTCTGGAAGAGATGGTGTCCATAACATATGGCTGTGCCTTTAGGTGTCCTATGCAATTATGGTGTAAGCTTGAGAACTGGTAGGAAAAAAAGGAAAAGAGTAGTTCAAACATGCTTATAAATGCTATTGTCATCTACATTTCAGTAGGGAATGGTATCAATGCAAAATGTATTAACATAATAAAAGATTTTTTAAAAGTGTTTCTGAAGGCATGTTCAAGACAGCGATACAATAGAACATCTTTCTAATCTTCAGCTTGATTTTATTTTTAGAGTTATCTATTAGTTTTTGTTTAGAGAAGAAAAGTCATGGGTGGGGAGGAGGAAAGAGAACAATAGCCTTCCCTTTCCAAGTGAAAGAATAAAGAATTTTATGTAGAAGGTGATTGTGAGCACAATAAAAGACATCAGTTTGAAAAAGTACTTAAGGGAAGTGTCAGATGCTCACCGGTCCTCCTTCAGATAATTTTGAGACTCCTTTCTGGGCAGTGATAGAATTGTATGGTTCAATTGTATATCATCAACAGCTCTGCCTTAAAAGACACTTCTTTAGCATAGGTGTTATCTAAACTAGCTTCTCAATAGCATTCTCCAGAAATCATTAGGAATATTTATCCCATTTGATTCATCTTTTTCTTCCATGCCTACTCCTTATGTCTCCACCAGACATACTTGCAACGCATCGTCAAATTTCATGTAAGGTTTTTTTGCTCTTTTTGGTAGCATTTCTTCTGTTACTCCTTGTCCTCCTAATTCTTTTGTTCATTATGGCAGCAAGCAAACTTCAAACAACTCAAGTGCCTATAGAATAGGGCTGTCGAAACAGGTCTGCTTAAAAACTTTGTAGAATGACTTCTCACTTTAAACCTAAGTCTGAGTATATTTATACTATAAGCAGTCTTGCTGGTTTCAGTGACACGTTAGCAGGAGCTTCAAATGTCAGAAAAAAATTTGCTGCTTTCAGGTGCTTACCACAACCTATTAAAGAAATACTCTCTTGCACAATGTATTGCTTCATAGGTCCTAAAAGTTCAGAATAAATCAATAGTAGTGATAGTGTTTTGTACTCTATATGGAAATAATATTTAATCTAGTATCTGCCTCTACCAGCTTTAAATTAAAAAACACTTTTTATCAGCTAAGGGAGGATTAATGGAAAACAGTAAAATACCCATAAAATGGTGATGGTATCAGCTTCTTTTTTTTAAAATCCCAAATTTGTATTAGCATTTGTGTGGCATTCCTACACTTCACCAAATGTTCTTTTCATCCCATTGGAAAGAGAACTTGTCCTGTCACATCCTCTCTGTCAAAACTTGTTGATACTCTGGAAAAAAACCCAACCCTGTACAGCTGTTGTGTTTGCACATGGAAGAGTCCACTGCTGGAATAATGAAAGCCTGACCTAAAAATGTGCAATGAACATCTACATCTAAATACAAAGCCTCTAAGAGGAAAGAAGGAATAATAATTTGTACAACAAAACATTACACGATGCTCATGGCTATCCCTGTGAAATAATCACGAGAGAACAAAATGCACTTTTGATTTGCATATCTTCACCTGCCTGTCCTGAAGTGAGACACACATCATTTACCAAAAGAAGAGCGAGGCAGAAATCACGTAGTTGAAGTGTTCGAGCTAATAAACCTCTGAGAGCTCAGGAAGAGTGCCACGGGGACACACTTGCAAGGCTTTTTGAATTGCAAAGGACTGGAATTTGGCAGCTTGGAGCACAAACACAGAATTTATACGTGTGTAAGCAAAAAATAATGTACTCTGCAGTTTGATACATTCAAACAGTATACACAATGTAGAGAATACACTGACCAGAGATGTATTAAAAAGTACTGTACTATTACTTATTAAAGAATATGTTATAACAGATACTGAAATAAAGACTACAACAGAAATCACATTATTCTTTATTAATGCATTATGTTTAACATAGGAAAAAAAGGGAGTTTTGGACCTAGGGAGTCTGTGATCTAATAATGCCTATAAAATATATGAACATAGATTTGTAAGTTGTTTTATTTATGCGTATTCAGTTTGTGTGTGTGTTTTGCCATTTCCAAGGCCAGAGTTTCAAAACCCTCTGCTGCTTTACAAACGGTGGTGTTGCTTAATTTTCTTAACCAGTCACTGAGCCTTCACTAGCCTCACCTGGCCTATTATGTAGTAATTCCTTGGTGAAAACTGGGATTAAAAAGCAAAACAGCAATTAACTCGGAAACTTTAGCTCAGGAATTTTACCTGCTGAAACTGAACACATTTATTCTGGTAGCTGTTCAGCTTAATCGTCTAGCCCATATCGCTCTCAGTGTGTAGGATTGTCTTCCTGCTGAACATGCATTAGTACTTAATGAGGTAACTAATTTTTAAAATTTAAATCATGTTGCTGCCACGTTTCTCCTTCAGAGACAGTTCCAAGGCTGGATGTCAGAAGAATTCTTTGGATTCAGCTCTGAAAAGACTGGCAACTTGAGAAATCTGCTTCTGGTTATTGTAATAAAAATAAAGAGTGGATATTAAGAATTCCTGTACACCCCTTGACTGGTGCTTCATAGACCATTGCCAGGGAACTGGCAACTCTCCACAGTATTTGTTTTGAGCTTGCTTGAGGTTCAGTTGCTTCATTTAGAGATCAACAGTATATTCCCTTCCATTTAAATAACCATATCATTTCAAATACTATTTTTTGAGTATTGAATGTGAATAAATTATCTAGCTTCCCCACCCCCCATCCCCCACCCCTATTTTTAGCCAAGAACTCATGGAGTGCGTTCCTCTGCATCCCCAGAGTAAATCACACTTGGCTTGTCAGAAAAGGTTCTTAAAATATTTGTTTAAGTAGTTCAGTGAAAACTTTTCTAATGATGTCGTTTAATTGTAAGAACAGATTTTAAACTGTTACTGGTATTTAGCATATTTATAGAGTGAGCTGGCTGATATCTGATGATAGATAATTGGGCTGCATATTTTGCCATGATGTGGGATGGGATGGGACATGAAATAAATTATCTATACCCAGTAAGCTTCACAAAACTCCTAAGACCATAACCATCTTTGAGTTTCTTAATATTCTACTCAGTGAGTTGATGCACATTTAAAAATTAACTCAATTAAATTGCATACATCTTTTTGCTTAGGAAAGCAGACAAAAACAATTCCTGGAAATCATAGAGGTGCAGGGATATCTGGCCAACCATGCCAAAGCAAAGGTTTTATTTAGTCCTTGTAAGAAAAACACCCAAGGGGAATTGGAGGTCAGAGGTCTAGGTATTTGTGTGGGCAAGGGAGATTGCTCAAGACATGGAACAAGTGTTCCCTTTTCCTTTTCACTTAGGTAGGAGCTTTACTGGAAGAGGTAGCTTGAATCTGTATAACAATGGAAATTGGTCCAATTTCCTCCTTCTCTCTTTCATCCTTCAGGAAGAAGGGCTATACCTGGAAGGAATATTTAGCCACAAGGATTATTGGCAATTTTGTCCTGGGGGAAGAGAGGTGTGGAAGGAAGATTTGAACTGTGTAAGAAGAGAGGGCACACCTTTCTGGAGTATACTCTGAAAAGAAGAGAAATCAAAGCTGGCTTTTCCCCCACATGTATTTGATGCAGAAAAATCAGAAGAGAATCCACCTTATGAACAGGGAGATGTGACAGTTCCACCCAAATTAAAGTTCTACCTTGGAAACTTATAGAGAAGTTGTGCAATAAGGAAAATACATTTCAGAGAGTAAGAGCTGGGTAAGAGTAGGAGCTACTGCTCCTGCTCAGCCAAGAATAAACTAGAGTAGAATAGAATAGAACAGAACAGAACAGAACAGTTCAGTTGGAAGGGACCTACAACAGTCAGCTACTCCAACTGCTGCCGCCTTCTTGGTACTTTCCTCCCTCTTAGTCCTTCTGTTCTCTGTCCTCTTTTTTTGCACAACTCAGTACTGCTTGCTTAGTGCATAATGATATTAGTGCTTCTTTAGTCTTGACTGTAAATAGGGTTAAGAGCACTAAACATTTTCTCTTCTACAGTAAAGAAAAGCATGGCCACACTGGGGATGGATTCCTTCCTAAACGTGTCTTGTGATGAATAATATTTCCCGCCGGAATGTGAACTAGAAAAACTAATATTTGGAAGTCTGAGAATAGTTTTGACTATCCTTCTGTTACCTTTAAATTTGCCTTCTGATACAGAATGCAATTACTTTCATTCAGTGGCTGCAGTGGGAATCAGAGTTTAGAAATTCACTTTATTACTCAAAACGGCTTTGAGCGATAGACAAAGGTTGTTTTCTTTTCTCTTTCTGAACTGCTAAAGTTAATAGGAAATGCCTTCGCACAATTAGCAGATTAATAATCAAGGATTTTAAGACTACTCAAGATTAGGAATTTATCTCTAGGCCTTTTGAGTTCTCAAATGTAATCAGTTTAATTAGTTAGATGATGCCACCTTGAAGAATGTTAAAATTCATTGAGCATTGGGCTTTTCCTGCTCTCCGCTTCAATTTGCTCTCCTTCACAATTGTGTTCTCAGTTGAGTGCTTCATTCCCAGTGAGCCATGCAATAATAGTAAATTTTAGAGAATATTTTAATGATTTCTAAATATTAGTCTAAAGTTAAAGCTTACAGAAATAACTAAGTCTGTAAATGGAGGAAACTTTTAATTTGTTCTGTCCTTGGAAGAAAGGCTTGTGTTTCCTGTCATACAGTTTCTTAAATAAGTCTCTTCAATTTTTATAGCTTTTTGTAATGTCTGAGTTCATAGAGCTCCTTTGCTGTTCAGCTGCACTAACTTGTGTGCTTAGGGAAAAAAACACCACCACCACATGCACACAAAAAAAAAATGCTAAAGGAATATTAAGTTTACAAAGTCATGCAAGCACTACAGCGGAAGGAAGAACAAAAATTATTGTTGTCCGGATGTCCTTTATTGAGCCCATCTTTGGCTTGTGATGTAATGCATGATTACATACTGTTTTCTGTCCTATAAAAGTGAGACTCTTGATCATGGCACAAGACAGTGGTTGGTATGTTCACTTAGTAGTATATCTCCTCGTTCAGTAGCAGGTGGCTCTTTAGCAGTTTTTGAGATATTATGTGGTCATTTTAATGGTGAAAGTGAAACTATTTTGGTCAGTTCAGGAATTAAAAAAAAAATAATCAAACTTACTAAAAGTTCTTCCTGAATGGAAGATGATCAAAAGATTAATCAGGGCTTAAAGATTTGCCAGTAAAAACAGGTATGTGCTAAGACAGCGGAATGGATTGGGTCATCTGTGTTGTGGACACATTCCTCTGCCCAAGCTCTTGCATCAGGTGCTCTCATCTTAAAGCAAATAAATGGAAATACATCTTAATCCAGTGTTTTGGTAAACAGCACCGTTTAGCATATTTTGTTGCCACAGGTTTTGCTCAGGCTCAAAAAGCAATATAGACAAAATATCCCTTGCAGGATTCTTTCTAGTGTGAACGTACCTACTGTCACTTGAGAAGTCTCTCATTGTAAGTTTCTGGAAGCTCAAAGAGTACAGCAAGATTGCTATTCACTGTTTTTGTAAACCTTTGCTATAAACTGCTGTTAATTCTGATGAGCTCTTTGATCCACCCCAATATGACTGCTGTTATACTTAGCTCCCTGCTGCCTGAGCAGACATTTTTCAGCTCCATCAAGAAATACTTCTCAGACTGACTTTCGGACCACATCGTCCATGCAATTCTGGTTGGCAAACTGGGAAGATACAAGTCCAGAGCTCAAACCCATATGAAAGGTGGAGATTTTTTCCCTGTTATTTATCCCAGAGAAGATTTATGGTTCAAAGCCTGTTTGTCTTGTAATCACATCAGGGCTGAGCATTATTTATTGCATTCTATTCAAAACCTGCTCCTGAAATAGAATGATTAATTTCCTTACGTGCTCATCAGTGTTCATCCTTGCAGTATATTTGCAAGCTTCCTGAATATGTCTGAAAACATTTCAATAATAACTCTCTGAAAAGAGAGGATATCATCTTTGCAGAAATAGGAAACTGAGGCAGGACACTCTGGCTATCTGATACTGTCACTGTAGTCCATTTATTTAAAGATAATTTAAAATATTCAGCTCACTGATCGTACATTTATTGTATATTTAAGTTCTCATCAGTTTTGCTCACAACATCTGGAGTTCATGAAATGAGCAGCACAGGTAGCAACCAGTCATGAGCAGTCTGGGTGAAACAGGAGGTACCTCTGTGGTTTCATTCCACTGTTTTAACTATTAAATTGTTTCTTCTTTTCTTGTAGTCACCTGTGTCAAACATTATGTGCTTTGAAACACATCCAGTAAATGAAAAAGCAGTGGTTTCTCCAATATCTTTCACTGCACATTCCTGATGGGACCTTTTCTGTGAACTCTGTTTTGCTGATCAAAATGGAGAAAAAAGTTCGCTTTCCAGAACAAAAAATGCTGGTGCTTGCTTCCTGAAATAATACATTTTGTGGTTTGGGAGTGTTTTTCACTTTTCTTACAAAACCATAAAAATCACATTTTAAAATTAAATTTTGTTTCAATATACAAATTGAAAATACTTATGCTGTCTTTAAAACTTTCCCAGGTTTTTCTTTCGGGAGGCCAAAGTATTAATGAAATTTAATTGTAATTCACCCCATTCAAACTGTTATTTCATAAGAAACTAATCTATTAACACAATATAACTCAGCTGGCTCAACTCTGATGCACACCAGGTCCAGCCTGGATGCCTTCACTGTGGCTAAACAAACATATTTTCCATTTGCATGTATTAATTAAGTATTATCTTTCCTTGAATATCATCTGAAGTAAAAAAGCTGGAAGACTTCAGACCAACAGAAAGCAAGGTTTTATGGCTGTGGATGAGTGATTAATCTAGCCAAAGCTGGTTGGAAGTATAAACCCATATCTAATACTTAACATTGCAGAACTACTGTTAAGACAGATGCTGGAGGTTGCTTCCTCTATTCACTTTGAAATAGAAATTATTTTCTCATGGAGAATAATTGACTGGCACACCTTCATGCTAAGTACTACTTTGATTTCAGAGTTTGCAAATGATAACTCAGTAGTGTCAGTGCATTACATTAAAGCCACAGCTTCTTACCACTTTATTCAGATTCTTCTCCTTTCCATATATTTGTGACTTGTCCTGCTTAAAATCTGGACCTGTTTCCTTTTAAATATTAATTATCAGTTCTTACTTGGCAGAAATCCATAGTTTTTCAAAGTGTTCCCACAGACTGCTAGAATCAGCCTTTGGACTAATGTGGTGATAAATGTTATCACAGTTTTTAAAACCAGTGGTTTTACTACAATTGCTTCATCTTCCTCCTTTTATGGTGTGCTTCCTTGTGTTCCCCTGAGACATGTTTGTCAAGAATCCCACACTTTAGGTCAGAATTATCTGTCTTGATGATCCAGAACGTTTCAGGTATTACCCACCAGCTTCCAGATTCAGAGTGTTCCAGCACACAGACCCAAACAAATTCAGAAGGTGAGTATGCAAACTCATACTTTTTCAGACAGTTTGAGACATCAAAAAAATAAAAAAACAAACAAACAAAAACAAACAAACAAACAAAAAACCCAACCAAACCACATTACTGCAAATGGTAGAGCTCTATCCAAATCTTGTATGTGGAAGGAGGTTTTTGTTGCTTCATCCATATGAGTACATAAAGATTTTTAATTTATCCTTCCATTTGCCCAGCTGAGAGAGTTGCTAAATATTTTGACTTTGTAGAGGCTGTGATCCCCTTAATTATTTAACTAGTGCCAGAGCAGTACTAGAAAACAGGTAATACACATTTTGATTATTTGATGGTGAATTAGCAGGAAATATGAAATGGTATTAAAGGTATTAAAATCTGCTCTTCTTTATGCACATTTGACTGTCATAAGGCTTTAGAGGCAGATTTTGGAAATCTACATACTTGATATAAATTTTTCCGCTCATAATAAGTAGTCCTGGTGTGTAAATTCAGAACTAAGAGTTTATTTCTTGCAATATGCTTTTTTTTCATCTAACTATATACATTTAACTCTTCTATTCAGGTTGTCTAAGAATGTAATAAGCCCCTGTTTTTCAATAGAGAGAAAATAAACCATTTTTTCCATCCAATGGTGGGAAGAATATGAGGAATAAGGGAAGAGCCAAACTGGTAACTGGAGTGCTGCAAGACTGGAGTTGTGGGTTCAGATGTTTTGCAGGAAAGGACTTATGTGCTTTTATTATGGGGTACCTGCAAAAAAGCTTCTAGAAACATCAGTGAAAATAAATCCTGTAAAATTACTTGGAGACTGCTATTTCCAACCTTTTCTGGTTAATTTTACTGCATATTTTATTTTTATTTCAAGTTGTCAAATTTCATGTTATAATATAACCAACAAAATGAAGTAGTAAACAAAATGTATTTTCTGTATTTGCATAGCAATCTGTTTCTTCTGCTTCATTCATTTAAAAAAGATTCTCTCAGAGGCTCAAGATCGACAAATATTTATCTTAGCATTAAGAGATGTGAGTGTAAGAGTAGAGAGAATAAGGAAATGCTCTTGTGTGTCTCATCATACTGAGGAGTTCTCTGTATATGAACTTTTATAACAATAGCGCTTATAAAGTAATCTAAAATCGGTGAAAGTGCCCATGCATGGAGATATCTGGGAATACCTATTACAATTAAACTCATGTGCTACTTGATGATGATGGATTTGCATGTGTGGACAAACTGCAAGCTGTAGAAGAAGCACTGGATATGATAAGTCATCTCTTACAATGTAAATGGGGTGAAAATTTCAGGAAGTTGATGCACTGTGAAAAAGGAAGATGATATTTAGATGAAGTGATTATGGGACAGTCTGGCTCCTTCATGAGCAAGTGCCAATAAAGATCTCATTTCATTCTCAGGTGGCAATTCGGAGTGTTGCCATAGCTATTAGCCATTCAGATACAGGATGTACCCTCTGTCTTACTATTTTCAAAGTGTAAAAAAATTACCAAAAAAAAGTAAGAAAATCCAAAAGGGCTTTCTTCTGAGAAGGTGCCACCTTAAAAAGGAAACTTATGGAGATCTAAAGATGTCAGCCATGAGGAATTTACTCTCTTTGACTGAGCCAAGATTCAGGATTGAAAGAATTTCTTGTATATTTGGACATTACCACCACCACCAAAACAATCAGTTTTAGATTCCTTGCAAGGAAAAACCTGAACATAGATTTTCCTTGTAAAAGAAATGGTGCAAAATGTAGGGAAAATGTCATTTGCTTAGTGAAGATAGAAAATAACAGTAAATATCTAGAAGCTTGAGCTGAGGTTTCCAGTATAGATTTTGTGATAACCTCTAAGGTGGAGGACAAGTGTTCCTTTACAAATGTACTTCTTTCTGAAAAACAGAGCAGGCAAGGGCAGAGCAAATAATCTGAGGAAAAAGCTATGAAAGCATTTTCTCTCCCTCCAAGGATTTTACTAGTGTCTGTTTCTCTCGAATTAGATGTTTAAGGATTCAGTCAGGGGGATCGAGAGATCTTACTCTGCACTCAATATTCTTTTTTCTCTGCACTGCTGAGATCTCTTTTTTTCCCTCATCATTTTGTCTCTTGACAGGAGGTTCCGAGGCAGGAACTGAATGAACATGAGAATGACCACAGTTTGTTGATTTTTTTAAAAATCAGGTTGCCTTGCAAGCACCACATCCATTTGATACTTTATTTTCTTTCTCCCTGTGTCTTTTTTTGTCTGTGCAAACAGCAGTTCTGCTCATCCTACCTAGTACCTCCTCCGGGAAGAGGTATAGCAAGAAAGGTGGAAGCAATCCTATCAGGAATGGATTTGAACACTTACTTTCTTAGACTTACTCTCCAAAAAGGGAGGTTTGGGGGGTGGTTCAGTGTGGACAACCATGTAGAAGTTTCAAAATTTGTTAGGATAAAGACATGTGGCATACAAGTGGGAATGGGGACAGCGAGTGTTGCAAGGGGCTACTGAATTTGAAGTGAAGTCTCTTTCTCTTTCATGTCTTGAGACCATAACAACTGCAGGGTTCAACAACCACTGATTTGAGAAGATTTCAGAGAAATTTTTGCTTGAGAATTTTTCATCTACCCTTAATGAATTTTTCATGGCACAGAACTGAAGGTATGACTTTAATGCAGAGAAGAAGTCTAGCAATATCATTATTCAGACAACCCATTTATAAAAGCAGATGTTTCAAAATAAGTTTGTATTCTTGAAGAGGGAGAAGTGATTAAGCTATCATAGTAAGATCTTCAGAGGAAAAATGCTTATGACAAGTAGAGAGTTATCTGTGGCTGGATACCACTGCAAGCATGCAGTTGTGTCCACCACAAGACAGAGACTGTTTTTGGAAGTGGTATCTGAATCCTAAAATCAAGACTTAAGAGTCTTGACAGACCTATTTTGGAAGACAGTCAAGTTAATGCATACGCTGAAAAGAGATGTGATAAAAATGTATGTTAAGCATTTAAAAGGTATTTAGACAAGGTTAAGTGAAAACAGTAAGACAATTCTTATGGTTTGAAACTTTTCGTTTTCTTCAACACCATCTTGCTTTCAGTTGCTAACATACAAGGAAATTGCAATGACTGATTATATTAAATACTTGTTACCAGGAATGGTTAAAAACCAGATATCAGCTCCTGAGCCCAGAATTGTCTAAGCCTTGAATATTTATATCTATCTTTCTAATTTATATCCCAAAGCTGTAGGATTTTAGTAGCATTCAGCATTGCCCAGTTTCATCTTTCCTCAGTCTGGTGGAAAACTCTTGGTTTAATGTAAACAGCTGTTGCTACAGAGTAGTAGTTTTGAAACCTTTAGCTAGACAGCTCTTAAGATGGAAACTAGATCCATCAGAAGAGAGGATCAGCATGGATAGTAAACTAAAATCTAGTGAAGTATATAATCAAGTTTTTACATAAATAGACTATTATCCTACAAAACTGGAAGCAGCCATCATTGTTGTTCTGTCTAAATTCCCGTGATGATAGAAATTAATCCACACCACTAACATTTTTACAATTTGATTCCTGGAAAATTGTGTAGGAGACCTGAAACATCCTGTCTGTATGGATTTAGTATCTTGATGTTAAGGTGCTTGGCAACAGGTTTGAAGTTTTGAAGAAAAAGCAGATAACACAATTTGGTTGCGTGCGTGTCTTCTAAAAATGTTTGAGCCTCTTACTGTTCTTCCAACTGAGGAAGATTTCTAGAATGAAATAAAAAAAAAATTCAAGCATTCTACCTGGTCGAATGCTGGCTGAAAAACCCGAAATCATCTGTCTGTATTCTGTAAAGTAGCTGTTCTAGTTAGGCTGACCTGCATACTTTTGGTGGCTGTGTTTAAAGAGTTGATGGTTCTCACCCAGATTACTGGTTTACCACTCTTGCACTCTGGGTTGTCCTTCTGCCACCCAATTACTGCAGTTTTTAGTTGATTACCCATCCTTCCTACCGTCCATCCTGATTCCCTGTTGTTTCTTGGGATTTTTTTTCACATGGGACTGGTATTGCTGATATAAATGAGAGGCCACAGAGAGTAAGACCAAGGAAGAGTAAATGATTTCACCATCAAGTATTGGACTTCTGCCCCTTGTTCAGTGGCTAACCCTCTTCCCTCTAAAATCTTTTCTCCCAAAGGGAATGCGGAGTGCTTCCTGGATGGCTGCTTTTTCTCCTGGAGACAGAAATACTATAAAATTGACTTTCATTTCAGAAGTAGTTTTTGAAAGATATCCTCAACTGTACCGGAACAAGATGATTAGGAGAAAATCAGTGAAGGTGAATCTGATATTAATGTAATTTTAAGGAAACGGCAGTGGCAGAGAAACTGGGTTTAGGACATTTCTTGTAAAAATGACAAACATGCACAAATATGCCTGTGTTCATAATAGTTTTGCATCTTTTTTTTTCCCATCCACTGGCTGAAGTCTCTATAGTATGTGCTATTTGACTGCCTTTGAATGTTACACATCTGTTGAACTGAAGACATATTTAAATTTGAATTAATGTCACCCGTGCATTAAAAATTTTTACTACATGCAGTTTGAGGTTATGTCTGCTTAATCTTCATGTTTGTGTGTTCTTTTGCAAATGGCAGACTGAAAGAGTGAAGTTAAATAGCAAGCATCACATCAAGCTGCTTCTGGTGTTGACCGATCATTTGCAGACTGTTATGAAAAGTGAAGAAACACTGAAAAATATTTTATTTACATTACTGATAAAAATAACAATTCAGCATAGAAGTGTAATTTATTTATTGGCTTTATAATACATGCTTCTTCTAGCACATACTGCAGTCTCAATGCTGTTCTTAACTGCACGGTTTAGATTTCTTGTGCACTGCGTCATCCACTTGCACCCAGTGGTTGTTACTTGGAGGCAGAAACTTACACTCACAATATGATCTTCAAATAAATGGATTTAGGGGGGAATTTTTTAGATAGCAGTGCCTGAAGGCTTATTTTGACTGGTAAAAATATCCCTGAAAAGTCAAAGCAATGTTGCAAATGTGGAGCGACACAGTCCTGCTCTCTTGAGGAATGCCAGACATGTCAGAATTTTATCAAATGAGAGTCTATGGAGAGAGATACCTTCTTCATGCATTTATTTTGAATCTAGGAATTTTGTTCCTATTAGGATTTTTTTTTTAGTAGACCTTTATGAGTTTATGTTGGTAAAAATAGACTGGGTTTCCTTGTGCAGACACATTCCTACATTCTTCTGTAGAAGTTATTTAAAAAAATATATGAACCTGAAAGGTAGGCAAACTAATGTGAAACTTAAAAGGAAATAATCAATTTTAGATGCTTTTCAAGATGAAAGATGACAACAATAGTTTAAAAATATACACCAGCTAGACTGTATTTTCTTATGGATCGGAGAAAGTGCTTATCACCAGAAACCTCACAGATCTTCTTTAAGAACTATGTAAAAAGGAGTTTGGAGGTTCTTATTTGAACACCTCTCCAGAGTCGTCCAGACCTGTCCAATCTTTTCCCTGTTCACACTTGCTCTTGCAAGTGAAAGGATGTCAGGCAATGACTGGTACCGTGGAGCCAGTCCTCATCTGCTTTTCTTCTTACCCACATTTTTGGCCATGAAAGAGGCAGGTCAGGTTGGTTGGTCCCAGTCAGTGCAGTGACTTATTTCCCTGTTCCACTGAAGGGAAGGTGTCCCAAGGCTCAGTCCTTCCTGGAACAGAGTTCTTAATACCATTTAAATCTTGATATATCCCTGAATAATGTATAGTGCCAATAAAATCTATACAGTACTTCGCAGGAATTGCATTTATACACAGACAAGGAAATGTACAATATTTTCCACCTAGGTAAAATGGAGTTGTCTGTACATTTTAAGAATAATTGTCTGTTTTTAAAGCTGAAAAGTTGACACAGAATACAATCCAACTGAGTATCTGCTAATTAAGCTGATTTATGCACGTCGGGAAAGCTCCTAGGGAGTAGTTGGTTAGAAATTGTGGAAAACTAAAAATAGAAGAGTCCAATTTCATATGTTTAGCATACTTATGTATGGACAGGCACTAGTTCCAGGTAACTTGTGAATTTTGATTACAGTACATAATTATTATACCTCTATTTGAAATGTTCAGGCTCATATAAATTTACAAGATTTCCTATTTTAAGAGCAATCTAACATTTTAAAATGTAACATAAGTACATTTTATATGCTAATATTTGTATGTTATCTAGAAATTACTGGCAGATAGATTTTTAAAATAATTTCTACTCAATCATTTCTTAAAATGCCTTGTTGAATATTTTAAAAAATGCTTTTTCACTTTAAAATCATAAGAAAACAACTTAGTATCTAGTTAAGACTAAATGTTCTCTTTGTTTGCCACTCATCTTGTAGAACTCTTACAAAGTTGTCATCCAGGATTTTATAATGGATTGAGTTGTAATTGATTGTGACCTCCTTACTTATTTCTCACTGTTCTTCTGCTGTGTTCTCAGTGGAATTTAGTCACTTACCAGAAGAGAAAAATCTGTTAAATTTGGTTTATTCATAGGTAACACATTTTGTTCCAATTAAAAACCAAATAATAACAAGAAATCCTTCATTTGCCGTTAACACGGTCGGCATCAGGGAGTTCAATAATTTCTCTGAAAACAGATATCTCTTCATTTTCTCTGTTTCAGTGGTGTTAGATGTTCAATATAAATCTCAGATTTAGTATTCAGATCTTAAGTTACTTAACCTTTTACTTCTTTCTCATTTCTTGGAAATTAGAAAGCATATTTAACACTCTAAAAAGTGGCAATTAAACTCTAATTCAAAACGACATGTACAGCTTACATGTTCAATATTTGCTGAGCACCTGGGACCTAATTTCACATCTGTGCAGTTTGTGTGCATGTATGCAATTGGCCAAAGTGAGTTACACAAATAAATTTGGGACAGCTACTTTAATAAATGTTAGTTCTATAACTACTGAAAAAACAGGCAAAATCGAATCAAGAGAACATACAGTACAATCTTTCACTGGCTGTACGACAATGTAATGATTCCAGGATTTGATGCAATTCGTTATTTTATCTTCATGACTAAATGATTCTTAAAAGGTCAGAGTAAATTATGCTTTTTGGCAGATGTTTTTAAGAGAGTGGCCATCACCACTGGGTGCTGGAGGAGGGAGGGCTGTACTCTGCAACACGTGTAGTGATTTCATTCTGCCTGCAAATTTCATGCAAATTGTCAGACTTGCTCTCAATTCTGGAAGGAAGTTCTTGTTCCAGCTGTTGGCTGAAGATAGTAAATCCATAAACAACACATCCCAAGTTGGAATTGATGAACTGCCATATTCCCCTTTTTTATCATAGCTGGTTCCTGTCTGTCTGTACTGAGCCAGCTTATCTGTAGCCAGATAACAAGGACAACAATGTAATATACCATAATGTATGTTTAGGTGTTCTTTACACTATCTGTTTTTCACTCTGAAAGTGTTTTACTGAATACTTACAAAAAATACCCAGTCCGAGAGAGAGCTTGAGACCAGTGAGTTGTTCAGCAAAGTCCTGATCCTGTTTTTTTTTTCCTTCTGATATCATATTTAGACAATTCTAAGCAAAATTGCAGGTGTATTGAAAAAAGGAAATGGATGTTAAAGTAGAAGATAGTTAAATTTTGCAGATGTTCTTTGTTGCAAAATTTAATTGAGGACAGACAATAGCCAGGTGATTAGCTGTAAACATAGTAGCATAGACTGTTGAGGTTAGAATTGGATGGCTCCTTAGTACCACGATGAAGGGACTCTGCCTGGATACTAGACTTCTTTACAGAAAGTCGTATAGCTCACTGAGTCACTGTTGCAGATGGAGCTCTTTCCTGTATCTTTTCCGGATTCCACTATGTGAAAATTGTTCTTAGTTTCACCAGAAAGCAACTGTAAAATGGATGTAGTATGTGAAGCTGGCTGGTGAGTTGGGAGAATTTGAAGGAGCGCTAGATCCTAGAATTTAGGGGACACTTTTTTGCATATTAAAAGACGTGGAAAATTGCTCACAAAAGATGTTATACATTTTTAAGGTTTGTTGGCTGAATAACCATTTCTGTTGTCATGTTATTAAAATTACCTCATAAACCATCTAAAGAGGAGGGTGAGGTCAGAAAGTCCATCAAGACCCTGAGCATCCAGATGTATATTTATCTGTCATAAAAAATGGTCTCTTAGCTGTTATGTGTGATAGCACATAGAACTTTGGATCAATTTTGCATTTTGTATGAATACATTTACCGTCATCTTGAAAGAACTGTGGAAGTTTTTAGATTAACATGAGTAAATGTGGTTCTCCCCTCTCCACTGAATTTGCGAACAATAGATTCTCAACAACCATTTTCTGAGTTTCTTTGAACTGCTTAAACCTGTGCTTTAGTAACAGTTTCAAAGCAGTGATGAGACACTTCTAATTAGAAAACCTACTTAATTATCTCATGCATTTTTTAAAATGGTGAGCACTTGTACAAAACCAGTAAAAATCAATGAGTGACATCTGTGGATTCTTCTGCATTATTGCGTGCAAATTCTGATGTTCTGTCTGGGGCAAATTTCTTCATTCCCTCGAGGAGTAGCACTGTCACACAGATGTAGCTGTGTGGATTCTGCTGTGCATTTGTAACCAAAATGTTTTCCGTTTAGGAAAGGCTCTGAGCTTGTTGATGCCATGCTTCAGTATTGTGGTATGCTGAGAAATGTTGATAATATTGTGTTGATATGTCAATATATCTCTTTTCCCTATTGCTGGGGCTTTTTGTTTGTTTGTTTGATTGATTGATTGATTGTTTGTTTTGAAAGAAAACACTTTAATAGTGAACTAATATTAATTACATATTGGTATGGTAAGTTTTTCAGAAGGTATTTTCTCCAGTGTACTTGCATGTTCCATGTGCATTCCAGACAGCCTGTGAAAGTTTTCTATTTGCAAAAATAGCCCAAGAAGCAGTATTTACAGCAGACATTTCAAAATAAATGCTCTACCATAGCATAAAATATACAGTACTTATATTTTTGAGTAAGCTAACTTCATAATTAAAGACAGTAGCCCTTGAAATTCACCATAGGGAAATAGTTTTGCAAAGGGGAAGTTGCAAACCTCAAAGCGAGATGATGAAAATTAGAATGGACAAAACCAGTACAATTGAAATGTCTAGTGTACAATCCTAAAATCCAGCCTCTGAGTTTGAGACCTTGTCAAAACCTTGTTAACTTTAAGGAGACTTATAACACACATTCAGGAGACGATTGCAGGGTTGAGGCTCAAATGAATACCAAGTTGTGGTATGAGAACTTCCTAATAATGTTAATCTTTTTATGACCTGTTCCGACAGGTTATTTTGTGAAGAATTTTATTCATTGGAGGAATTTTTTATAGAATCACAGAATCATAGAATTGTCTAGGTTGGAAAGGACCTTTAAGATCATCTAGTCCAACCATCAACCTAACCATAATAAAAAGAGTCACTAAACTATGTCACCAAGCACTATGCCAACCTGTCTGTTAAATACCTCCGGTGATGGTGCCTCAACCACTTCCCTGGGCAGCCCATTCCAATGTTTAATAACCCTTTCAGTCTAAAACTTTTTCCCAATATCCAATCTGAACCTCCCCTGGAATAACTTGAGGCCATTTCCTCTTGTCCTGTTGCCTGTCACTTGGGAGAAGAGACCGACCCCCACCTCTCTGCACCCTCCTTCCAGGTAGTTGTAGAGAGCAATAAGGTCTCCCCTCAGCCTCCTTTTTTCCAGGCTGAACAACTCCAGCTACCTCAGCTGCTCTTCCTAAGGCTTGTTCTCCGGACCCCTCATCAGCTTCTCTTCACCACCCCCTTGCCCTTCTCTGAACCCACTCCAGCCCCTCAATGTGTTTTTTGTGGTAAGGAGCCCAAAACTGGGCATAGTACTCGAGGTGGGACCTCACCATGCCAAGTACAGGGGGACGATCACCTTCTGAGTCCCGCTTATCATGTTGTTTCTGATAAAGACCAAGATGCCATAGGCCTTCTTGGCCACCTGGGCACACTGCTGGCTCATGTTCAGCCTGCTGTCGACCAACACTCCCAGACCCTTTTCTGCTGGGCAGCTCTTCCCCAAGCCTGCATCACTGCATGGGGTTTCTGTGACCCAAGTGCTGGACCTGGCACTTCGTGTTATTGAACCTCATCCCATTGGCCTGGGCCCATCGATCCAGTCTGTCCAGGTCCCTCTGCAAGGCCTTTCTACCCTCCAGCAGGTCGACACTCCCACCCAACTTAGTGTCATCTGTGAACTTACTGAGGATTCACTCGGTCCCCTCATCCAGATCATTGATAAAGATGTTAAAGAGAATGGGTCCCAGTACCGAGCCCTGTGGGACACCACTCGTGACCGGCCGCCAACTGGATTTGACTCCATTCACCACCACTCTCTGGGCCTGGCCCTCCAGCCAGTTTTTAACCCAGTGGCAAGTATACCCGTCTAAGCCATGAGCAGCCAGTTTCTCCAGGAAGATACTGTGGGAGACTGTATCAAAGACCTTACTGAAGTCCAGGTAATCAACATCCACAGCCTTTCCGTCACCCACCAAGTGGGTCACTTTGTCATAGAAGGAGATCAGGTTTGTCAAGCAGGACCTGCCCCTTATGAACTCTTGCTGCCTGGGCCTGATCGCCTGGGCATCCTTCATCCTCTGCATAATGGCACTCAGGATGATCAGTTCCATGACTATCCCAGGCACTGAGGTCAGACTGACAGGCCTGTAGTTCCCTAGATCATCCTGCCATCTCTTCTTGTGGATGGGAGTCACATTTGCTAGACACCAGTCCCAGGTCAGCTGGGACCTCCCCAGTTTGCCAGGACTGCTGGTAAAAGATGAAAAGTGGCTCAGTGAGCACTTCCCCCAGCTCCCTCCAGTACCTTCAGGTGGATCCTGTCTGGCCACATAGACTTATTTTTGGCTTGCACCTGACTGCCCAGGGAAAACTTGTCAGATTAACTCCTTGGGGCTTGTGGAGTTGTCCTTTTTATCTGTTTCTGTACTTGTGTGTGTGGTTACATGGACATGGGGTTTTCCTTGCTTGAGGACACAAAGGTGTCTTGTGCTGCGTTTGTGTCCTTTATCTGCTTCCCTACTGATTGACTGTGTTTGCACAAATAGCACACATGTTGGGAAATGTATTTTGTTTTTCTCCTTTGGAAATGAGAATTTTTTGCTGCAGGAAAGGCAGGTCATGTGAAATTATTTTCCTCCCGCTGTTTGTCGTGCTGTTAGTGTTGTCTCAGTCAGCTGGACCACTCTGCCCTGTGCTCGTATGATTTGTTAAAAGCTAGACATAGCTTTTCAAATGAGAAACAACATTTGTAGTTGGGTAGAAGTCTATGCATTAATTGTGTAATGTAACGTGAAACATGGTGACTGAAAGAAGGATTCAACTTCTGTTTTCTGTTAAGTCAGGTCTACATTTTTTTTCAGAAAGTCAGGTTTTGTTCTATAGAAAGTCAGTCTGCCTGATATGATTTAATACCAGACATCAACCACTTCATCAACCACAGTCTTCCAAGAAAAGTAGATAGAAAGGGGTCACTGCAAGCGAGGAAACAAAGAGGAGGGGCATTTTCAAATTATATTCTCCATATTCCTAAATATATCCAAATAAAAAGTTTATTTGACGTTATTTCCTCACAAACTCTGTAGCATTTGCTGGATAATTGATAACACCACATAATCAGTGCCAATATGTGCTTTGTAATTTTAGAGTGAAAGGGCCCTTTAAGGACCATCAATATGACACTTATAAGTCAGGATATCATCAAGTTAATAATTCTTCCAGTTTTTCCACCACATTTTGATTTGGCTGTTTTTGAAATCTCTGGTTCAAACTGAGAAGTGTTAACCCGAGTAGGCCATCAGTGTGGCTGCCTGGGTGAAATGAGGGATTTGTTAAAGCCACTGGCTGCAAACTAAAGCTTGAGAGTTTAGAAAGAGCACCCAGTAATGTAAGCATTACAAGAAAGACAACTGCCAATTATTTAATTTTAGCTCAATCATTCCTAGTTTTTTTTTAATTGCCAGCCCAGTTTTTTTCTGATCATTGACTGCAATGTTAATTATTTAGGCTTCTTGATCTGAAGAGAGAAAGCAATGGTTTCTGCAGATATATGTCACTTCCCTCTTTCCTCCTTAATGCAGTTTCAGTAGTGTATTTGCGTGGTGTTTTGTGTGGCCTGTAAATTTTAAAAACTATTATTGTAAAAAAATTAATTGCTGGCTTGTTGTAAAGTAATTATTAAGAAGCAGGCACCCAGGAAGGTCTCCCTGTTGCGAGTGTTTACTGCTTGCTTGTTTCTATGATTTATTTTGTATACCATTCCCTGAAGCTGTTACTTAATGGGGATGGACGAGTTGTTAGATAAATTCTATTGTTTAGGAAGTTGATTGTTTGTTTGACTCCTTGGGTCTTAGCAAATACAATAAGTAAATTGCAGAAGTTCTTTGTCTCTGCAAAAAATTAATACCTTTAATGTAAGTGTTTGGGTTGGGGTTTTTTTCTGCCCCTTTGGTCCACTGCTACTGTCATACTGTTCCTTCTTTGTATGTTTAATTAACACCAGAAAAGTTCAGTTCAAACATAATAAATTGTATATCACCAGTGTTTCTGGTAATAACTGAAATTATAATAGAATGGTTTTCTTTACCTTAAAGTTTTTGAAAAACCATAAATTCTTTCACATTATGACTCAAGCTTAAGTTGCGAGGTGCTCTTCTCATTTTGAAAAGTAGAGTTCTTTTAATGCACCCTTGGTTTTCTTCAGTTTCTTGATTCAATTTATGATCATTTTTGTTCTCAAAATTCACTTATAAGCTATCGACTTAATTTCATAAAGCAAACTACCAGATTTGAGAGGTTCACCTCATTTCTTGCTTGTATGGAGGTATTTAAAGAAAACACTAGAACAGATAAAATTTGGGTTATATGGTGACACCATGTGAGAGAACAGTCGATAGCCATAGCATGCTTTCATTGTCTTGCCTGACAAAGGATTGAGCAACCTGCTCTAGTGGGAGGTGTCCCTGCCTGTGGCAGGGGGGTTGGAACCAGGTGATCTTTAAGGTCCTTTCCAACCCAAACCATTCCATGATTCTATGGCTCTATGATAGCTGTATTTCAGTTTTGTCAAAGCAGTCTTTGGAAGTTGTCTTCTTTCTTTCTTTGATGATTGCATTTTCTTAGGATATAGCTTGAGTTTAGTGGGGTTTTTTCATCCAACAGTACTCCATTCCATTTGCTCTATAAAACACCGCCGTAAGAGGTCTGGCTTAAAGGGACATTTAAGACAGGCCCATCCAAAACCTGGTGTTAAATTTATACAAGGATACTTTTAATGGTAGGTTCATATGTGTAGGGAAATACCATATAACCGTATGATAGTATCCTCATCTAGAAGTCTATTGGGTAAGCAGACTGAGAAGAAAAGGATATGATATTTCTATTCCAACCTGTCTTTTAGGTTGTATGGTAGTGGGCTAACATTAATAGAGCTGGCATATTAGCGTTAGCAGCATCCATGCTGTGGGTATCATGGAATTTCAGCAAGAACTACCACATGCAATAGATAACACATCTTAGATTATTTCTTTATGCATCCTTGCTTGTCTCTTAAAAAAAACACAAACCAAACCAAAACAAAATAAAAAACCCCAAACCCTAAACAAGATAGGAGCTAACATGCACAATTAAATAGTTTAAAAAGTTCTACACCTGTATCCAACAAATCACAGTTGGGTGTGTTACGCAGAATTTCAAGGATTAGGAGCTCATATGAATTAGTGTGAATAGCTTAAAAATGTAGTTAATGTTGTGCTTTCATCTCATACATCAAGCATTCATGGCAATCCTGGAGAGTTATAAATTTCATCATAAATTACTATGATTTATCATACTAATCATATTTCATAATAAATTATTGTGATTGTTCATTATTTCAGCTGTAGCTGTTTTTTGGACTTCACTACAGATGCAATTACTTACAGAATGTCAGTTGTCACCCCTTAATGTATTAATGATAAATTAAATTGTGGAGCCATTGTAGTGATTTGTTCATACACTGGCTACTTTTTGCAGAGTCGAAATCTGGAGAAAACTAAGAAATTCAAAGTTTCCATAGCCTAAATCAAAGCCAGATGTTTGCGTCCTCTAGGACCTTATTTGAGTAGCTTAGACATAAGACCATTCTCAGAAGCCATATAAATATTTAGACACTGTAAAGGTACTTAATTATGTCTTGCAGTGATGCTGTTTCTGGTAAAATTCAGAGGCTTTATTAATTCAAATAGTAAGTCAGTTAGATTGCTTTACGTTAACCCAGCAATTTCTTTATTTATAATACTATTAAATAAAAAGCCTTCTGATTGCTATGACAATATGCATTCTTTACATACCAAGTGTAGTTCTCATTTAAATAATTTCTCAGCAAGGTGATGATCTAACTAAAATTTCTTTCTTTCTTCATTTTTTGTCTTAGTGATTCTGAATTCATAACAATTTCAACACAAGTTTAGAGTGAGATTTTGGTGTTTCTGTTTGGTTTTTTCAAAAAATGAAATATCGTAATGTTATTTTATGTCGAATTTAAGAGAGAAACACTGTTCTTCAAATCATTTCCATATAGGACTTTATGCTGAGCATGCATGAGGTACATTGAGCAATATTGAATAGAAGAAAAGGAAAATATGTCAGCCTGAATGAATGTTATGTTTAGCTTTATGTTGTGTTGTAACAACATTCATAGTTATGCCAATACAAGATCTCACAACAAGCTACCATTCCCTAATAATGATTTTTCCCTCCGGTTTCTGTGTAATAACCTTGTAGTTTGATTTATTTTTTTTAAATAATCCTCATTGACCTTTTAAAGGAACAGAGAGAACAACAGGATCTGATTGCAAAAATCAAACACTTTGGAATCATTCCCTAATTATGGCCAGATAATCCTGTTTGATTTTTGCCATGGAGAGGGTGATAATAACAGCAAAACTATTAAATTGCTCAAAATCTGTTGGTACTCAGAGTCTGTCTTATCTGATGTTATCTCTTACTGCCTTCTGATTTTTTCACCCTTTTTAATTTCCATGTGCTTGAAAAAAAATTGAGATCTGAGATAGGACTAGAGATGAAAGAGGTGTGTTATGGGTGAAAATTATTATTTTTCATGACATGAGAAATATACAGGGATTATCCAAATAACGTCTTCCATAGTTTAATGTTCTGGACGGTGAGTATTCTTGGGGGGACTGAAAAAAATGTCCAGGTGCAAGTACAGCGAGATGGTAACACAGCTGAGCTGGAACAGGAGGAACAGTCAACCGGGTATTGAATAGCCATGAAGAACTCCTTTCTTCCAGAAAGTACCGAGAACTTCATAATTAGGGTTGTCTGCGTTTATTACCCTGTGTTTTTAAGCTCCCCTTCCATGAAAACAAACACTGTTTTATCTGCTGCGATTCCAGAAGGGAAGCTTGGGTTAGGTCTGGATATTTGCTTTAATCTAGGGTTTTTTTTGGTAGAATATCAAAATTCTGTCTTATTGTAATTGTCAAAAAGAACCTTGGATGATAGCATGCAGTACCCATGTTAAGTTAATACATGCTAAGTTAAACTAGAGGACATCTTGTTTTCTTGTGTTAAGAGAATGGGCTTAATTATTTTCCTCACACTACGTTTATTTCTGTACCAACCCAGTGGCTTTAGTGAAATTTTCCCTACTTTATTTTGATATAGAGACAGGTAAAAATCAAGGCATGACTAAGTATAAGAAGTGCATGTGTCTGTATAAAAAACATAAGAATTTGTATTGCACAGTGAAAGGAGTTCTCTTTGAGTTTATCCTCAGTTGAATAAACACCCTATTTCTAACTTAGGTCAATGAATTCATCAAGCTGTGGCTTGTAGGTACCCAACTAAGGAATCACTGACACGTCACTGGTGTATCCCCAAAGCCTTTTTTGTTTATTTTTTTAATGCCTTTGGCCATGAATTGGAAAGTAACAATGGGGTTATAAATCTATCATGTATAATCAGCACTTCTTGAATGTAGTAGTAATGGTGATAATTTTTTTTGCCATTTACCATAAAAATATCTCCCATGATATTTATGACTATTGGAAAAAAGTCTCACAAGAGTATCATTAAAATAAAACAAGTTTCAAGACAGACTCACAAACTTTGCTCAGTCTTAGACTGACGAATAAGTAATAAAAGCATAGGCACTGCCTTCTTAGTGCATTTCGTATTTAGAAACTAAAATTATTATGACTTTCCCCAGTTTTTTAACATGCTAATCATGAAATTCCAGGCAAGCCCTGGAGGAGAAAATGTTATTTCACACCTACTACCTCCTGCCTTGACAATGAGAAGTGACAACATCACTTTCACTGTAACGTGTTCCTCTAGTTGCCAGTGGCTTGACAGTAAGCTGCACACAACCCATGAGCCGGGCTCCCTCCTCAGTGTCCCTGCTGAAGGCCAGGGAGCAGCAGACACAGAAATGGTCACCAGATGCAATGTGCTTTGCTGGCATTCTTCACAGGGCACTTCTGTGCATCATTTAGCACACATTTATATGGAATATATGCTTAGATCGCTATGTATTTACTGCATGTCAGTAGAGCATTGAAAGTTAGAGATGGTCTGGAATACTTTCACAAAATGGAATTTCACAGGAAATGTCTCACTAGTTCAAAACAGAAGCTCTTTGTGGAAATACCAATGTTGCAAAAAGTTTGACAAGAGGACAAGGCCCGTACTTGTTTAATTCAAGCTTAAATTTTGCACCAGGTTGGAGATTAAACTATAGCATTCTAAATCCACTTTGTAGTATTGCAGGTGGAGTGTGAAATGTGTTGTTTTTAAGGGAGCCTGCTGTTGATACAATACCTGGTGGGAATTAAGAAAACAAAGAGAGGAGCAGGACACAAGAAGGATGAGAAAACAAACGTGTTCTCTCTGAGAAGCTTCAGACAGGGGCAAAGACAGGTGATCTAAATTTAGAGACACTGTAAATTACTGATTTATAATACTGCTTGCCATTTTGTTATTCCAGTACGATTTTGGGGTTTGTAAACTGGAGTTCAGAATACAATCCACTTTAAAGTAAGCAAAAAATGTTTGTTGAAGAGATGCTTAAAGCAAATTTTGATACCTCCTGACAGTTTTTTTTAATGTGAAAATAAAAAAGGAGGGGAAGGAGGGAAGTAAGAGAATACATCTGTGCACATTCCTATGTCCAAACAGTTGGGGAAGACACTGGCATTAGCTAAAGGCCTGAATAACAAAATGATAATAAGTACTAAATTTCTGAAGAATTATGAATTTCAGAACTAAAATTAGTCATGTATATATAAAAGTGATTTAATTTGGCAATACCTGTAATCCTGGCTTCCATTTAACTTGGTGTTCAAGACCTGAAGCACAAAACCTGCGAGCTGTTCTGCATAGGGAGTCTGCTGTGTCTTTGAAGAGTCCCTTTGATGTCTGTGGAACAGATTACACTTGAAGTCAGGTAAATCTTTGAAATATTGGATTATCATAACCCTTTCCATTCAGGAGATCTAGAAATGGAAGCTAACGTTTAAAAGTCACTTCTTTAGGGCAAACTAGCATGTTTTATGCAGGTGCTGTGCAGATTTAGGATGATTTGCAGTCTATGTAGAGCTGTTTAGTATCTGTGGTTATCACAAGAAAAAGTGTTGACTGCTTTCCCATTCTGGTGGTAAGTCTTCAGGTAGTCCAAATGGTTTTCTTTTTTATGGGTCAAACCCTATGGCCAGCTGCTAAGGCATCTAAACCCATTGAAGTGGTCTTTCTCAAAGGCTGAGCTCCAGATTTTCTTAGAAAAGGATCTGAAATAGCATTCTTTGAATAACCGAATACAATAATATGTGTTTGGTCAGTGGTGGCATCGTGGTTTTTTTTTTTAATTTTCTGTGAATTCTTATCAGTTGATAAGATCTTTCTTTTCGTGTTTGGAATGTAGCATGGCAGTAGCCCATATCAAAGTGCATCGGCATGCAGGAGTCTAATGGGTGTCACATTTCTCCCTTATCTCCTTAGCAAAAAAAAATAAAAAAATAAAAAAATTACTGGCCAGTACTGCCACAGAACAATACTCAAGTTCAGCATCTACCATCAGTTTAACCTAAAAGATGCAGAGTTTTCCCAGGAGGAAATGAGGACACACATAAGAGGTTCTCTCACCAGTGCCCTGTGATCTCCTTTCCTTCTGGCTAATGAGATCTTTTTGTCTTGCTTTTCCCTGAGAAATGGCCTACTCAGATTCTCTGCTATAGTATGTCACTGAAAAGATGAGTACTTTATACTTTTCCTTCTATATTACATACATCATTACATACATAGACCTGTATGGCAACCGTGAGGGACAAGCCAAAACCAAACCAAACCAAAAAACAAGTTAACAGAAAACATCTAAGGACTTGCCAGATTTGTTTAGAGAGGAAAAATCACAGTTAAATTCATTAAAGTCTATAGGTTTCATTATATCTAGCCTGGATAGTATAGCAAAAGTGCTTAATACACTGCTAGGAGAGGAATGTCAGTCACTTCTTTCACCGCAGCAAGCAAAATTTCAGATAGGATAATAGAATTGTTGTCTTGGAACCCAAGATCTTCCTTTAAAGATAAGATATGAGATAAAGGTGGGATCCAACTCCTTATGACTACCCCTTCCCTTTTGGCCTATTGAGGATCTACACTTGCATCTCCAACAATTCTCCTCTTACAAGAAGGTCTCTGTTTCCTCTGTCTGATGAAGTAGTTCTCATTGTTCAGATGCTACTACCAGAGGAAAGGGTATTTTTGACCTCTACAGAATCCACATTGCTCATAACAAAACAGGTCCTCCATATAGAGCCAGACACAATCCAACAACAGCTTCTACCTCTTAATTCTTGATCCACTCATTGACATGACTTTGAGGTGTATCGGCTCTCGGACAATGTTTGGTACAGTCTGGAGGATGGTGGGATTTAAAGACTTGGCAGTATACAGATTGCATGAGTCATCTATAGGGAAAGAGATTCATGGGCCTTATGTTTTTGTGTTTGTTTTTTTCTTAAGATGGCCATAGACAAAGACGTGTTTTTTGGTTCTCCATCATCATTTTTACTAATCTGTGTTTTGTTCTGTTTATTCAAATTTATATTGTGGTAAGAGCAGGATTTCTTACAAAAAGTTAATCGATAAGCTTCAGAACTGATCTATTAGAAAATATCTGTTTTCTTCAGGACTAGGTATCTGATGGATTTATGAAGTACATGATTATGGAGGTAGTGATAATTTTCTGGTTAAAAATAGAAGTAATACAGTACCCTGGGAAATATAAGTTCATGCAACTTATATTTTGTGCTACTGAATAGATAACCATTTTCAGCAAATGCTTCCTGCTGTGATTTTCAGCCAGTGATTTGAAGATAAATACAGAGGTCTCTAGCACTGACAAATATTGTGTTTCTGTCTTTTTACTTGCTTTTAACTACTTTGTGACCATGGTTTTTACTCTAATACAGTAATTAGAGCAATTACTTATACGCTAATATGTTTTATCTCTTGTCTTTATTGCACTTTCAACAATGAAACTTACCAAATTTACCTCATGCTTACTTTTATTTATTTAGAGCATGTTTCAAGAAGATAAAAGACTGTAGTGAAGTGCAAAGGTGCCTATAATCTATACTTATTCAAGATGCTTTCTATTGTGATGTCTGGTAGATTGCTTTCAATTGTCAAGCTTTTTGGACAATGTTGTTAGGCTTGCTTGGCAGCTGCTGCAAGAAAAATACCCATATTTCATTGTCTCCTTTTCAGTCACCTATCAGGGTAGATATGTAAAGAAGAAACAGGTTAAGAAATACTGAAATTGTTGTTTGAACTGACTTGTCTTGAACTGTGTGCAATACCCTGATACTTTGTAACTTTCATAAACTAAATTATTTTATTTCTGAATAACACTTCAGTAAATACCTTTATCCAGACTAATATGTGTCTGAGCCTTTAGGTTTTTTTGTATAACACAAATGCAAATAGAGAATAAATATTTTTATTGATTTATCCGAATTGTCTTACTTACATCTTGCATGTTTGAATTAAGCAAGACTAGCAGGAGCCATTTGCAGCAATTTCTGGCTTAACCCAGCAATCAAGAATACTACTGAGAGAAAACTGATATGCCACTAGAACACACTAAAGAGCTCAAAAGTTTCCAGACACTCCTTAAAATAATAGCTTTAAACTACTTAGCAGAAAAGTAACAAGTGGAAAATCATTAAAGGCTGCGCACAAATTGGAAAGCAAACACTACCAACCAAATGAAGTTCAAATAAAAATAAATTGGGCTAAAAATGGAAGAACTAATCAGAAACTTATGAGAAATAGAAAATATGTTTTAAACGTTGCTGGATTAAAAAAGAAATGAGACAGGAAATTAGAGGAAAGGGTAGAAGCAATACTTTGAGGAAATAAAATCCTAAGAAATTGTCTTAAAAATTGTTCTGGTGACACAATATAATTAAGCAATGGAACAAATGATTCAAATAGTGCTTCTGTTGACAATATCAAACAGGAATAACGCATCAAATTGATGGAGTTACTTTGGACTTGCACAAGAGTGATGCAAGTAGCATTTGGATTGAAACAGACTCTGCAGATCTCGTTAGGAGTTGTATAACAGCTCCTGACGTAGAGAACTTGAGTAACAGTGGGTTTGATCCAGCTTTTTTGGAAGAGTTTTTCTTTTACCTTCCCTGGGAGATTTATTAGGTCTTAAACTTGCAGGAGCGCCAAGTGTTATGCAAATAATACTTTTATCATTCAGGATGTTCAGCACTGCTGTGTGTTATGTACTTCTTCTCTTCGGCAGTAATGAGGCTGTATAATCAAGGGGAGCACCACCTGTGTCCTGGCTACAGGGCTGCTACGAAACAGCATCTCTGACTCCAGCTCCAATGGGGAGAAAACCTAATTTAGAGTGGAGATAGTGCCCTAGCCCCATGATGGCAACTAACCGTGGGTGTAACTGCCTGGTGGTAGTCAGTGGTCTGGGCCAGCTTAGTGAAAAAAGGGTATTTTCAGAAAGTTAGTTTGAGGTTAAGATCAAAACAAAGAAATGGCAGCAGCTAACCCGTCTTGATTCCAGTCTGTGACAATTGTCCCTGGGTAATAGGGAGGTGTATACAGGCCTCGTGACAATAATTTGAGTTTAGGGAGGAAGGGATCAATGGCTGTTTTAAAAAAAATAATCTAAGCCTATTTTCAGAGAAAAAAAAAAGAAATTAAAAGTTCCAGAGACAAACACACAGAATCACAGAATCACAGAATTGTAGTGGTTGGAAGGGACCTCAGAGATCATCGAGTCCAACCAACAAAAAAAAAAAAAAAAAAAAAAAAACAAAAAAAAAAAAAAAAAAACCCCACACACACCAGCTCCCACCACCTAAACACACAACAACAACCTCCAAACCAAAAAACCATCACCCACCCACACAGCACCCCACCACAAACCAGTAATCTTGGGCACTAGAGCATGCCCTGAAGAACCATGTCTACACGTTTCTTAAATACCTCCAGGGATGGTGACTCC
>NW_015091265.1:1902666-2242580 GCF_001431845.1 Calidris pugnax | reverse complement strand
CCCCTTGAAGCCCTGCTTCGTCCAAGGGCTCAGCCCTGCTCTATGCGCACGCTAGTACTCCTTTAGATAGCATGGATCTGTCTTTTCCACTAGGAAAAATGGAAAGTGGTGCAGATGCACCTTTTTCACAGAATCACAGAATCACAGAATTGTAGTGGTTGGAAGGGACCTCAGAGATCATCGAGTCCAACCACAAAAAAAAAACAAAACAAAAACACCAAACAAACAACACCAGCTCCCACCACCTAAACACACAACAACCTCCAACCAAAAAACCATCACCCACCCACACAGCACCCCACCACAAACCAGTAATCTTGGGCACTAGAGCATGCCCTGAAGAACCATGTCTACACGTTTCTTAAATACCTCCAGGGATGGTGACTCCACCACCTCCCTGGGCAGCCCATTCCAATGCTGGATAACCCTTTCAGTAAAGAAATGTTTCCTAATATCCAACCTGAACTTCCCCTGGCGCAACTTGAAGCCGTTACCCCTTGTCCTATCATCTGTAACTTGGGAGAAGAGACCGACCCCCGTCTCTCTACAGCCTCCTTTCAGGTACTTGTACAGAGCGATAAGGTCTCCCCTCAGTCTCCTCTTCCCCAGACTGAACAACCCCAGTTCCCTCAGCCTCTCCTCGTAAGACTTGTGCTCCAGACCCCTCACCAGCTTCGTTGCCCTTCTCTGGACCCGCTCCAATATACACAAAATAATGAGTGATTCCTTTAATGAGGCCCACAAATAGAGGGAAAAAGAAAGGAATTCCCTAATGAACCTCTGGGTTGTTGTTAATAGCTCCATTTGAGAAGAAATATGTTGAATTTCAGACGCGACTGTTATATTCTATTTATCAGTCTTTTTTATTATAGTTCCTTGGTTCGTCAAGATCAGGCAGTAGCAATCAATTTGTGTACCCATAATAACTCTTTTATATTTCCTTTTGGTGAATAATGAGGCTTCTCTAATCACCTGTTTGTGTTATAACTACTGTGATCTTTGTTGTTGCATAGATTTCTGAATACCAACGAAAAATGATAAAAAATAACATAAGTTAGGGCACAGGACTGGACTCAGGAAATGGTCTGCATTTTGTGTTTGGAGAAGGAGAGAAAGAAAACCAAATGAAGTTAATTGTATGAACCCATTTGAAAAGAAGTTGATGTACAAGGACAGAAAGAAGTAGGAGATGGGTGGTGATCTTGCCCTTCTGTGTGCATCTCGCCAGTCACTGTGGATGAGCAAAATAAGATGCATTCAGTCCCTCAAAGCCTTACACTTGTATGCAAAAATGCATTCAGTTCCCTGAAATGTACACTTTTACATTTAAAGCTTTATAATTTTATATGCTTTATCTGTTTGTTTTCTGTAGGTGTCCTGGCAGAAGTATTTATGGTGAATTGGGAGAGAGTATTTTTAGGTACCTTCTATGTAATAGAGATGGCATGTGAGAAAGAGCATCTGTTCTCATTAGAAGGCAAGCTTTACTTCTCAGGAGTCTTTCACGAAACATTTTTGTATCAGCATCTGTTGATTTGTAATGTAGATGTGTAATACTTCAATTTTGGTTAGGGAGTATTTTATTATCAGTATCAGAAACTCAAGCGTGTCACAACAAAGTGTACTAAATTTCATTTTAAAATCATCTTTAATTCTCATATTAATCTTTTTTTTTTGTAGCAACAAAAAAAGAAACACCTCCTCCATCTGAATTCCTAGCTGCAATAACTACTGTAAATAATTACTGATAATTGAAAAATAAACTCAAATACAGTTGTGAATTGTATATTTGAAAATGTTAAACACTCTCAAGCTCTTTCAAATAATGATATTTCTGTGTTTTGCAGGTTTAAAAAGTCTTTAGAGATGATAAAAAATCTAGGAATACCATCCGTACCCTTAGAAATTAAACTAGTTCTCTCAATCTGAATTATTCTTTTTTTTTAATATATCTATTTCCTGTGCTACAATAATCCAGTGGCTTGAGCAGCCTTCCACAGTAGTATCCTAATACTTTGTTTTGAAATGCAATATATTGAATATACTTCTACCTCAGCCTTAATCGAGAAGCAAAGTCATTATTCTTTCATCTTTTCAACTTGAAGGGCACTGAGGTTTTACCGAGCAAAGTGAATTTTCCATAATTTTTTTCCATGAGAAACTGTGCTCGCATTGAGTCTTCTGAGAGAAAAGATATCCATGTCCATGAGTTTTCTATTCTGGATCTTTATTTGTTTATGAAGTGGGTAGTGTTCTAGAATTTTACTTTGTATACTGTACATGTTACATACTTTTACATACCTTATATGCATATGTATATGTTTATCTAATAAACATGTTGTATTGCTATCATGCTGGCACCATACAAATCCATGTAAATACTTCATTCTTACTCAAAAAAAAAATAGTCTTCTGTTGTGGCGTTCCATGTTTACAAACAGTAGGAGTGTGGAAAGTGAAAAAAAATCAGAAGGCATTGACAAAGTGACATTTGACAGTGACAAAGGCTTATGACTTTAGTATTTTCATCCCCTTTTTAGTACTTTTCCCTTCCTTTGACATTTACCCTCTACCGAGTCCTGTGTTTTCAAAAATATATGCTATTCCTGCAGACTCAGGACTCCGTTAAGTGCCAAAGAGCAGCAATTGCATTTCAAACAGTATGTTGCAGACATCCTATACATAATTAATCACATTAATATTACCTGGATGCAGTTAATAAAGCAAAGCTGCAGACAAAAAAAAATAGCAGGACACTTAGGCAAAGCCTCCTTTTTCTTTTTCCTACTAATTAAGCCAGAGTGGGAGACCAGCTTTATTTTCAGGTCTGCATCAGACATGTTGTTGAATCGGGTGAATCTGGGATGTTGAAGGGCAAGTCAATGACTTGGCCTTGAGAATAGAAGCAATTATAGCACACTTCAGTTCTCTGGATATTTTGCTTGTCTTGCGACGCCAGGCAAGAAACTGGTTGTTATAGGAACATTTGCCTATGTTCAGAGACTGAAACAGAATAGTTATTTAGCCAATAGTCAAATATATATATGTACCATTATTAAAATTACCATTAAGTTCCTTCTTACAATATGGTGTACTAAAAGCATCACATTCTCAGCCACTCCATTGGTGAATATCTTTCATTTATGTTGTTCTCTGCCAGACATTTTTCTTTCTTATCCTTTTTCAATTACTGTTCCCAGTTCTTCACTTCCAAGTCTTACTCCATACCAAGAAACAAGCAGCCAGCACATTTAAAATACTGCCCATCATTGTTTAAGTTTGGTTTACAAATTACGCTAGGAAATAAAAATAGATTTAAAAACACTGCCAGAAGCACATTTTGTTAGTGCAGCATGGCCATACTGAGACAAGGTTGTGACATTCTCTTACTTAAACGTTCCCGGAAACCGTCATACGGTAAAGTGGCTTTTAAAGTCTGAGACAGTCATTGCAGTGCAGCTTTGAGTGTGTGGATGGCCACCATGAAAGGAAAACTGGAGAAAGGTGCAGAAAGGTGAGGTTAAGTGGTTGCTTAAGGTCAGGGTTATGCTGCACATACGGGTACAACACGAGTGTGTGTAAAGTGATTGTGACCATCAAATGGTTTTAGGTAACCCGACGTACCACCTTGGCTAAGCCCTTGTTTTAGGTGTCTTTGTGCTCTCAGAAGTTCATGCTCAGTTCTCACCTGATGCCTTTAGACCAAATGTGCCTGGTGGAGATGTTGTTTTATCCAACTTTATACTGTATTTGGGGAAAATCTAGGGCTAAAAGAAACCTCTTTCACAAGCAACAGTATGCTATACAATCTATACAGGAGCTCTTATATGTGCAAAAATTCCAGGTTTTATTCTATTTCTGAACAAGTTTAAACAAATAAGGTAAAAATTGCATCTGTTCATCTTTCCAGAGACTCTTAGCAAAAAATTATGAAAAGGGTTTGCATCATTCGTCCACAGAGCTTGCATGTTACTGCCAGCTGCATCGTCCAAAATAAACAGAATCACTTCTTTATTGTAGCTGTCAGCTGTAATGCCCTTATTATTTAATATCTTTCACAGGAGGGACACATATCTTCATTTGCCTCATTATTATTCTGAGTGTGATCAGTAGCATCACTTTCCTGTAAAGTCAGAAAGAAAATGATGTAACCCAGCAATACGGTTGTATCTCCTTAGGTGACGTCTTTTTTGATGGCGACTGAACTTTCTTAGTGATAGATTTAAATATCCACATGGCCAAAAATTGCATGAAGTAAATGCAGTAAGATCAGCTAATTATAACAATGGAAACTTACAGAATATTTTGCTTTATTCTCTTTAGCCGCAGGGCTTAGTATAAGAGAAGAGAAAAGCTTACTGTAGAAAAAGTCCACGTAGAGAATGAGTGTTCAGTGCCAACATGTCTAAAAACGGTCATCCTACCCTGCCAGTGGACTTTAGGAGTGAGTCCCTTGATTGCCTCCCCATCTTATGCTCACTTTGCTTCAGGCTGCAGAGGAATTTTGATGGTGTGAGCTGAACTCGTTCCTGGGGACACAGAACTTGGAAGCTGTACTCAAGTGGAGACCCTAATGGTGACTTACAGGTCTGCACCAACCACTGGTCATTTGGGCACCTTCAAACTAAGTGGAGGGAAGTGACTAAACCTCAAACAAAATCCATAGGCTTCATATAATGTAGGTACAGAAGGCTGAACACTCCGTGCTTAGAAATACTGATCCTCTCATGGTGTGTCAGAGTATTTTCTAATTTAGACATAGCCAATACTAACTGCTTCACACGACGTATTTTCAAATATGTTTTGCCGTTTGGAATATTGCATGGAAGCAGAAAAACATTCCTTTGTTTTCAATATGCGCTTTGAAAATGTTGATGGATGTGAATGTGTGTGTAATTTTATAAATGTATATATATGTAGATACATATTTAAGCATTTTTATGGGATGCACTTGGTACTTAGATGATTTTTCAAAATTTTGAAAAGTAAATTATAAATTTTGCATGTTCCATATTTTGAATACTTAACTTGGAATTTTAAGTGCTGCCCATTTCTCCAGTAGAGTTGACACCTATTGTAAAACACATGACCAAATAAGGTATTTTAGAGTGGATATCCAAAACCAGGAGTAACTAAAGATCAATGAAGACTTTTCAAAGTGTAATAAAAATATTTTTAGAATTTGAAGTGTTTCAGGTTATTTCATTTTGGGGAAAATAGGAGGATATAATGAAATGTAATTAGAGTTTTAAAAGCTGTTTATGATGAGTTTTTAATTGCTCAGCTTTAAAATTTGGATTTACTTAGGATGGGATACGGTAAATTCTCCAGTGCTGAGATTAATAATTGCCTAGCACCTGGTGCCTGAATATATCCAACAAAGGGCAAACAAAAGAAAACAAAACATTTTCATTTCCATATATATAAAGTATGTAGAAGTAAGTAAGTATGGAGCTAAATACATGTGTGTGCATATATGCACATAGACACACATTCTGGTGATTCCAAATTGCTAACCTCTAAAGCTGTGGAGCATAAAAAAGAGAAATAGAAAGTTAAAACTGAGATGTAAAATGTGGACAAAAATTGGCAATATTTATTTGAAAGTGTTAATTCCACAATAAGTGTTGTTGTGGGTTTTTTTTTTTAAATCTTCCTTCTTCCCTGATGAAGTGAAAATAGAAACTGGAAAGATAACTGTCAAGACCAGTAAGAAAATGTGTACCTGAATGTTCTCAGTCCATAATGAAGAGGCAGAAGGAAGTTGTTACTTGTCTAGAGGCAGAAGGAAGATCGTACTAGTGTCATAAATACTTAGGATGTTTATTTTAAAGGGCATCCTTTGGACTGTGCTGCTAATTTGACTGTGTGCATGGATTTTCTCTCTATGGACAGCAGGAGATGGGCAAGAGAGAAGCTGCTGTGTGTCTGAGTTGTTTCCTGATAAGGGGGTTGACGCATTTCTAGAGCCTTGGGAACTGTGGATATTTTGAAGAAAGATTTAGGAAGAGCTAATGATCAAAAGCTCAATGTAGGTTAAGGCAAATAAGAAATCTAGATTCCTATGTCCTATGAAGACAGGCTGGGAGAGTTGGGGTTGTTCAGCCTGGAGAAGAGAAGGCTCTGGGGAGCCACCCGAGACCCCAGAGGTCCCTTCCAGTACCTAAAGGAGCTACAGGAAAGTTGGGGAGGGAGTCTTTATCAGGGAGTGGAGCCACAGGATGAGGGGTAATTGTTTTAAAATGAAAGAGGGGAGATTTAGATGAGATATTAGGAAAACATTCTTTACTGTGAGGGTGGTGAGACACTGGCTTAGGTTTCCCACAGAAGTTGTGGTTGCCCCACCCCTGGAGTGGCTCAAGACCAGGCTGGATGGGGCTTTGAGCAACCTGGTCTAGTGGGAGGTGTCTCTGTCCATGGCAGGGGTCAAGATCATCTTTAAGGTCCCTTTCAAACCAAACCATTCTATGATTCTATGCTATTGACCACCTGACGGTCACAGATATACAAGTGGAGCCTACTAGCAGTTATTGGAGAAGCCTGCAGGAGTGCAAATTTTTGACAGTAGCCAGCGAATCTTTATCAGGAGACCTGAAAAACATGGTAAATTCTAGTAAGAAATGTGAATATTTTATTTACTGAGAAATTTCAAATGAACATGCTACTAAAAATCTCCTGATCAGCTTTAAAAACAAAGGCCAAGTGACTGGAAATGATAACGTATTCCCGTCATGCCTTGATATCTCTCTGAAAGTTTTAATTGGACAAAACAACTTAATGGAGAGACAGTTTAGCTTAAGTGCCTTGTACAGAAAGTCTCAATTTAAGCTCTTACTGTTTCCCTTTTCATAAACCTCTCTCACCTCATAGATCTGAACAGGTGCAGAAATGCAGGTTGATTCACCTGAGCGTTAGTGAGTGGCAAATAATTGTGTAAAAGCAGCTGACGTGAGTGACAGCTGAAATCAAACAAGTACGTGCAAGGAGTGCCTAGGTAATTTTTGCCAGCTTTCTTGAGCATGCAGAGAAAAAAGGTGTTATGGAAGGTTGTGTTGATAGGGATTAGGGCATCTTTGTTACAGGCATTTATCAGGTATCTCCCTGCTAGTGTAGGGAGAGTCAATGCTGTTAGCTGAGGTTGAGTGCCAGGGATGGTGTGCCACTAGTACCACCAGCCATCCTTTTGGGAGAATATATCTCTTTTCCTTTGAGGAAACAATGTCTGAACTGATGACAGCTTTCCCTAAATCCTCGTGACAGTGTGTGCATGAAAAATTTTCCACAAGTTGTAAAAGTATTCAGAAGTGCATTATATAACCATATTCCTCCTTTAATCACTTTTGCTCCATTTTTCAGTAATAAAGATTTGAAATGACAGGAATAGTTCATCTTTTTTTCCTGCAGAGACAGTTGGCATAGAAATGAACTCTCTGCAACCTATGAAACAGAGAAGAATTTACTTTTTAAGCTGTTTTCTGTTTCTACTAGTATTTCATATTGTCAAACATCAGATGCTTAAAAAAGTCTGTAACACAGCAGGCTGAAGTACAGTGACCTACTGCTCTTTCACATTCAAATGAATAAAGTAGCTCATATGGTAGACCTTTAGAAAGGGAAGAGATTATACTTTTTTAAGGCAGAAGGGGATTTATTATGATTGAAATTAATCTCTGCAGACATTACTTTAGGGCTCTACTCTAACCCTGAAAGTAGGGACACACTTTTACAGTATTGTACTATTAGACTTAATCCAAAGCTTAAGTCAGCACTTCATCTTCACCCAGGATTAATGTTTCAGTCCAGTCCTACAGTGGTATTTGAATGAGAATTCTTTGCTTAGAATAATCTGATTTTCTTTTCATAATTCCATCCTAGGTTTTCACAAATCAGCTGGTACATCCCCTCAGATTACAAGACCAGAAAAAGTTAAATTTAAAGAAATGTTTACACCTGCTTTACAGAAGTATGTTGCAGTTCTCCTCCAGAACTACGAGCTGCAGCTTGTTTAAGTGCATACAGTCTTTTTGATCCGAGAGGTTTTCAGAAAAAAGAACCAACTACCTCAATTTTCATGAGACCTGTGATAAAATCATGAGTTTATTATTCTGAGATTTATGTTCGCCTGTAAGTTTTGCCATCCAATTTATATGTGGATGTTTACAGTTGATGATATCAGTTTATTATTATCTAAAACCATTTTAACAGTCTGACATGAATATTCTAGTTAGAAAGTTAGCTGAACCTTCTACCTGCATAGTAAGCAAATCAGCCTAGAAAACAAGCAGGAGGAGGTTAGATGAACTATTGGTATCTAGAAACTTTAACTTCCCTTTCAAATAATAAGAGATACAACTTAATTATTCAACTGTCTTTTACCTTAGGAAAAACAAATTAGCTGCCTCGCCATTAAATAATAATAAAAAAAAAAACAGCTTACAAATGTCTTTAAAGAACTGCAGAGCTCATCTGTTTTCATGTTCACATTTTGCATCTCTGCACAGGTGTGTCTTCAATATGATTTATGGTTCTGCTTCTCAGTAGTGGTTCCACTGTGGAGAAATAGATTTGAACTTGGACACTGTACAGATGATTCTGTAAATCAGAAAACTATTAAAGCTCTTTTTCTGAAAATTGATTTTAATGTGAAACTGCTACTGGTAGCAAGAACTTTCTCAGTCTTCTTTTGAAGTTTAGTTGCTCTTCTGGGCTTCAGAACTGAGGCACATTTTTGCTATCCCCAGACCAAATTTCTATTGACTAGCTATTTTTCTGGGCTGTTTATTCTTTGGTGCCACCTGGAGATTTCTTCTTTGTAACAAGTTTTATTCTCATGAAAGTGAATAGCTATTAATTTTATTTCCTTAGAGAGAGCTTTTAAAATAAGTCGTATTTCATGCAGCAATATAGGAAATTGAATAAAAATAGAACTGCTGTGTTAGGTGAACAATCACCCACCCCTTCCCATCAATGGCAAAATCGAATACTTGAGCTACAAAATACCCGTTAAGTAGTATACCAGTAAAGAGAGTTGTACCTCTCTAACAACATGCATGGCTACTACCCTGAACTTGAATGTCACACGTTTCAACTGTTTACCTGTAGATTTTGTCATGCCTTTTGTTTTGATGGGTATCAACATCTCCTTGGACTCCTATAGTATTGGTATATTCACCTCAGTGTCAGCTTTTGTAAATTTCACTGCATCAATATGTAATGCATACTAAATATGTTCATATCTATATTTAATGCACATTATATTAAACAATTAATAGGATTAAATTTTTCTACACACACTTTCTATTTGACGGAATACGCTTTTTTCTCTAATTATAGAAGAAAATGTGCCCAACACCGAAATTATCTGTTTTTCATCACTTCTTTCCTTCCAGTTCTGAAATCTTGTGAATCCACAGGATTTTTTGAAGATGTGTTTCTTTCTTTGTCGTCATTTCATTGTCACAAGCAGATATTTCTTACAGAAACGGTTCTGCCAGAAGTCATAACAGTTATTATTCTAGGTGTTAGAAGAGAGTTGAGGGAAATTGTATTCATTTCAGACCAATGAGTTTGTGCATAGAGATTCAAATGCTTCTCCCACACCTAATTCAGGACCTTAGCTTTTGGCAAGCATTAATATCCGAGGAACTACAAAGTTAAAGAGTAAGTAGTTTTAATTTGAAGTAAATAATTTGTTTTCTGTTTTTCATTAACAAACATTAGTGAACTGCAATTTGATCTGCATATAGCAATGGCAACTGACTGGTCGATGTGATTTTACAGCAAAGAGTGTTTTATGAATTGGTGCATGCAGACGGTTGTGGATGGTAGTTTTCTGTTTGCACAGTGCATCTTCTTTGGCGTTCCTATCACAAAAATTGTTTTCATAAACTCTGAATTTTTGTTCTTGACAGGGATTGATGGGCTAAGCATCATGGTGTGCTGCATTATTTATACATAGCAGTTGAGTTCCTTTTTTCAAGTTGTCCTTTGCTGTCAAGCAAAGCATTGGACTCTTCAGTCAAGAATCATGTAACATTTTGTGGGGTTTTATAGGATCAAAAAGTATGCTATATAAAAGTGTAAAGTTAGACAATGAGTGGATTTACAATTTTTATCTTCTGCCCCACCATTACCTGCTGGTGGAAAGAAGCAATAGTTGTGCATTCAGAATTTTATTGAAAAGGATATGGCTTAAGAGTGGTTATGTGAAGGTATGTCAGGGAGAGAGACAGGCTTAGAACAGTTCCTTTCCAAGTGCTTTTAATAAAAGAGATCCAGGTTCACTGATTGAGATACGCACTACAGACAAGGGCTATCATAACCTTTAAAAAACCCTAATTGTTATTAAAGAGCAAATACAGTTTTGTTTTGTTTTGTTTTGTTTTGTTTGTTTGTTTGTTTGTTTTTTCTGGAGGAGTAGGAAGGGTTCTTATTTACCAATTGTAATTTTGAGTATATAAGGGTCACCACTTCACTTTCATTTTTTATCTTGTTTTTTTAACCAACCCAATCATGCCTTTTAACGAGAGGATGGACAATTCACTTGAGGATTTATTTGACTTAAAAATGTTCTGAAGAAATTTTTGTATCCTCTAACCATGTAAATTTTTGTCTGTTCCACAATACATTACGGTGTAAGATAATTCAGATTAGATTTCTATCTCAACTCTTCCGTGCATGATGTTGTGCAAAAAGGATGAAATCTGTATGTGCATATACATATGTATTTTATATATGTAAAATAAGCTACATATGTAACATCACTTAAAAACAAGGATCCCTTAAAGAGGTAAATGCAAACTTGTCATGAGTTCTGGCAATTTTGGAGGGGAGCATGTGAGCGTATCTTTTGTTGATTCTGTTTCAAAGATCCTTGCACTAAGTCTCAATAGCTTGATGCAATGAAATTTTACTGTCTGAGATTTTTCCAAGGATGAAGTAAAGGCAGCAATAGTTGTAGTACATATTTTATATACAGTCTTAAGACATACTTTGATACTTGAGTACCAGCATAAGTGTAGGCTTAGTTAGACACAGTGAAAGAAAACCTAAATTATTACTTTCATTTGACACTTGTGCTCTTACTGGACCTCTTTCAGAACATTATATTAAAAGTACAATATTAATTGTCTTTTGGTGGTCTATTTTTTAAATAATGAAGTTCCTCTTAGAGTGTTTGTTTAATTTACATAAGCTTGTCAAAATTCTGTCTGTTGCAGAAACAGCGTATTACCTATCACTATGGAAAGTCAGCAGCACAGAGCAAGGTTCTGTAAGTTGCTGTAAAGGATATAGTTATTTCTTTGAATTTATTGTACTATTCCAGTCACCGTGAGTCTAAGGTAAAATTCTAAAGCTACTGTTGTGTTAAAAGTTGTGTCATATGCAACACAGTATCTTAACGGTAACAAATCCCTTAATCAGTTATGCTAAAACATATTGCACCGATATAAGCTTTTCTTATTAAGAACAGCCTTTAAAATCAAATTCTGTTCATCAAACTCAGTAGAATGTATAAGAAATTATATTTCAATATGAATGATTCAGTATGAATGGTCTCTCAAGGGGCACAAAATGTAAATTGAGAGAAATATTGTTGATTCAAAGGTGATATTTCTTTTGTTCTGCACAATTTCACAGGCACTAGGCCATAAATAAGGGTGCTAACATTTTAAGCAAGTTTTACTAATTTGAGTATACAAATTTGCACAGCCTTGTATCTAGTGTTGAGTAGAATTGTTCATATGCCTCTGTGCACTTTCCCATTTCTCTGACTGTATCATATTTGACGACGTATTATGGTATTATTTTAACCATTGTTGTTCAAAGTATAGATTTTCCCTTTTCTGCTCTCTTTAGCATTACATGAATGAAACAGGCTAGGTAATATTTTTTTTTGTTGGAGCTTTTTTTCTTTTTTTGTGTTTTGTTTGGTTTTTTGGTTTGTGGGTTGTTTTTTGTGTGTGTGTCTCATTTTCTTTAGAAGTGGGCTGTACTCATTTTATTTCTTTGATGTGATATAATGACAATTAAGAATTTACACCAGTGACTGGCAGTAGAATTTGGGCCAAGGTAGTGCGTCAAAAGAGCACTTAGTGCCATTATTTCTTGAACATGGAAAAAAATGACTGTTTTTAGAGGACAGTGTCTGCTTTATTAGTCACAAACTGTAGGTCATGTCACTTCAGACTGAAAAAGCCAACAAGAATTTTCAGACAAAGAAAAACTACACAGTTAAGTATGCACACTTTGTTCATAGTAGGAGATTTCAGTTTCTGGAAATATAATGGAAAATTGGGAAGGCATTCTGTTTGTCAGTCAATATAAAACATACAAATGGAAACAGTATTTTTTCTTTTTACCTTTCTTTTTTTCCCTTGTATTGCATAATTGAAATCAGAAGACGGAATTAAGAAACACATAGTAAGAATCTCCCCTCTCATTTTAGTCAGAATTTGTACAATAGGAATAGGAATTTGTATAATACATGTTCCTGCTCCAGATGCTATTTAATTTATTAATTTACATAAAGACAAGGGAATTCAGTTGTCAGAGCATTCAGTTAATAGTAGTTGTTCTTTTACAACCAAATGCCTATCTGCAGATGTTGCTTAAGTTCATTTGCAAAAATTTTGCAAAAAAAAACTACTGCACAAATTATTAGTATTTCTAAGAAGAGTACAGAGCAATAGAGAACACACATCTCTTTTATAAGCTGAAGTTTGTGGTAAACGAAAAATGCAGCTAATTATGTATTTAGTTAGCTGAGAAAAAAGATTAAATTGAAGCTGACCAAAACCTACAGCATTCTTTAGGATTGTTTCCAGTTATCCCACAGATGACAAGATGCAATCATGTATTTCCATACATTTGTAGAACTGTGACAAGATGGGGTTCTTTAAGGGTGTTAAAACTGAGGAATTACAAGAATTGAACAGACAATGTGTTCCTTCTTATAGATCTCCTGAATGGTGCTTCAGATACTATTAGGTAGGAAATCACAATAATGTGTTGTACACACTGGTGATACTGGAAACATGTTCGGGTGCTGAGCACATGAAGTGGCCCTGTGGTGTATCTTCTACAGTTTGCATCTTTCTGCTCTTGATCACCTTGAAGGTATTTAACAGAATTGGGTGTCTTCACTGAAAAGCAATTGAAAGACAAGCAAAAGCTGCTTGTTCAGCATTATTTAGGCAGGCTGAAGCTACCCGTTGTGCCAGTGCTTGCCCTGTGCCTGAGGGAGTTTTAAAGCAAAGCGTAGCTTTGTTTCTAACTGATTTGTTCTGATTCAGCAGTCAAAATGAATTGTGGGAGAAGGTGACAAACTTCCTTGGGACATGGAAGGGAGAAGGGACCATCGAGGAGCACTGAAGGACTGCGGGTGCTCAAGTCCTTTAGCCTCTGTCCCTGCCGTGGAGTTGGTGGGTCACAAGTCACAGTGAAAGCCTCCCTGGGGCTGTGTGACCATACGACATCTTTTAGTCATAGGGCTCCACATCAAAAATCATTGATGGGGTGTCAATCTACCATTAGAATTAAATTGCTCAAACACTTCAATGGCTTTAGTCTGTACTGTCAAACTTTATCCTAGGAATAAAGTATAATTGGTCTTTGTGTGACTGACATAAATCCAACATAGAAGGACACTGCTGGCTTGAATGCCGTGCTCTGTGTTTAGCAGAAATACAGTAGTGTGCTGGTACCTGATCTGGATCAAATCTGTACTGCTGGGTGATTTAAGAGTGTGTACTTACTGGAGCACATCACAGAATCACAGAATCTTAGTGGTTGGAAGGGACCTCCGAGATCATCGAGTCCAACCACAAAAAAAAACAAACCAAAACAAAAAAAACCCACCACACAACCACCACAAAAACAACAAACCCAAAACCACCACCCACCAACTAAACCCCACACACTACACCCCACCACAAACCAATAATCTTGGGCACTAGAGCATGCCCTGAAGAGCCACATCTACACGTTTCTTAAATACCTCCAGGGATGGTGACTCCACCACCTCCCTGGGCAGGCTGTTCCAGTGCCTGACCACTCTTTCAGTAAAGTAATTCTTCCTAATATCTAATCTGAATCTCCACTGCCGCAGCTTCATACCATTACCTCTGGTCCTGTCATTATTCCCTTGGGAGAAGAGGCCAACCCCCGCCTCTACACCCTCCTGTCAGGGAGCTGTAGAGGGCAATGAGGTCTCCCCTCAGCCTCCTCTTCTCCAAACTAAACATGCCCAGTTCCTCTCCTCATAGGACTTGTTCTCCAGACCCCTCACCAGTGAGTCCAAGAGAATTACTTTCTACAGAGTAGAAGACAAGGGGAAAATGATTACACAGAGGTGTGCTGTTAAAGAAATGTAAAATGGAGGTAACCAAAAAGTATTCAAAGAACATAGAGACTGTCGTTCCTTTCTGCTCTTGGTTATCAGCAATCTGCCATACTTAGGGCTTGCAAATATGTTTTGGAGAGTTTTATACAAGAATCTTTTTTTTCCACTTTAACCCACAGGGGACGTGTGTGATTCCAACCCATGCAAAAATGGTGGCATCTGTCTGTCTGGGCTGAATGATGACTTCTACTCATGCGAGTGTCCTGAAGGCTTCACAGACCCCAATTGTTCTAGTGTTGTGGAGGTTGGTAAGTGCAAACTTTAAATGTTGGAATAGTTGTTTCTTTATCCCGTTAGTCTGTGACTGGCCAACCACTGATCACGTCCACTGCATTTTGTGTAGTGCTGTGGCCATTGCATTGTTCATTACTGGTGTCTTAACCATACTTCTCTATCATTAGTATCTATGTCATAAGTAACAAACAGTTAAAACAGTATCGGAAAATTGTGTCTGCAGAACTTAACTCAGAAACTCTCTACTTTACATAGAGAAAAGGTCATAGTTGTGACTTAAAATGACCAACATTTCTCAATTAGATATTTCTATATACCCTTCTACTGATCAATGATAACTTAAAGATTGGTTTCAGATATTTTTATGCCTAGGTCCAGTCAGTAAAGAGTACTTACTTAAACAAGCAAAGTTACAGGAACAGTATAGGAGAAATCAGAGTAACACATAGTAGTCACTTACTTGAATTTCAAAACAATTACTTGGCTAGAAGTTATGATTCATCATAAGATGAGTACACAGAGTGCAAGTCAAATGCACTGAAATTTTGTGATGTGTGCTTGACTCAGAATAAATGTACGTATGACTGGTAGCTCCAAAACATCCAGTAGGCCAAGCCTCCGTCTTAAGAAAACTTAAGGAGAAAAAGAAAGTGCAAGGGAAAAAGACGGTAGAAAGCTCATTAGGTCATGAGCCATCCCACCATTTTCAGTGGAGCGGAAGAGCTGCAAGTTGACCAAGGTCTTAAATTATCTTGCAGTAGGTATAAAATTATGTATTGTAGAGCAAAACAATAAATAGACACTGCTGTTTTAATGATACATTTTCTACCTATCTCCTCCATGGAGTTGTGGGAGTTAGAATAGGAAGGTAAAAGATATGGAAAAGCATTGACTTGCAGAAGAGATGGCAGTGTCTTTCACTTGCTTGCATTAGGAGCATATGCCAAAGTGGAGGTTTTGTGATGGCACCTCTTATCTGACGGCTTTGCAAGCCCTGCATGCGTGCCTTCTGCTGACAGCCAAAGCGTCTGAAAGCAGTACAACCCTTCAAGTATTTTAATGCCATACGTCCATGTCTGTGATTCATCAATCTGTGTTACGCTAACAGGCTTCAGTCTATGACAGCTGAGCAACGGTCACACATTTTGCTTCCACCAGCTCTAGCGTAGGATGCCAACCCCAGGCAGAAAAGCGACGACAACAGCCTTGCTCCTACATGTGTGTCATTGAAACAGTCACAGCTAGGGTCATCACCTCCCTCACTCTGCAGCTCTCCTAAATTTTGGGGTTTAACTTTTTAATAAAAAAATTAAGGCTACACAGGCACAACAACTGTTATGGGAACTCAGTATATCCCTCTCTATCATGAGATAAGGCTAGCAGAACTTAGTCCAGGAACCCAGGGTTGCTTTGGTTTTTGTTTGTTTTTTTTTTCTCTTGTGAATATGATATTACTCTTGTTCTGGGAGTGAATTTTAAGCCTCTATAATTCAATTTTAAGGGAATTTGTATTTAATTTGATTTCACATAGAATCACAGAATCACAGAATGATATGGGGTTGGAAGGGACCTCTGGAGATCATCTAGTCCAACCCCCCTGCCAGAGCAGGTCCAGCCAGAGCAGGTTGCACAGGAACTTGTCCAGGTGGGTTTTGAATGTCTCCAGAGAAGGAGACTCCACCACCTCTCTGGGCAGCCTGTTCCAGGGCTCTGCCACCCTCAAAGTAAAGAAGTTCCTCCTCATGTTTAGATGGAACTTCCTATGTTCAAGTTTGTGTCCGTTGCCCCTTGTCCTGTCACTGAGCACCACTGAAAAATGACTGACCCTGTCCTCTTGACAGCCACAGTATTTATTTTCTCCAGACAAATGGACTGGTTCCTGTATGACCAACTTTGGTAAGACACCATAGCATTTTTTTGTGACTGTAAAATGTCATAGTAGCTGGTTATTACCTGACATTCAAGTTGCATGAGAAACTGCTCTTGCCTTAGCGCAGCCACACAAGAAGCAGGTATACACTGCCTCAAAATCCTGTTTTCCATCCCTTTCCTTACCGTTTTATGCATGCTTGAAGAGGGTCTGAATTTATCCTACAGCTATATATCATGCTAGCCTAAAATGGCCTTGACATGGGTTTACTGCAGGAAACTTTTGGATTTATCGCATGCTTGGTTGGAAGGAAATTGCACTGCACATAACTGGAAGGATGTTGATCATTAGTAAATCTGATATAAAAGCATATTTTGATAATTGTCACTATAAATTACAGCTAAATATTAACAGGGCTTTAAAAAATACACATATACTTAACTACAGTCTTCAATCACTTCAACGAAATCTCAGTTTGGTAAACAGAGTGAAGTATAAGCACATAGAAAGCTTGAGAATATGTAGTAATCACAGTGTTTATACAGGCAGAATATTACATTTTTAGTTTACAATCTGGAGGGAGGATTTACTGGACAAATTGATTAAGTAAAGGACAGATAATATTCCAATTTTAGCTAAAATCTTGAGTGTTAATTTAGTGTTTGTTTTGTGTTATTATACTACATGTACAGATTCAGAAACTAGCCAATACTTTTTCAAAACTTTAAAAAAAATTTTTAAAATAATCTTTTACTGTTTAGTAGTGGCTAGCTGAGGCTTATTCAGCTTTACATTCCCCTACACAGAGTCACACAAACCACTGAAAAAAATGGTTTTTCAAGATAATATTTTGATTGTTCCTATGAAAATGATGATGAACAGTGTAAGCTATTAGTCAGTTAGACTCCATTAATTCAAACACCGTAGTGTTTCCAGTAAATTAATCAGTTGAAAGGTGGGTCTGTGAGAATCCCAGGAGTGCAAGACCTCATGGAATCACTTTTATCAGCAGTACTTATTAGTAGACGTAATAATGGAGAAAGAATGTTAAAAAAGTTTACTTCTCTTTGGCTTTTTTAATGAGTTATTTCTCAACAGTTATTTCTCTTAATTCTTAGTATCAAAAAAGGTTTCTTGACAATTTTCTGTGTAGTGGAAAGCATTAAGTAGGTTGAAAATTAAGCATCTAGGGTGTCAGGAAACACTGAGTAAGAAGAATAGAGGAGAGTGGCAGTTAAAAGCCCAGCACAGAGAAGAGCCCACGTCAGTCTGTCTCCCCTCGAAAGGGCTGTACAGCAAACTTTAAAAGTAGTTGAGTGTTCTGTGCAGCCGTCTCATTAAATCACAAAATCACAGAGTGGTAGGGGTTGGAAGAGACCTTCATAAATCATCTAGTCCAATCCCCTTTCCAGAGCGGGTCCACCCAGAGCAGGTTGCACAGGAACGTGTCCAGGTGAGTTTTGAATGTCTCCAGAGGAGGAGACTCCATCATCTCTCTGGGCAGCCTGTTCCAGGGCTCTGCCACCCTCAAAGTAAAGAAGTTCCTCCACATGTTTAGATGGAATTTTCTGTGTTCCAGCTTGTGTCCATTGCCTCCTGTCCTGTCACTGGGCACCACTGAGAAGAGACTGACCCCATCGCCCTTCAGATATTTATAAGCACTGATCAGATCCCCCCTCAATCTTCTCTTCTCCAGACTAAAAAGACCGAGGTCTCTCAACCTTTCCTCATAAGAGAGGTGCTCCATTCCCTTGATCGTCTTTGTAGCACTGCATTGGACCCTCTCCAGCAGTTCACTGCTTCTTGCATTGGAGGACACAATATTTCAGATGCAGCCTCACCAGGACAGACTAGAGGGGGAGGATAACCTCCCTCAGTCTGCTGGCCATGCTTTTTTTAATGCACCCCAGCAGCAGGCCCACATTTCCCCTAGTCTTCCTTCTTCTACTGATGTACTTGAAGTAGCTTTTCTTATTTCATTGACATATCATGACAGGTTTAATTCCAAGCAGGCCTTAGTCTTCCTTGTTACATCCCAGCATACTCTGACAAAGTTCCTATACTTCTTCCAAGCAGCCAGTCCTTTTTTCCAAATTCTGTAAACTTCCTTCTTCCATCTGAGTTTTTCCAGAAGCTCCTTGCTCATCCATGCAGGTTTGCTGCCCCTTTGACTAATTTCTTGCTCCTAGTGCTGCACTGATCTTGAGCTTGGAAGAAGTGTTGCTTAAATATTAACCAGTTCTCTTGCACCCCCTTTCCTTCTAGAGCCATAGTCCATGGAATTCCTTGAAGCAGGTCTTTGAAGAGGCCAAAGTCAGCTCTCCTGAAGCTCAGGTCCTACTTTCTAGCCTGCTTCTTCCATGCAGGATGTTGAACTCCACCATCTCATGGTCACTGCAGCCAAGACTACACCTGGTCTTTACATCCCCAATTAGACCTTCTTTGTCAGTATAAGGTCCAGCAGAGCACCTCTTCTTCTTGGCTCCTCCATCACCTATGTCAAGAAGTTATCATCAGTGCTCTGCCAAAATCTCTGGGACTGTGGGTGCCTGGCAGTGTTGTCTTTCCATCAAATTTCAGGGTAGTTCAAGTCTCCCATAAGAACCAGGGCCTGTGATCATGAGGCTATTTCCATCTGCCTGTAGAAGGCCTCATTGACTTCCTCTTCCTGATCCGGTGGTCTATAGTACACACCCACAACAGCATCTCCCATATTAACCTGGCCCTTAATTCTTACCCATAAGCTCTCAGCATGTTCTTCATCCACCCCTAGGCAGAGCCCACTACATTCTAGTTGCTCTCTCATGTACAGACCAACTCCACCACCATGCCCCCGTGGCCTGTCTTTCCTAAAAAGTACATAGCCATCCATGACAGCAGTCCAGTGATGCAAGCTATCCTGCCATGTCTTTAATTCCAATGAGATCAGGCCCTTCAGCCGCACACAGATCTCTACTATTAGACAGTATTAGACTTTATTCAGTCCAGGTGACAGCATACTGTTTATCTCTGGACACTAGCTGGAAAGTCAGAAATTTTCAAGGAATTTACCCCAGACAGGAATCGAGGAGCACTGAAGGACTGCGGGTGCTCAAGTCCTTTAGCCTCTGTCCCTGCCGTGGAGTTGGTGGGTCACAAGTCACAGTGAAAGCCTCCCTGGGGCTGTGTGACCATACGACATCTTTTAGTCATAGGGCTCCACATCAAAAATCATTGATGGGGTGTCAATCTACCATTAGAATTAAATTGCTCAAACACTTCAATGGCTTTAGTCTGTACTGTCAAACTTTATCCTAGGAATAAAGTATAATTGGTCTTTGTGTGACTGACATAAATCCAACATAGAAGGACACTGCTGGCTTGAATGCCGTGCTCTGTGTTTAGCAGAAATACAGTAGTGTGCTGGTACCTGATCTGGATCAAATCTGTACTGCTGGGTGATTTAAGAGTGTGTACTTACTGGAGCACATCACAGAATCACAGAATCTTAGTGGTTGGAAGGGACCTCCGAGATCATCGAGTCCAACCACAAAAAAAAACAAACCAAAACAAAAAAAACCCACCACACAACCACCACAAAAACAACAAACCCAAAACCACCACCCACCAACTAAACCCCACACACTACACCCCACCACAAACCAATAATCTTGGGCACTAGAGCATGCCCTGAAGAGCCACATCTACACGTTTCTTAAATACCTCCAGGGATGGTGACTCCACCACCTCCCTGGGCAGGCTGTTCCAGTGCCTGACCACTCTTTCAGTAAAGTAATTCTTCCTAATATCTAATCTGAATCTCCACTGCCGCAGCTTCATACCATTACCTCTGGTCCTGTCATTATTCCCTTGGGAGAAGAGGCCAACCCCCGCCTCTACACCCTCCTGTCAGGGAGCTGTAGAGGGCAATGAGGTCTCCCCTCAGCCTCCTCTTCTCCAAACTAAACATGCCCAGTTCCTCTCCTCATAGGACTTGTTCTCCAGACCCCTCACCAGTGAGTCCAAGAGAATTACTTTCTACAGAGTAGAAGACAAGGGGAAAATGATTACACAGAGGTGTGCTGTTAAAGAAATGTAAAATGGAGGTAACCAAAAAGTATTCAAAGAACATAGAGACTGTCGTTCCTTTCTGCTCTTGGTTATCAGCAATCTGCCATACTTAGGGCTTGCAAATATGTTTTGGAGAGTTTTATACAAGAATCTTTTTTTTCCACTTTAACCCACAGGGGACGTGTGTGATTCCAACCCATGCAAAAATGGTGGCATCTGTCTGTCTGGGCTGAATGATGACTTCTACTCATGCGAGTGTCCTGAAGGCTTCACAGACCCCAATTGTTCTAGTGTTGTGGAGGTTGGTAAGTGCAAACTTTAAATGTTGGAATAGTTGTTTCTTTATCCCGTTAGTCTGTGACTGGCCAACCACTGATCACGTCCACTGCATTTTGTGTAGTGCTGTGGCCATTGCATTGTTCATTACTGGTGTCTTAACCATACTTCTCTATCATTAGTATCTATGTCATAAGTAACAAACAGTTAAAACAGTATCGGAAAATTGTGTCTGCAGAACTTAACTCAGAAACTCTCTACTTTACATAGAGAAAAGGTCATAGTTGTGACTTAAAATGACCAACATTTCTCAATTAGATATTTCTATATACCCTTCTACTGATCAATGATAACTTAAAGATTGGTTTCAGATATTTTTATGCCTAGGTCCAGTCAGTAAAGAGTACTTACTTAAACAAGCAAAGTTACAGGAACAGTATAGGAGAAATCAGAGTAACACATAGTAGTCACTTACTTGAATTTCAAAACAATTACTTGGCTAGAAGTTATGATTCATCATAAGATGAGTACACAGAGTGCAAGTCAAATGCACTGAAATTTTGTGATGTGTGCTTGACTCAGAATAAATGTACGTATGACTGGTAGCTCCAAAACATCCAGTAGGCCAAGCCTCCGTCTTAAGAAAACTTAAGGAGAAAAAGAAAGTGCAAGGGAAAAAGACGGTAGAAAGCTCATTAGGTCATGAGCCATCCCACCATTTTCAGTGGAGCGGAAGAGCTGCAAGTTGACCAAGGTCTTAAATTATCTTGCAGTAGGTATAAAATTATGTATTGTAGAGCAAAACAATAAATAGACACTGCTGTTTTAATGATACATTTTCTACCTATCTCCTCCATGGAGTTGTGGGAGTTAGAATAGGAAGGTAAAAGATATGGAAAAGCATTGACTTGCAGAAGAGATGGCAGTGTCTTTCACTTGCTTGCATTAGGAGCATATGCCAAAGTGGAGGTTTTGTGATGGCACCTCTTATCTGACGGCTTTGCAAGCCCTGCATGCGTGCCTTCTGCTGACAGCCAAAGCGTCTGAAAGCAGTACAACCCTTCAAGTATTTTAATGCCATACGTCCATGTCTGTGATTCATCAATCTGTGTTACGCTAACAGGCTTCAGTCTATGACAGCTGAGCAACGGTCACACATTTTGCTTCCACCAGCTCTAGCGTAGGATGCCAACCCCAGGCAGAAAAGCGACGACAACAGCCTTGCTCCTACATGTGTGTCATTGAAACAGTCACAGCTAGGGTCATCACCTCCCTCACTCTGCAGCTCTCCTAAATTTTGGGGTTTAACTTTTTAATAAAAAAATTAAGGCTACACAGGCACAACAACTGTTATGGGAACTCAGTATATCCCTCTCTATCATGAGATAAGGCTAGCAGAACTTAGTCCAGGAACCCAGGGTTGCTTTGGTTTTTGTTTGTTTTTTTTTTCTCTTGTGAATATGATATTACTCTTGTTCTGGGAGTGAATTTTAAGCCTCTATAATTCAATTTTAAGGGAATTTGTATTTAATTTGATTTCACATAGAATCACAGAATCACAGAATGATATGGGGTTGGAAGGGACCTCTGGAGATCATCTAGTCCAACCCCCCTGCCAGAGCAGGTCCAGCCAGAGCAGGTTGCACAGGAACTTGTCCAGGTGGGTTTTGAATGTCTCCAGAGAAGGAGACTCCACCACCTCTCTGGGCAGCCTGTTCCAGGGCTCTGCCACCCTCAAAGTAAAGAAGTTCCTCCTCATGTTTAGATGGAACTTCCTATGTTCAAGTTTGTGTCCGTTGCCCCTTGTCCTGTCACTGAGCACCACTGAAAAATGACTGACCCTGTCCTCTTGACAGCCACAGTATTTATTTTCTCCAGACAAATGGACTGGTTCCTGTATGACCAACTTTGGTAAGACACCATAGCATTTTTTTGTGACTGTAAAATGTCATAGTAGCTGGTTATTACCTGACATTCAAGTTGCATGAGAAACTGCTCTTGCCTTAGCGCAGCCACACAAGAAGCAGGTATACACTGCCTCAAAATCCTGTTTTCCATCCCTTTCCTTACCGTTTTATGCATGCTTGAAGAGGGTCTGAATTTATCCTACAGCTATATATCATGCTAGCCTAAAATGGCCTTGACATGGGTTTACTGCAGGAAACTTTTGGATTTATCGCATGCTTGGTTGGAAGGAAATTGCACTGCACATAACTGGAAGGATGTTGATCATTAGTAAATCTGATATAAAAGCATATTTTGATAATTGTCACTATAAATTACAGCTAAATATTAACAGGGCTTTAAAAAATACACATATACTTAACTACAGTCTTCAATCACTTCAACGAAATCTCAGTTTGGTAAACAGAGTGAAGTATAAGCACATAGAAAGCTTGAGAATATGTAGTAATCACAGTGTTTATACAGGCAGAATATTACATTTTTAGTTTACAATCTGGAGGGAGGATTTACTGGACAAATTGATTAAGTAAAGGACAGATAATATTCCAATTTTAGCTAAAATCTTGAGTGTTAATTTAGTGTTTGTTTTGTGTTATTATACTACATGTACAGATTCAGAAACTAGCCAATACTTTTTCAAAACTTTAAAAAAAATTTTTAAAATAATCTTTTACTGTTTAGTAGTGGCTAGCTGAGGCTTATTCAGCTTTACATTCCCCTACACAGAGTCACACAAACCACTGAAAAAAATGGTTTTTCAAGATAATATTTTGATTGTTCCTATGAAAATGATGATGAACAGTGTAAGCTATTAGTCAGTTAGACTCCATTAATTCAAACACCGTAGTGTTTCCAGTAAATTAATCAGTTGAAAGGTGGGTCTGTGAGAATCCCAGGAGTGCAAGACCTCATGGAATCACTTTTATCAGCAGTACTTATTAGTAGACGTAATAATGGAGAAAGAATGTTAAAAAAGTTTACTTCTCTTTGGCTTTTTTAATGAGTTATTTCTCAACAGTTATTTCTCTTAATTCTTAGTATCAAAAAAGGTTTCTTGACAATTTTCTGTGTAGTGGAAAGCATTAAGTAGGTTGAAAATTAAGCATCTAGGGTGTCAGGAAACACTGAGTAAGAAGAATAGAGGAGAGTGGCAGTTAAAAGCCCAGCACAGAGAAGAGCCCACGTCAGTCTGTCTCCCCTCGAAAGGGCTGTACAGCAAACTTTAAAAGTAGTTGAGTGTTCTGTGCAGCCGTCTCATTAAATCACAAAATCACAGAGTGGTAGGGGTTGGAAGAGACCTTCATAAATCATCTAGTCCAATCCCCTTTCCAGAGCGGGTCCACCCAGAGCAGGTTGCACAGGAACGTGTCCAGGTGAGTTTTGAATGTCTCCAGAGGAGGAGACTCCATCATCTCTCTGGGCAGCCTGTTCCAGGGCTCTGCCACCCTCAAAGTAAAGAAGTTCCTCCACATGTTTAGATGGAATTTTCTGTGTTCCAGCTTGTGTCCATTGCCTCCTGTCCTGTCACTGGGCACCACTGAGAAGAGACTGACCCCATCGCCCTTCAGATATTTATAAGCACTGATCAGATCCCCCCTCAATCTTCTCTTCTCCAGACTAAAAAGACCGAGGTCTCTCAACCTTTCCTCATAAGAGAGGTGCTCCATTCCCTTGATCGTCTTTGTAGCACTGCATTGGACCCTCTCCAGCAGTTCACTGCTTCTTGCATTGGAGGACACAATATTTCAGATGCAGCCTCACCAGGACAGACTAGAGGGGGAGGATAACCTCCCTCAGTCTGCTGGCCATGCTTTTTTTAATGCACCCCAGCAGCAGGCCCACATTTCCCCTAGTCTTCCTTCTTCTACTGATGTACTTGAAGTAGCTTTTCTTATTTCATTGACATATCATGACAGGTTTAATTCCAAGCAGGCCTTAGTCTTCCTTGTTACATCCCAGCATACTCTGACAAAGTTCCTATACTTCTTCCAAGCAGCCAGTCCTTTTTTCCAAATTCTGTAAACTTCCTTCTTCCATCTGAGTTTTTCCAGAAGCTCCTTGCTCATCCATGCAGGTTTGCTGCCCCTTTGACTAATTTCTTGCTCCTAGTGCTGCACTGATCTTGAGCTTGGAAGAAGTGTTGCTTAAATATTAACCAGTTCTCTTGCACCCCCTTTCCTTCTAGAGCCATAGTCCATGGAATTCCTTGAAGCAGGTCTTTGAAGAGGCCAAAGTCAGCTCTCCTGAAGCTCAGGTCCTACTTTCTAGCCTGCTTCTTCCATGCAGGATGTTGAACTCCACCATCTCATGGTCACTGCAGCCAAGACTACACCTGGTCTTTACATCCCCAATTAGACCTTCTTTGTCAGTATAAGGTCCAGCAGAGCACCTCTTCTTCTTGGCTCCTCCATCACCTATGTCAAGAAGTTATCATCAGTGCTCTGCCAAAATCTCTGGGACTGTGGGTGCCTGGCAGTGTTGTCTTTCCATCAAATTTCAGGGTAGTTCAAGTCTCCCATAAGAACCAGGGCCTGTGATCATGAGGCTATTTCCATCTGCCTGTAGAAGGCCTCATTGACTTCCTCTTCCTGATCCGGTGGTCTATAGTACACACCCACAACAGCATCTCCCATATTAACCTGGCCCTTAATTCTTACCCATAAGCTCTCAGCATGTTCTTCATCCACCCCTAGGCAGAGCCCACTACATTCTAGTTGCTCTCTCATGTACAGACCAACTCCACCACCATGCCCCCGTGGCCTGTCGTTCTCTTGCACCCCCTTTCCTTCTAGAGCCATAGTCCATGGAATTCCTTGAAGCAGGTCTTTGAAGAGGCCAAAGTCAGCTCTCCTGAAGCTCAGGTCCTACTTTCTAGCCTGCTTCTTCCATGCAGGATGTTGAACTCCACCATCTCATGGTCACTGCAGCCAAGACTACACCTGGTCTTTACATCCCCAATTAGACCTTCTTTGTCAGTATAAGGTCCAGCAGAGCACCTCTTCTTCTTGGCTCCTCCATCACCTATGTCAAGAAGTTATCATCAGTGCTCTGCCAAAATCTCTGGGACTGTGGGTGCCTGGCAGTGTTGTCTTTCCATCAAATTTCAGGGTAGTTCAAGTCTCCCATAAGAACCAGGGCCTGTGATCATGAGGCTATTTCCATCTGCCTGTAGAAGGCCTCATTGACTTCCTCTTCCTGATCCGGTGGTCTATAGTACACACCCACAACAGCATCTCCCATATTAACCTGGCCCTTAATTCTTACCCATAAGCTCTCAGCATGTTCTTCATCCACCCCTAGGCAGAGCCCACTACATTCTAGTTGCTCTCTCATGTACAGACCAACTCCACCACCATGCCCCCGTGGCCTGTCTTTCCTAAAAAGTACATAGCCATCCATGACAGCAGTCCAGTGATGCAAGCTATCCTGCCATGTCTTTAATTCCAATGAGATCAGGCCCTTCAGCCGCACACAGATCTCTACTATTAGACAGTATTAGACTTTATTCAGTCCAGGTGACAGCATACTGTTTATCTCTGGACACTAGCTGGAAAGTCAGAAATTTTCAAGGAATTTACCCCAGACAGGAATATTTCACAGTAAAAGGTAACAGGGATTTCACTTAATCACACATTAAATTAGGTAAATAAAAAGAAATGCCATACAAATAGGGAGTTATAAAATCATGTACAGGATAAAAGATAGATGCATAACAGTACATAAACGTAGGGATATCAAATATTTAGGCAGAAGTCCTGCCTAAGTTGATCAACAAGGATTCAAGACAGTTTAGGAACTGCATGAATAGTTAAGGACTTAAGAATGTAACTCCAGTTAACCTCTTAATAAAACCAACATGATCATAACACCTTAATTCAGTCTAAGAAGATTCATTATTGCAGTTTTTTTCTAAATTTACCCATGGAATATCCTGACTCCTCTGCCATACCTCTCCACTGTTTTCTCATCCAGTAACTTTGACTGCATCTAAAACAATTTTTTGTAAAATGTTTGTAATACTTATTTATATATTTTAAATAACTAATCCTATTCTGATCCTACTTTTTCTCTCATGGTAATCCTGTCTTACTTCCTGTGTTTTCTCATACTAAACACTATGCATAGTCATGCTAAAAGAGCTGAGATTAGACGATATCTATAATATCACCCTGTTTGTGCAGGCAGGTCATTTTAATGTTCTGTGTATCCTAATATATTCTAAATATCTGATACACTGGCAGAGAATAAGACAGAGGCAAGCAGGAGAAAGTACACTGTGGTTCTTTCCAGTATAGCACATCCTCAAGTGAGGTAGAAAAGGAATTAGCTAAACAGATAAGAGTAAAAGTTAATTACACCAAATTTCCCAAGTAGCAGGATGTTTTCCAAAGATAATAAGGACACTATGTCCTGAGTTAGCTCTTTAGCAGACTCCTATCTATAACTTTCAAAACCTGAATTTTAGCCTAGATGGAAAAAGATTCACATGTAGTTAACATTGCTATTGAAATGGATTACAGAGAAAAAGTCAACAGACTTTACACCCTTGAAATAACTCACAAGTAATTCTCAGAAGGCATGTAAATTGCAGAAATACCGTAAACTCCAACCGTTAGATACAATTAGTAGAAGTCTTTAATAAATATTGTTCAGGAAAACTACTTATTTGCATCCTAATGAACATGGGTAGTTAATGAAAGGAAAGTAACTTAGTCATGGACAGTGCACGAGAGTAGCAATGACAGTGTGGCTATATATGTTGAAATAATACTGGGGGAAAATATTTTGACATAAAAATTATTCCTGTTTTATTTGGTGTGTGCATAGGGGAAGCAGAGAGAGAAATATATGACTGAAGATGAAAGTTAAAGAAAGAGCAGCAAAGTTTAGTATGCCACAAGGCTGTCACAGTATGTGCCATGAGTGACCATGGTGTTCACATTTGAAAAATGAGCAACTTAAAACTATTCTGTTTTGATTTTCCAAATCTGAAATTCAATAGCTATCTGAGCGGATAAACTAGCAAACATGTTTAGTTTATGTAAGTGGAAAATTAAATGATGTGCAATGACAGGAAGTGTAGAGAAGCCATGAGCACATTAGAGGACAGCTGGGATACTCTCCAAAGATACATTAAAATAAGCTGTCGGTACCTTTTTGGAAAGTATCTTTACCTTTTGCATCAGCTCTCAGTACTCACTGAGAGGAACTCATTGAAAAGCATGGTAAAAAATGTCTGTGGGAATTTTAAAAGGGTGGAAAGGCAAGTTAATGATCTTATACACATAATATAGGAAACTTGGGTGCAACATGGTGACTGAGAGAAGGGAGGAGAACTGAAAGAAAAAAAAAAGAGATGCTGGTTTTGAATTGCATCTTTATTCTGTCAAGTAATTAAGAAGTAATCATGGGCTCCTTGTTTATCCCATGGCAGTGTTTTCTGTATCAGTTTTGTCTTTCCAGTATCCAAGGGAAACTATTTCTTTGACATCTACTGTCTCTCAGCCTGGGACACTGGAATCAGAAGGGTTCTTCCCTTTTCACAATGTTAAACAAAAATTCAGTAAGACGGATTTGACTCAGAGTACTATGTTCTGATGTTTTTATGGTTTTCTTGGCACAACCTAAGTCTCTATGTTTTCTGTCCTGACCTCTGCAGTGACAAGACAAGAGCTTGTCAAAAAAATTAGGAAGGGTAAATTTCTGTCCTTGTTTTCCAGTCAATGTTAGATGCTTTTATGCCATGAGTGGATATGACTGAATGATGTGAAGGTTGTTTTTATAGTCCTAAAATATGTGATTTTTTGGGAACGATTGTTTGCACCACACATTGAACATATGTACTAATGGATTTTCTCTCTAAGATAGAAATAATGAAATGAATCCATTCTTACAAAAGAATTCCAGTGGCTTTGTGTCATGTGTATCCAGTATGCAATTGATATGAATGTAGCTGCCTTAGCTCTAAACTAGGTAGCCTGAAATAATGCAAATTAAAGCACTGGCAATCACAAAATCAGGGTAGTTGAAGATAGGAGGGACTTCTGGAGGTCTCTAGTCTAACCCTATTCCCAAGGGAGAATCAGGGGTGCGGGTTTCTCAGGATCATGCCCACTTGGGTTTTGAATATAGGAAAGGATGGAGACTTCACAGCTTCTCATGGCAATCTCTGTCACTGTTCCATCACCTGCACGATGGAAAAAAGAAGCAAGCAAAGAAACAAACCCCAAAACCACAAATATGTTTGTGGAAAAAGTGGAATTTTATGTTTCTGCTCATTGGCTCCTGTATCATCGCTCTGTGCCACTGAGAAGACCCTGGCTCCATTGTTTTTATTTCTATGAGACTTCTTTTCTCCAGGCTTAACCATCCCAGCTCTCTTAGGTATTCCTTAAATGTCAGGTGCTCCAACCCCAATTTTAGAGAAATAATCACATCCCTTAGCCTGCTGGCAATGCTCTCCCTAGTGCCATACAGTACTCACTGCAGATTGCCCAGGATACCAGGAAATAGAGCGTGGACTCCAGATTTCAGCATCTGAAGTCACTGCTGTTGGGTGTAGTATCACCCAAATTGTATCACCCATATTGTGATGTATTGCTATCATGACAGAATCTACTTAAGTGACTTATGCAAAGTGTTTCTTATAGCCAACATCTGTCATAGGATCATAGAATGGTTAGAGTTGGAAGGGACTTTAAAGATCATCTAGTTCCAACCCCCTTGCCATGGGCAGGGACACTTCCCATTAGACCAGGTTGGTCAAAGCCCCATCTAGCCTGGCCTTGGACACCTCCAGGGATGGGGCATCTACAGCTTCTCTGGGCAACTTGTTCCAGTGTCTCACCACCCTCACAGGAAAGGATTTCTTCCTAATATCTAATCTAAATCTCCCCTCTTCCAATTTAAAACCATTACCCCTTCTCCTGTTACATTGCCTCCTGACAAAGAGTTCCTCTCCAGCTCCCCTGTAGGCTCCCTTCAGATTTTGGTAGGCTGCTACAAGGTTTCCCCAAAGCCTTCTCTTCTCCAGGCTGAACAATCCCAGCTCTCTCAGCCTGAGAGCTGTTCCATCCCTCTGATCATCATTATTCTATAAAGTGCCATGCTTTGTTCTTGATACTGATTTATTATTTGGAAAAGTTGCAAAGGAAAGGAGTGTCTATTTTTTTATATTTTTGTTCTTGAAGATCATTTCAATGGTTCCATTGGTATAAAAGGGAAAGAGCACAACAGTGTGTTAGGCCTATGTTTATTTGAATGCGGGAAGAATAATCAGGTTTCAGGGTTGAAGGTTAGTGTCTTCTGGAAAAAGAGTGAGATGGAGTTGGAGAGGGCAGGTACAAAACAAGTTCTTCCCTGCTGGGCTTTATCTCTGATGCCTGTTTGGATTCTGTGCTGATTTCTTTCCTTGTGGGCAAAGAGGGAAAGTGCTTGTTTTCTTGAGCAACAGCTTATTGTTGCAGAGTTCTTAATAATGACCAGGTTTCCACTTCTGAGCAAAGAAAGAAGTTGTTAAGTGGAGCCCTATCAGCACCACCTGATTTTGTGTCAATCTGATTTTTGTTTGGTTGGTTTTAGTGGGAAATATCCCCAGGGTGTTTTCTAAAGTATTTGAAGTGCAGGCTTGTATTACTTTTCTTATGATTAGAATTTGCAGTATGAGTATGGACTACTAAATTTCCTCTTAGTAAGGCTGTAGCAGTTCTATGTTCAGTATGTTGAGGGCATAGTGTTCTGAAGCCTATAGCATAGTTTCACATCTCTGTTATAGCAGTGTTTTACGTGGAATTCATTATAAAACAGGTTTTTAAACAGGAACTATCACATAATCAGGACACTTGGTTCATTAGGATATGTTCTTAAAGGTTACAGAATTCTGTTGAAAGGCAATCAATAGCTAGTAGTACAAGTAATTTGACAAATTAAGTCTTAATTTTTCGTTTCAGAGTAGCCTGAAGAGCGCGTACTGCAGATAAACCTAAATTGAGGAGACCAAATGCATGTAAGCAGGATGGCTTAATAAATGGCATTAAATGCAGCACAGAAAATATTGTAAGTGATAATTGCACAACGTTTGTGCCAAAGTAATCACCTTTCATGTGGATTGCTGGTAAAGCTGTTGTGAAAAAATGGGCCCAAGTCAAAATTGGAGAGAATGATAAAATAATGGATGGTCATAGAATTATAGAATACCAGGCTGGAAGGAACCTCAAGGTCCATCTGGTCCAACCTTTCTTGGTAAAAGCATGGTCTACAGAAGATAGCCCAGCACACTGTCCAAATGAATCTTAAGTGTCCAATGACACAGAAAACAACACTTGCCTGGGGAGATTATTCCAATGGTTGGTTATTCTCAGTGTGAAAAATTTTCCTTGTGTCCAATCGGAATCTCCCCAGGAGTAACTTGTACCCATTACCCTCATCTTTTCCATGTACTCCTTCTAAACAAGGAGTCTTCATCCTCTTTGGGGTGACCCTTTAAATACTGGAACATGGTGATAAGGTCTCCCCTAAATCTTCTCTTCTCAAGGCTGAACAAATCCAATTCTCCCAGCTTTTCCTCACATGGCAGGCTTCTCAGGCCTTTGGTCACCTTGGTGATCTTCCTCTGGACCCTCTCCAGCTTCCTCATATGTTTTGTATAGTGGTGACTGAAACTGAACACAGTGGCCCAACAAACACTGAGTAAAGCAGTATAATGACTTTATATTTGCTGCTGACGCCTTTGTTAATGCAGCCCAGCATCCTGTTGGCTTTCCTTGACACAGCAGCACACTGTTCACTCATCTTGAGCTTGCTGTCCACCAGGACTCCCAGGTTACTTTCCACAGAGCTGCTCCCCACCCAGTTAGATCCCAGCCTGTGTTGTCCTCTTGGATTTTGTCTTCCCAGGTACAAGAACTTACACCTGTCCTTGTTGAACTTCATACGGTTCTTGATGGCCTGCTCCTCCAGCCTGTTCAGGTCTTCCTGATGGGTGGCTCTCCCTTCCCAAGTGTCCACTTCCCCATTTAGTTTGGTATCATCAGCAAACTTGATCCGATCATCAAGATCACTTATGAAGATACTAAATCCAGTACACTAGATCCCCCCAGTTTTGGGCCTGGGGGATCCCACTAGTCACAGGTTGTCAGTTTGAAAAAGAGCTCTCAACAACTTCTCGGACCTTAGCTTCCAGGAGGCAGCATGCATCTCACGTCTCCCTGTCAGGACAGCAGAAGGGCGCCTCAGAGCTCCTTAGCAGAGAGACACCTGCTACAAGCACTTGTTTCTTTTTGTGGTTTCCTCTATGTGCTGCTGGTACATCTTCTCCTTGCAGTCCTTGCTCATGGGAGTCTATTTCTATGTGAAGCTGTTAAAGCTTTGTATCAGTTTTGAATGCAGAGCTGGAGGGTGGGGACTGGAGTCCTGCTTTTATAGGTGCACCGGGGTCCAAGGTGCCTCATTCTCTGTGGTGTCCATCACAGGAGCATGGTTCTGAAACCATTTATGTGTCTCTGTCCTGGCCCCTCTAATACTGCACTGCGTTTTAACTATTTCCTTCTACTTGGCCACCTGACACAACAGATCACCAACCTGTACACATCTTTTTCAAGTACTTACCCTTTCTCCAAGAGAAGGGTCTGGGCTCTTGTTGCAAGCTACCATCTATACTGAAGTCTCCTTCCTTACCAGCTCTGTCTGGGTGGAAGTATCAGGTATCTCAGGGGCTTTCTCTGTAGAAACATTGGTTTTAACTCTGAGGCATGTGCCCACTATTATGGCAGAGACCTAGAGCTGTTCCCTGGGCTGTGGGCCCACAAGCAGGATGCACAACCCTTCTCATGTGCCCTTCTGCGTGAACTGCTGCGTCTTCTTGATCCCTGTTTGCACTCCCTGTTCACAGTGCTCCTGGGGACATTTAAGTCTCCGGTGGTTGCTCCTGGCAATGTCCAAAGCACATCAACCTCTCTCCCTGGCTCCTGTACACCTTGATCAAACACCCAGCCAGAAAACTTACCATTGCTGCAGGTGGGTCCTTAACCGACTGGGTACTGGTTTCAGTTTTGCTGCATTTAAAAGAAAACACATTTAAAAATATTGCATCAACACTGGTGAGTTGGGCAAGTAATCCTTGAAAGACTGTCCCCATGAGTGATATACAGACATGTTCATGTAGGCTGGAGCTAATATTTTATTAAAAGAACCTTTGCATTTGAATATTGAAGCTGAAATTAATTGAGACAGTACCACAGAATCACAAAACAGCTGAGGTTGATGGTGACCTCTGGACATCACATAGTCTGAATCCTCTGCTCAAACATGGTCAACCAAACCATGTCCAGTTGGGTTTTGTCTCCTTATGAAAGGCTATGATGGAGAATCCACAACCTCTCTGGGTAATCTGCTCCAGTGTTTGACCACGCTTATAGTTAAAAAAAAACAAGTGTTTTGTTGTGTTCAGGTGGAATTTACTGTGTTTTAAGTTGTGCCCATTGTCTGTTGTCTCTGGATACTGCTGAGAAGACTCTGGCTCCATGTTTGTTACACCCTCCTATGAGGTGTTTTTATACACTTGGGCAAGATCTCGCTGAGCCTTCTCTTCTCCAGGCTGAGCATTCCTCACTCACACAGTCTCTCTTTGTATGAAAGATTCCCCTGTCTTTTCTGCATCTTTGTGGCCCTTTGCTGGATTTGCTCCAGTATGTCCATGTCTCTTTTGTACTGGAGAGCCCATAACTAGACACAGTAGTGCAGATGTGTGCTCACCAGAGCAGAGGGAAAGATCGTCTCTCTTGACCTGCTAGCAATATTCTACCTAATGTAGCCCAGGATGATGCTGGCAGTTGAAAAACAGGTGGTTAATACACTCTTGGGTTTAATCAGAATGTATCTTCTATAAAGCATTTTGAAGTACAGGACTAATGTTAAAAGTCTACTTAGCACCGTTGATCTGAAGACAACAGCCCAAAATGTTTGTAGGTAGTGGAAAGTTTGGTATTCATGTGAAAAATATCCTGTCAGACAAACCCTATCCTGAAAATCATATCACACTTCTTTTTTCTGTTTATAAAAATCTTATTCGAAAGTACAAGCTGGCAAGGAATGAGTAGCTGTAGACACACACTACAGAGTTTTCCAAAAGAGCAGCAGAACATACTGAGGAAGATTTTAATGCATTTTAGTCTAATTAAAAAAAAAAAATGAAAACCATCTAGCTCTTGTTGCCAGAGCTACTGCTTAGGATGAGACCTTGCAAAGATAAATAAGGTTTGTGAGGTTGGGTTGGTCTGCAAAACACATCCCCAGCCACTGTTTTCTATTGGAGAGATGAAGCTCTCAGTAGTATATCATGTTTTGATTAAAAGCTCCAACAGGGATGCCAAGCCTTGCATACAAAAACATTCAGAAAACCATGCATGTAGGTCATGAAGAATTGTCATAAAACAGTGAGATGTAGAATCAACCCAGGTGCTGTTTAGTTGGAAATTCCAAGTATATAGTCTATAAAGGCATGGTGCTCTAGAAACAAGATTTAGCACACTGCAGATCAGACCTGCCTGCGTTGTGTATACTGGAAGGGAGGCATCTCCTGTGAGCCAGGTCCATTTCCACTGGGTTTCTGTCTGTAGCTGACCAGATTTTTGCCCTACTTTAAGGGGTGAAGAAGAAACAGAAGAAGGAACAGAAAGAAAATAAGAGTGGTTTCCCTAGTGATGTGGTGTGTCTGTGGTTTAATACATTTTAAACTGGCTTCAAACAAGTAGGAAGAAAAAGCCAATTATGTTTTGCCAGGTCTGCCAGTAAAACAGGCAGCATATAAAAATCTGTAGAGAGCTTATGGCTGTTGAGCCAAAGGAAATTGCTCTTTGGATTGGTATTCTAATGCTGTCTGGAAAAAGAAGCTTGCAAATAATTCAACCACTTTGAAAGAGAGAGGTCTTGGTGGGCAACAGCTGTAGCAGATTAAAACAGCTGAATCCAGTACATGACACATCGAGATCTAATGGAAGAAATATTCTGGTACACAACGTTATGCACATTTCACATCCATTAGTACCTCTGAAGTAGCCCAGACGGCTGCTAGACTTGCTGACATTCCTAGGTTGTTTGTAGTGAAGTTCCATTTTATGTTGACTTTATTGTTCAGTGTTGTTTGTTTTGGCTGGTGAGAAAGATCTGGATATCTATTGCTTCTGTGAGGCCATGCAAGCACCAGTTAGAACAAAGTGCTATTTTCTGTGAAGTCTACTGTTATGCTTCTTGGTTGCTCACCAGATCCAGCACAGACTTGTCCCTGCTCTGGACTCCTTGGTTCTACATAAGCTTGAAGAGACAGGTGTTTAGAATAGGTCTCTCACTGTCTTTTTTTTCATTTTTTTTTTATTTGTGTCCTTAAAAATGTATAAAACATACATGTTTGCATTTTAAAATTACTATCAGGTTGTTATTGCCATTAAGAGAGTATCTTGCATTATGTCATTTTTGTATGCATGCATGCATGCCTTTATCTTTGCCAAATATTAAATCAGAGATCTGTATGTTCTTGTCTGGCTCTTAAGAAATTAAGAGTCATGGAAGTTTTTATAGTTTTAAAATACATCATTCATTAAGAATTACCAATAAGGTTTAGGGATTAATTACTCTTCTGTTTTGCTGGAAATGAGGTGGTATCTTTTATAGATTCAATTCCTTGTCCCTTTAGTTTCTTAGCTAATGTAAACCAAATAGTTTTCATGTTTAGAAGAAATCAGGCAACCTAATTTCTCATAAAATTTAGGCTTAAGAAATAAATATCCTTAAAGTACTGCTCCTGTTTGTGTTCCCATTTTATATAATATAGTGTTCGCCTGGATTTTTATGCAGAAGGATGTGACTCAACAGCATGGAAACAACTTACTAAAATAAAAATGCCAGAAGGAAGCTGATTCTTTAGCTGAAAAGGCAAATTGGTCTTTAATGAGATGGTAATTCTGGCATCCTAGGAGATTCAGATTAGAAGATTTCAGACTTCTCAGGCAAAAACAATCAGATGGGAAACCTGATAGTGTCCAGGTTAATGCAAGTTCTCAGTTCAGTGCAGTTCCAGAGCAAAAGAAACAAAAATTAAAAGCTGAATATGGAAACCCAGAGACAGATGGACATTACTGTTATTTCTTTCTTTTCATCTCTAAGTTATTTTCCAGATGTTTTTTGCAAAACTATTTATGTAAAGGGCTCATTAAGCACAGCAACATTCATTGTGATTTGGAATCACACTTGCTTACCTTTTTCTCCCCATGTATGTTTACTTATATTGAAGGTAAAGAATTAAGGAAATATATATTTTTTAATACTATAAAGAGATGTAATAGTTCATAACCCCTTTTTTTTCCCTACAGGAATAAATATTCTCATGCTCTGAAGCAGAAGAAGAGTGTCCAAATGTTTCTGTAAATAAATTTTATCTTTCTAACTGGGAAAAGTTGCTATTAGTAGCTCAGAAATTTATTTTCACTCTGTAACTCTGTGGCATCTGATGCCTTTGTATGCTCATTCCATTTTTATTTGAAAGCCCTGTTAAGTCATTTGCTTAAGGCTGCAAGATCTGATCCTTCCTGTTCAGCACTCTATTCCAGATGCAAAATTCTCATAAGTGTTTAAAACAGTGTGGAATAATGTATCTCCTCGACTGCCTTACCATTTTTTCTGTGCAGTTCTAGAATATTAAATACAGTCATTAAGATTTTAAACTGGTATATATAGAACTAGTATTGTCTTGAACAAAAATACCTTGTTCTTATATATGTTAAAGACCGAGAATTGTTGGAAGTGGGCAGAACTCTGAATGTAGAAGAATTGTGCTGCTGTACACCAGATGAAATTTTTATTTTACTTTTTTTCAGCAAAGGAGAGCCCACAGAATCCTGTTTTACCTGGCTAAATAGAATAACTGCACATCTTATGACTTAATTGAATTGTTTTGTTGTTTGGGTTTTGGTTGTTTTGTTGTTTTTTTTTTTTTAAAACACAGATGTAATTATAGGAACTTCCTAATAAGTTTATGGCTGAAAGTTTTTCCTATTAGGCTACTGAGTAAATGCAGGGTTTATTGCAAGGAATAAACAAAAGAGGCAAATTATACAAAATAATCTAATAAAATGGGAATCAGAATTTGAAAGGCCAAAGTTCATTATTGAACTATTCTGTGAAAGTTATGAGTCAAAATAACAGGAAGTGCTTTGATTTTTAAGAGAAATTTTTTATTTTATAACTCTTCAGTATAAGTTAATGGATGTTGAAGTAATGGGGACAATGAATGAACTGAAATGGTGCTGCTATATGCCAGATCCTGCTGGTTCATAACGAGCCATCTGAGGGGTGTTTCACCATTCTTACCTCATCTCAGGATAAAGTCAGTTTTTTGTCTGGACTTGTCACTGTTTAGTCAGATGTGCCTGAGCTGCCCCAGCTCATGTCAGCCATTAATAACTATGCTTAAGGACTCCCACTGGCTCTTTTCCTCTTCCTCCATTTACCTAATAAATTACTGGAGATGGTTGTAAATTACCAAGACACTATAAACATGATATGCTATGTGCTCTTCTTAATGCACACCCAGAGCTGGTGGATCTTGGCACGCATTGGGGAGAGGTACAGCATCCCACTGTGGCATTGGGTGTTATTCAGGATGGTTTTCACACTTCAGCTATTCCTTTTTCTTTACTTTTCAGTTTGGCCCCAGAATGGATAATGAGGACTTAATTGAAATGTTGACTATATGAAGCATATGAATAATTTCAGTTAGATTTTTTCACATGGTATCACACCATTCTCAATTTTATGATGTTATAAAATAATAATTAATAATTCAGTCATATTTATGTTATACTGTTAAAGAACAAAATGATTAGGGCATGAGATTACCTGCTAATTTATGGTTGCAGAGTTAATATTTCAAGTGTATTTCTTGAGCTGAACTCTTACTTGAGAGTTGCCTTTGTACCATCAGTTAGGAAAGTCATAGAATCATAAGATGGTTTGGGTTGGAAGGGACCCTAACTATCATCTGGTTCCAAACTCCTGCCTTTGCCTTCTGAGACTTGGGCAGTGTAAGTAGAGCACTTGCCAGTGAAGACATCACCCTTGTCATCCCTGGCCAGATCTAACCTTATCTGGACATTAGCTTTCATAACCTGACCCCTGGCTGTTTGGACAGTTTCTCTGTATTCCTCCCAGGCTGCCGGTACTTGCTTGTGTGCTTTGTAGGCTTCCTTTTTCAGTTTGAGTTTGTCGAGGAGCTCCTTTTTCATCCATGCAGGTTTCTTGACATGTTTACCTGATTTCCTCTTTGTTGGGATGCATTGTTTCTGAGCTTGGAGATGGTGACCCTTGACTATTAGGCAGCTCTTGGGCCCCTCTTCCCTCCAGGGCTTTATCCCATGGTACTCTGCCAAGCACATCTCTGAAGAGGTCAATGTCTGTTCTCCTGAAGCCCAGCATAGTGAGCTTGCTGCATAACTTCATCACTGCTCTTAAGTATCTTGAACTCCTCCATTTCATCATCACTAAGTACAAGGCTTCCCTTGAGTTTCATATTCCTCACCAGCCTCTCCTTGTTGGTGTGAATAAGGACCAGCATGCCACCTCTCCTTGTTGGCTCTTCTGTGACTTGGAGAAGGAAATTACCATCGATGCATTCCAGGAACCTCCTGGATTGCTTATACCCTCCTGTTTTGTCCCTCCAATAGGTATAATGTGGCTGAAGGCCCCCAGGAGGTCCACAACTTTTGAACGTGAGGATGCTCCTACCTGTTTGTAGAGGACCTCAACCTCTTGGTCTGCCTGGTCAGGTGGCAAGTCTAAATGCTATTTCCTATTAAAAAAAAAAAAAAGTAGTGAACAAGATTAAAAGTAATATTTTCAGCTGGTCCTCTCTGGCCATATCTATAATATTACATTATTAATTTGAGGTGCAAACTCTCGAGTCATACATACCATCTCCATTTTGAATCATGAACTGGACTGATTTGACTGTAAACTAGGCAATTCCAAATCCTGGAAAAGCCTGTGTGAGGGGTTGACTTGCACAAAATCTTGATTTTTTTGTCTCTGAAAATATAAAGGGTGAGGTAGAATTCAAGCTACATGATTTGGTGAAGACACACTTCAGCTTCCTCAGTATTTATGATGTTATTCAGTTTATGTGTCTCTTCATGCATAATTGGTGCAAATATGCACAGTTCCACTCTTCTGATCTATGCTTTTGACAAATATCTAATTCAAATATGCATGAATGCATGCAAGGTTTTAATGTTTTTTTCAAATGGATGGATACAAGACATGCATATGTAATCTAATTTGTTTATCTGTCCATATGTATAAAACTCTGATACAACTCTGATATCCTACTCTTATACCCTCCCCCTTTCCTAACAGGCTAACAGGGGTAGTCAAAATAGCCTGGAATATTTAGGTTTGCTGTATGAGCATTTTCTACATAGAGAATGGGATACATATTCTCTAATCCTCATGGAGATGCTTCAAATATTGCATTTCAATTAATATGTGCATCTTTCTTGCCCTCCCTCTCTACATCAGTGCATCCACACAAACACACAGTGTTACAGAAAGAAGTGTAACTGCCAGCTGGGTAATGCATTTGTCATTCCTTTTACACACCAAAAAGAACGTGGAAAGGCATACAGGTTGCAGCTCTTCATCCTGTGTAATATCCCTCACTCAGGAAGAGGGTGTTAGGAGCAGTGCGTGTGTGCATGGATTGTCCAAGATACCTGTAAATGTCAGAGTCCTTTATACCCCACCTAGTATGTTTTATAGTTCCTCGTGTCTTTGAACACCAATAATTATTTTGCTTTTGTTGACTATGTTTGCTCAAGTGGTCTTTCTAGCTGCAGGTGTAGGAGAAAATGGAGAGGAAAGAATAGCTACTTCTGAGTTAGCTGACTTAATTTTTCTTAACAGTTTTCGTGCAGTCTGGTGCCTTTTATGCTGTAAACTGAAACAGGATGGAAGTAAAGGTCTCTTGTCGATATGGGCATCTGTGTATACAAGTGGAGTGATGCCTATGTTGTGCAAAGTGCTTCAGTCAACACGTTAAAATCTGGAAGAAAAAGAGTTGACAGTACAAGGCAGACAAAGCACAAGCCAGAATTCAATTGATTGTGCTAAGTGAGGAGAATCCATGACTAGTTGGTAAGGCAGGTACTGCTGTAGTATCAGAGATTTTCTGGTTTCTTCACTGTGTCAGAGGAGGCCTGGATTTTAACCTAAGTTGCAACACTGCCAATTCAGTTAGCTGTTAGAGGTCTGCCAAGGTGTTTGCATCCTGTTAGAAGCTAGTTCATGCAAAGTGTATTTTTCAAACACAAAGGAAATTTTTTTTTTTTAAATGCCATATGAGTCATTTCTAGTATGTATTTATTATGCTTTTTGAAGTACAAACAATAGGAAACATGTTGAGAGAATTATTAGAGACTATTAACAGAGGAAGACATATGAATGGTTTGTTGTGGAAGAAGAATAGAGGTGGTATAATGCGCTGCATGTAAAAGATGAACAAATAATGTAATACCTTGTCAAGTTTTGAAGATTATGTCTACACTCAAATTGTGAATTTTTTTTTTTTTTAACCCTTTTTGCCTTTTAATTGACTTCTGTGTTTGTAACACTAATCTTTAGGAACATTTGTTGACAATGACCTGGTCTCATTTTAAACCTACCCTGGAAGCAACTACAGCTTCAAGTGAATATTTAAAGCTAAATAAGTTGGCTATGAATCAACAACTAGTGTGCTTTATAGAACAAACAAACCAAATAGAAAAATGAAAAAACAAAGCAAGATTAAAGAAATTATTGTACTCCCCTAAACTGTCAAGTGTATTGTAGCAAAAGGCATCAATGGGGAAAAATATAAATGAGGTGTGTTCTCATTCTCCTTTCTTTTTCTGGTCTGGGGAGTTGTGGGAGAGGTTCCATCCAACCTTATGAAGAAGGTGTTGCTGTAGGATCTCAGGCAAAGAGATCCCTTCTTACCCTGTGAGTGAAAATAGAGTGTGTCAGAGCTGGGACTAATTAAAACCAATTCTTAGACCCTTCATGCAAATATTTCTTTGCTTCAAGTTTCATTTCACCAGGAAGAAGAGGCATGCATATATGAAGCTGTGTTTCAGAAGCTGTGTTCTGCACAAATACCTGCATTCCTTGCTGTAACTCACGAAGGATTAAAGCTGTAAACCAAATCAGACTCTGTTGGCTACCGAAACGGTCTTGTGGCCTCTGGTAGCTCATTGATCCATTTCCTGAGAAATGAGAGAAGAGGGACGCTGCATGTGAGGTTGTACTGGGGAGGCCAAAGAAAGCATCTACAAAGTTCAGTTGCAATGTCCAAATGCTCCTTCCTGAGCGTATGTTGCTGTGTGGGTGTCACTAAGGCTTTTCACAAAGATGTTGTGAGCAGTCTGTGCTTTGACAGTATGACATAGACATGGTGCTCTCAGAAACAGTGTGCCATAAGATGTAATGAACAGTAAGTGCCAAGAAAGGGCATAGCTGAGGAAAAGGTCATGCATTATTAGAAATGTACCAGAACAGGACAACTGAGATCTTTTTTGTCCAGTTCTTCTCCAACATGACAGTAACACATACATTAATTAAAAAATGTTTATTTCCTAGTCTATTCACCAGTTGCAGTGACCAGAGCTTTAGGAAGAGTGAAAAGCTTAGTTCTGAGATGTTTATACACAAACCAACAGATTGCATTTAATAAAGGTGAAGATTAGATTCTCAGTCAGAACCTACAGTGGGTACAGACATCAATATTTTGGGGCTCAGTTGAATATACTTGTATAAGTGTTAAGGTTATTTAAAAGGCATCATAAACTGAAAAATACACCATTTTCAGATGTTCAAAATCACTTTTTATGTTTAGTTCTGCACACAAAACCCCTGTTCTTGTGCTAGACGAGTCCTTCCACTACATTAACCAGCTTTCTGCCCCTGGGACAGTTTGAACTAGGAACAGTCCTACCACAGCAAACAAAGTTATCATCAATAGTCAGGATTTTTAGTTACATAGATATGCCTGATTAAAGGTCCTGAGAAGTTGTTGCAGCCTTGTGCTGGCACAAGATCTGTGTAGGCACAGGCAGTAGGAAGATCAAGGCTTGTAACAGAATCAGGATTGTTGACCAGGCCTTAAAGCCCTGAGAACTAAGTAAGAAAAAAGTTTTTAGCAGTTAAAAATCAGTGTATTAGATTGTTATTATCTAGAAATATGAGGCAACGTATCCAGTTCTGCTATATGGCAAAGTAAATTTAAATTGGCATTAGATTAAACAAAAAGCATTTTTGAAGATGTCTTCTTATGTTTCTCCATGTGTAAGTAACATGGAGGCAGTAAGGGTGTGAAATAATATGAAGACAGAGACATGGCGATGTATTTAAGTACAAATGTATTCACATTGAATGAAAGAGGTATGTCTTGATTAAAAATTCTTATTACTTTCCTCTCCCTCTTAGGCAGGTCAACTTTTTAATCATCAGTTAGATTATTCATTATGAATAGCCTAATGAGGCCAGAATTTGGTCCTGTAAGATTAATTTTTGCAGATACGAAAACTGCGCTGTCAGTGTCATTTGATTTATTAAAAAATATGACTGAATGGGCTATAATTTATAAGGGGAACTATAATGGTCATAAAAAGAAAATATTTAATTTCAGCTTCTGCTTTTTCTGGCATGAAATAAGAAACATCTGCAGGAGTCATTAGCTCATAGCTGAACAATACATTAGCCTAAGTCAGCAACAAAAGTAAGCAGTGGATTAACTTTGTCCTCACTACTGGTGTCATTGGGATCAGTCTTAGTTATATTAAAACAACAGACCCTGACCAATGTAGCATAAACAAAGTAATTAAATATATCAATCTGAATGCAAGTTGTGGATCCTTCCAAAACATCAGTACCATCACTTGCCCTCTCAAGGTGGAAGAAGAGACCTGAGCGCTTTCAAAGAATCAGTAATCCAAAATTAAATAGATTAATTATGCTTCAAGTATTGCAACTGAATATATGATTGCCCAAAGACCATGAAATAAAAAGTTTCCTAAAATAAGGAATGTGAATATTAAACTAGCAGGCGATGAATCTTGATACTGTTTAGAATTGGGATGTGTTTAAGCATTTCTTTCATGCATCTTTCAGTTAAATACAGAAAGAATTAAATTACACAGTTCTTGCTTGGTCTTGCTGAAATCAAACTGATAGCAATACTTTTAGAGAAATATCCGATCCTTGTTTAGGAAAAGAAATATTAAAAATACAATAATCTGCCTAATCAGAATTGAATTAAAGGTCATATTTTTATGTAATTTCATTTGCCACTGCATTTAATTTCATACTCTGTCTGTAACAAACAGTATTGTATCCCTGTTTCTCATGAGCTGCATTGATTCAAGTTCATAGTTGCTCCACTGGCTATCTTTGATGTGGCAGCCCTAAATCACAGCTCTGTTTGTTGCCTACCATTTGCCCTTTTTTTGCAAATTTTCTTGTCTACTTCAGCTGGGCTGATTGTCCTGTGAGACGTGTGATGTTATTGAATGCCTTTGGCCTGTCATAGAAGAAAGCTACATTTTCTGTGCTGATGTCACTTAGCCTGGTGGGACAGGTCTCCCTGGAACCTGAGAAGTCTACTGGTGGAGCGGGAGAGGAGGTGGGACTTGCAGGTGCAACTTAACAAATCTAGTTTCTTTGTACAGTTGCAGTCTTCACTGCCTTGTTTGGATAGGAAGGAGACAATTTAGCTTTCTAAACACAGGCTTCTTTTCATGTCATTACCCAGCATGTGGTACATGAAACACAGTGGCAACGGTCTGTCTAGTGAGAACTGGAGCAGCAAAGAGAATGTGATTAATAGGAAACCAGAGTGCAGTGCAGTGAAACATAACAGCAATGGCCTACCTGGTGAGAACAAAGTGATGAAGGGAGCGTGATTAAAAGGAATCAAAATGGCCTAGAAGAGTACTAGCAGAAGAGAAGGGGAGGGAACTGCTTCCACAGTTCAAATGAAACTCCAGGAAAATTAAGTGTTGCTGATTAGTAAGTGGCATATGTACTTTGTAGGACTATGTAATCTGTAGGACTACACATTTTCACTCTTTGGGAGTACGGAAAGTATTGAAGAGCCTGGAGAAAGATCCTCCAACTCTTTGTGAGGGCAAAACGGTGACAGAAGAGCTGAGAATACAGGTGTCATGCTTCAGGTCAGGTAGAAAAACATGATCAGTTTATGGGATTGTATGGTAAACAAAATCATGCCATTATATTTGTGTAACTACATTTACAAAAGAAACAGTGCATTTAGGAACTGATGATTTGAGCATCAGAACTGAAACACGTTCATAGTGGTGGGTTTTCTTTAAAATATATGTGCGGTACAAAATTTTTAACAAGTATTCAGAGCCCATTATTCACAAGCATGCAACTTGAATAGTTTTCAATTTTTCCTGAATAAGGTTTCTAATTGGTTGTGAGCATTCATCATCTTTAGGACCAGAACCATTAGGAAATACAGTATGACCTCCCATAATTCATGGTGTGTCATACTACCCAAATATTACTGCAATGAAGTCCAAAGACTCAGACTAAAGCTTGGCATTTCTCTGGAAGCTTACAAATGTGCTGTACGCGGAAAGAAGAAGGGGATTTTAGAATAGGGAATTTGATGAGGTGAGAGAAGTCTAGCTGATCTAGTTGACAGACTCTGCTCTAAAAGGAGCTGGAAAATGGCTATGTTTTGATTATGCATATTTCAGAGTATTTTTTTTTCCTGACTATTTACGTGACTACCACTACCACTACAGTTACACCTTCATCTAGAAACATCACTTCATGTTTTGAAGTGAATGTCTCCAATTTATTGAACTTTGTTATCTTTGTCAGCACAATGTGTTTAAAAAGATAACAAAAGGCTTTTCAGCTTTTTAGAAGAATTTTTATAGAATTGTTTTCTATATGTAAATAGTGTTCAGGTGCTTCTCTATGTTTCCATCACCTGAGTGGCAGAACTCTCTAACCCTCATTTCTGCTTATTTTTAGTGTTTCTTATTCTGGTAATATTTCTGAGATGTTAATTTTCTCATTCTTTGATATTTTCAAGTCTTTGCTGAAATGTAGACACAAGAACTGGATACCTTAATTCAAATATGGTTTAGCAGTGTTATAAGAAGAAAACTAATTTTATGCGTTTTTTGAAGATTTTTTATGCTTCTATATCCAGGAATCTCGCTTACTGTAATATTTACTCTTCATATTAAAATAGAGTGAGGGAGACGATGGAAAATGGGCTCTATAGCACACAGCAAAATAGTTCTTTGATCAGTGGGCAAATGTGGATTGTTGGTGAGAAAGCCACAGAGCAAGAAAATATATTAATCTGGCATGCAGTCATACAGCAGAATCATTGTCATGTAGGCAACTGGATATTCCAAGCTGTACCTTGAACTGTGCAAAGTACAATATCAAGAGGGGTCCCAACTTGAAGAAGGGGGAGAATGCAGGTGTATGCATTCGAACAAGGTGTGAGGTTGTGTAATTCAGGGTGACAAGCACCCAGAGAGAAGTTGAATATAGAAATAAAGTTTCCCATAAATTGGAAACCCATAATTGGGTCCCCATGATTGGATTCTGCTTTTACCCTAAGCAACTGCAGTGTTTTAAAAAAAAAATATTACTACTTGCTTTCATTCAATATAGTGTGTCCCAAACAAAACTGGATGACCAATGCTAAGTTGCTCTGGATTGTTCTGACCATTTTGGACATTTGGACTGACACTTTCCGAAGGTGTCCCTTAACATGGACTCTTATTCATGGAACATCATACTTGAAGATGGACACAGCATACAGAAAAAATGAAACACGGAATTTTATATCAAGTAAAAAAATCTAATTGGTTTGCAATCAGGAGTTTTATTGAAAAGGAATTTGGAATTTTATTAAAAAAAAAAACACCAAACAACATCCTTGTCACTATGCACTATGCAGAACAAATATGGAAAATGGGCAAGAAGTACACTTTAATGGCTTCAAGGTGACTAAGAAAGGCAAAAGGACTTATAGAAGATGAAGGACAGAAAACACTGAGAGAAAACATTTTGGTTTGTTAGTTTTCAGTTTACTGGTTCAATTTGTATGGATAACATGGATTTACCATTAACTTCTTTCCTCTTTAATGTTATTAAGAAACAAAAAATATCTACCATTCCTTAGTTTTTACCAAGTTCCAAACTTGTTTTTTACCAAGTTCCACCAAACTGACAGTCACTGTTTAAGTTGCCTGATAAATCAGACTATCTGAAGGAAAAGAAATCTCATTAAATTGAGCTGTCCTGTCCCATGAGGAGGACAGAATCTTCTGCCAGTATAAAAAGAATGGGAATTTAAAAAAGAACCCTCTCCTGTGACCTAATTGACCACCTTGGTGTACAGTAGCCAACAACAGACCTGCAACTACTGACTTTCCCCAGACGTGTCGAACTGCATGTGGAGTGGAGGTTTAAGATTTTTGCACAAAAATATATTTTGGAAAATGTCTAGAACCTCATTAAGCTTCTCATTCATTGAGGTGTGCGTTTCTCATGGCAAATGGTAGCAAAATTTACATGGTCACTTCCCGTTGGAAAAGCTTGATCTAATTATGTAGGAATTAATTATCCTGAAGTTATAAGCTAGGATTTTGGTCTGGCTAGACTAAACTCCAGTGATTTCAATGGAGTTCCTGTCTGCATTATATAGGTCTGAATTGTCCCTTAGTCATGTAAGGGGCCATTTAAAAAAATTCTCAAATTTCAAGATAGCACAAAAGTAAAAGAAGTACAGCCAGTGGAAGGTAATATGTATTTGATTGATTTATTCCAGGTCACCAGGATACAATAAATTCAGTCAGTCACTTTTATATTTATAAAGTGGATCTCATGTAAAGACCTTTGTATGGTGTAAAGAATCAATGAGAAGATATGTAAGTGAAGGAAATTCAGTCAAATATCAGCTGTTTCACTCTAGTCATTGACTGCAGATACCAATCAGACATTTTGCTTTATCAGCCAAGAGAAGGAGGGCATGTATGTATGTATATATATGTGTGTGTGTGTGTGTATTCGTTTTACATATATAGTGTGTCATTTTGTGCATTTAATGCAGAGTCACGGCTAAAATTCACTAGGTTAAACCATAGAATATTTATGAAGTAGAAGAATTTGCTCACCAGATGAATATTTCATGCCTACTATTTTTTATGTCTATTTCTTGAATATGTCTTGTATTTAGTCATAATATTCTTTGATGTAGAAAGCTCTTGCAGAATGCTGTATATGGTAATTAACATAGACTTTAAAATATGTAGTTTAATTTAAAATTTAATCTTCTAGTGAATTTCCAGAAGGGGATTATTTTCTATTCAGTGAAGTCATCGTAAAATTCCAAGTGAAAAAAAGGTTTTGGAGGGGAAAAAAATTTAATTTCGTTTGAGAAAATATTGTAGGACAAATTTTGTCTTTTAGTTTAGTCAGTGGAGTTATTTCAAGTTTACTTTGTTATTAGACACTGCAATTAGATATTATTTTGTATTAACAGTAATAATGCTGTATAAAGTTGAGCAATTAAAAATGCAATAAATCTGCATCTGTTAGCATTATAGGCATTTAGATTGCTCATCTTTAAACCTGAACTTTTTTTGCATTAATATTAACTGGAAAATGCCATGGGGGCCATGCAAATTATTCATGAATGCGAGTTAAATTCAGAAGGAATTTTTTACTTAAAAAACTAACACATATATCTTTGACCTAAAAACTAACAGAAAAAGCTTTAACCTGAAAACTTTGGAAAATATTCATGACAACATATCAATGTATTTCATTTTTATTTTTGTGAGACAATGTTTTCAGATGTTTAATTTTGAAAATTTAAAAAAAAATTCCAGGTGTTTTAAAACGGTTGAGGTTTTTTTTTTCCTCTTAAAAGGGTTAGAATGAAGATGAGGTATTTCATTATAAGCAAGAAAGTTTTAGGTTGACCCAAATCTAAATTTTTTAACTTCTGCTTAATGTAAACTTTTTTTTGTCCCCCACCATGTGTGGGGAGGAAAAAAAAAAAAAGACACTCAAAATACCCTCCTGCAAAAAAAGCAACAAAATATTATTCTTCAGGTTCTGTCCTGAAGAAAGCAATTAACAATGGAGAAGACAAGCCAGTAATTTCTTTTTCCTTAATGTACTTAACTGCAATAAAAATCAATTGCATTCCAGTCAAGGGTTTCCAAGTAATTCCTCCAAGTTAAATATGTATCTGTCTGTCATTTTCCCAAATCTCTAGAAACACAGATTTAGAGCACTTAAATTTATTTACCTTGAACATTAAAGAAGAGGACTGTAGAAGCAGTAGGGATTTTCCATCACTGTCATGGTAATTAGTCCTTTAAATGTAATGTATTTCAATAATGATAGTATGACATTCAACATGTTATAAAATGCATGGTAGATCACTATGTAAAGAGATTGAAAAGTAGCAAATACTTAAGGGAAAAAAGTTGAGTAACAGTAGAAATACATTTTGTTTCCCTCTGGTTGCACAGCCCTTCTGTTAATTGTTCTTTAAACACAATGCAATTCACAGAATCACAGCAGGGTTGAGGTGTGAAGGGACCTCTGGAGGTCCTCTGGTCCAATCCCCCTGCTAAATCAGGGCCACCTACAGCTGGTTGCCCAGGACCATGTGAGGATGGCCTTTGGGTAACTCCAAGGAGGGAGACTCCACAACGGTGAAATTCTGTGACTAAAATACAATATTCTTACATATTGTCCAGTGTCTGGAATCCAGAATGGTGAGCGCTTTGACAGCTAACACAAAAGTGCCACATTGGCAGATAAGAGGTAAGATTACGGGTTCAGAGCACCATATAACTTGCTTTGTGTATCCTGGATTTCTGCCTGTCTTTTTACGAAGAACACAAGGCTTTACTGAATCCAGAAGCAAGGATCAAAATATTGATTTAAATTGTTCTGACCTGAACTGATCAAGTGAAAAACGCTGGCAACATTTCAAGTGCCGAGGAGAACGGATTATATGACTAGTAATCCTTGCTTTTGTGGTGGGCTGCAACTGTGTGCAGTGGAGATGTGAGTGTGCAGAAGTGTTCTAAACTCCATCAAACACCAATTGGAAGGGAGTAATACAAAGAGAGATTTTGCCATCTGTTTGCAGCACGGAAAAGGGAAAATCAAAAAGAATGAAGGACAGATATTCAACACAGTGCACCAGAGCCCAGCAGCTCTTATTTCTTATGGAGGGAGGTGCTGTTTTGGGATTGCTTTTGAAAAGGAGTCGCTGGAGAGGATGCTCAACATCCTCTGAAAAAGCAGAACTCCACTTCTGATGGAAGGTGCACAGAAAATGAATAAATATGCTCTGAAGAATGTGTGGAAAAGTAGGTGAGGTGGGTTTCAGAAAAATCCACATGCTTGGAATGAAAAAAACCTTGAAAAAAGCCAAACCAAACCAAGCCAAACCAGAAAAAAACACACACACAAAAAAGAAAAACCCAGCTCAAAATCAATAGGCCTGACTCCGACGCTGATGAAAATTGAGAGGCGTGGAGGAACAGCAGTGCTGACTGACAGTTGCTGTGAAAACGCTTCCTACAGGGGTGAAGTCAGAGAGGCTGATAAACTTTTGACTCCTAGCAGTTTTATTCTTTACGATAAAAGAAAAATCAATCTAAATTATCTTCACTTGTTCATGAGAAAAAAACCTGGAGTACTCAAGCTAATTATTTTCTGAAAAATGAAGAATAGTATATAGGTGAAAAATTCACAGAAAAATGTACCCTTTCTGAGAAGAATAAAGAAACTTCACACCAGGTCTATTTTTTTACCTCACATCACCATGTTCTCTCTTGCCTCATTTCACTGCGTATAGTAAAGCCGTGTTAGTGTCAGGAAGAGAGAAAAACATCTGGTTTTTACACTTAGGTTTAAGCATATTTCTCTTTTAGTGATTTTGTTTGTTGAAATACAGTCGTCAGCAAAGAACTTTGCGTGCTCAGTAATACCAGTCTAGGGCACAGCAATTCATTCAAAGTGCCCCAGGTTTAAAGTAAGTTTCTTTGTCACTCATATTTTAGGGCAAAACAGTGTGCTAGGTTTGAAATGGTCAAGGTTCAACATGCCCTCTGCAGATATCCTTACATAAATTGATATCTTCTAGGAGGCATTGTTTCTGTGTTTAATATAGACATATGGTAATAAATTCTTTGAGATCTAGGGGAGAGCAGTGATTTTTGAAGCTGGACATTATTGACACTGCTTTGCTACAGTCTACATCATATATATTTTTCAACTTATATTTTTCAATATTAAACAATAGGGGATTCAAATATATTTAGTTATTTATTCTGGTTGTATTGAAGTTACATATAAAGCCAATATTAGCTACAAAGATAATAGAATCTTCTTTTGCTTCTGCCCAGTCAGAAAACTTAGAAGTGAATACTGGTATGTCAATCATTCCTTAAGCAGTATATTCCAGTATCCAGAATTTACCTGGGGAATCAAAATATTGTTTAATTTGTTTAAAAACATCTGCTTTGCCCTTCTTGCACCGGGACTCAAGTTGTCTCCTTTCTATATACAGATTCGTGCCATGCAGTTTTATGGCAGGGTATTTTCTGTTCCTCATTCTTGAAGTTACTAAAAAGCAAATGAAAACAGATACGGCACTAAAGCGATATGTCTCCCTGCATGGGACTCCTCTAATGCCACATCCTTCATTTTAGCTGCCATCTGCTCCTTTGAATTCTCCTCTTGGCATGTTATAGAATTTACAGCTCAAATTTTCTTTGATGAAGATTGTGGTGCATGGAAATTATCTCAGTAAAGCAGTATACCATCCCTCAGTCATGCTGAAAAGAGTACTATAGACTTAGATTAAAAAAAAAAAGTTAATTCTTTTGTAGGGCCTGTGAACCAAGAACTGAGAACAGTATGCCCTTGTTCCTATGATCAATATGTTGTGTTTTCTATGAAACAGTGACTATTGAATAATTTTCATTTTGTCTTGATGCAGTCTAAAGACTTTTCATACGATGGTAAAATTGTTGTCTGTTGGTTTGTACATCTTCATTCCCTAGAAAGGATGGCAGTACAATCTTTGTAACTGGCATATTAGAAAATTTGCCAAAATCCAGAATTTATTTGGGAAAGCACTGAAAATTGCAGGATATATATTTTTCCTGAAATTTTAAGGTTTAAAAGTTGTTGGGTTTTTCTCTGTGTTTATTGAACTTCCTGGTGTGTATTACAGTGAGGCAAGCTGGTCAATCTGGATGTAATTTGTTGACAGCAGATTGGCTGGTTGAGGTTAGTCTGGGGTAGGAAATGGCACAGTAGTGTCACAGAAAGATCGTGCATTAAAGATGGTGTCTGGTATTACAGGACCATGTAAAGTTGGGGTTGGTTTGTCTTAACTGCTATTTTCTGCTCTGTTTTGAGCATTGTTTGTTGTCTTTTGAAACATTCTTCATTCTATTGGATGTTGGATATTGAATATTGTCAATATTGTATTAATTCTACCTCCATATTTCTGGTGGAAGATTGGTGATGCTCAGACCCTGTTCACCCTCGACTTATCACAATCCCACTATGTTTCAGCTTGGATTTCTGTAGCTATGAGAAAGCGTCGCTCTCCTCCCTTGCACGAAGAGCAAGTGCCAGGGGTTTCCCAGCTCCAAGTAAACTGTTCTCAAAAGCAGGTCAAACTGCCCTCTCTGTTGTCTGAGGATTGAGATGCAGCACATGTTCAGCCTATAGTACAAAGGAGTGGTACATCTGGCACAGCACCCAGGCACCTTTGACCTGGCCTGGATCAAGTACTTGGACACACATCTGCACTGAGAGCGCTAATCCAGCCCCCTGTACAAGTCCAAAACCAGACTCAAACATCTAGGTGGGCTTTTACTGTGGGTTGTGGGGTTTTTTTCCCCCACATGGGACAGTACCTGTAAAACAAAGATTATTATAATTCTCATTATTACTTTGGATATGACAGATGATATTACTTTAAAATTCTCTATTTACACAAGAATAGCTGGTGAAATTTCCCTTAAAACATGGAAAACAACCAAGTGAAAAATCTTCAGACAAGTGACTGAAAATATGAAATTTTTTGGCTTGGAAGGTGAAGCTTTCTATGTAACTATGGGGGTATTCTGGATAGGTTTTTGTATCCATAAGTGTATCAGACGCTAGCAGGTACCTCTTAACCATAACTATATTTCACAGCCTTCTTTAGTGTTTAATTTTTGGATTATGCATTTGAATGTAGGAGAAGCAAAGACTACTGTACACTGATTTATGGTCTTAGTTGCTTAGCTATTACACTTGGTTTTGTACATAAAAGTGCTAGGATATTTTGTGATTACATTCTTTGCTCTTTTGGAACATACACATCTCAAAACTGCATATGGCATCCTGTGTGTGTGTGTAAAATTGTGTGACATTTCAAGTCATGACAGACTATTCCTGGTTTCAGAATTACAGCTTTAAGTACTGCTGTGCCTTTGGCAGCACTTGAAACCTTGGCAAGAACTGCAGCTGACTAAGAGCTGAATAATTGTTTTAAAACTAAATCTTTTTACGCTGTTTTCCTTAAGAAGAATATCCTGCCAAATACTAGGCTCAAAGGGCACTCCATTGACTGCCTTGTTCTACAGAGTTGTAAATGTGAAGGCAGTAACCACAAGAATCATTAGCTAATCTTGTCTTCTGGAAAAAATACAGAATTTCACCTAAATAAATATCTCATTTCATATTTAAACGTGTTCTCATTCAGCACTAGATACTGAGGCTTAGAAAAAAAGGAAGACTAGTGAGAATGAATTAGTGACCTTTTATTGGCATTTCTAACAGTGTAATTTTAAGATGGTAGTATTCTAGATTTTAATAATAGTTGAAGTTTTTCTCAGATACCCACTGTATTTTTTTAGAAGTTTATTTCTTGAAATAAAATAATGAAGAGAAGAACGAGTATGGGTTTTTTTTTTAGGCTTTAAGTGCTTAACTGGATGTAAGCCTATGAAAAGTGATAGGTTTCCTCTATTTGAAGTGCCATAGGCATTTCAAAGCTTTCTTAATTAATGACTTTGTTTTCCATTTAACATCTGTCATCTAAGCAGAGTTTTATCAGTTCATAGTGAGTTATCTCCGACATGCACTAGTGAGTTGCCTGGTGTCCTCCTTCTTGTTTTTATTTGGCATTTTTTTAAGAATAGCTTCTAATACAGCTTAGCCAGCTGAAGCTAGAAGGTGAAGGGTGTGCTGGTGTCCCAGGACTACAATTACAACTAACACACAATAACAGAACAAATCCAATTTCACTGTAAAACTGAGAGATAAAAACCTCCTACTCACACTAACAGATGTGTGTGTGATCAACTGGCATAAATGGTGCATTTTCCAGATTTGTGGTACATTTTCCAGATTCATTAGATTCATGTGTCTTGAAAATATTCTGTCTTTCTCAGGGTTTGCTCCTCCTCTTTATAACTAGGGGTGACAATTATTTATATCAGTTGTTGCAGTGGCAGCCAGCTGAGTTAGTTGTTATGAGTTGGTCAGATAGCACTGATCATCTGGGCTGTGGCTTGGAGGTGTCTTTAGCACATTTAACCTCACAGAGTGGGACAGAGTGAGGTTGGGTGCAAGGGGACCCTTGACGATGGGTTGCCTCATCAGTCATGCCAATACTGCCCACAGGGACACATTGAGATCCAAAGGAGACTGAGCCATTTTATGGAAAAACAAACTGAAGTCTGTTGGATGGGAAGCAAATGAAGAGGTAGACTTCTTAAGCACCTATGTTCAATGAATCATGGAATCATAGAATGCTTAGGGTTGGAAGGCACCTTAAAGATCATCAAGTTCCAACCACCCTGCTATGGGCAGGGACACCTCCCACTAGACCAGGTAATGAAATTCAATGAAACTTCTGTAGCATTAAAATCACATTCTTAATGACTGATGCTGAGCTTTTGGGAAGTCTCCATAGTGTGCAGGTCCTCTGAGATCCTGAGATTTAACACTGAACAGAATATAATTTATTTTTGACGTTACATTCACAAAAAAGTTATTTGCTCTTGAATTCTACTGTTCACAGGTGGTTCATTCGGATAATTTCTCTTGCATAGCCTTTTCCATAGAGATAATGTTGTATATCTAAGTTTATTATTTTATATATGAGTCTTATTTTTTATTTAAATATTAAAGGCAAACGTATTCCACATTGATATAAAATTAACACCAGACAATATAATTGTAATGTGTTGTCATATATAATGAAGCACACTGTTACACTGAATCTTCCTCCCTCGAGCTATTTATGTGTCAAAGTTCAGATTTTTCCCAGACCTGTCAAGGTTTCTACCATTGTTACAGACACTGTCCAAGCATTGCCTTCTTACATTATCTCTCTTAAGCTAATATATGTTGGACGATATGTATCCTGGTATATGCTTTCCAAATCTGTCCATGTCTTCTTGGTCTTTTTTCCCCCCACGCAGTTTTATTCACCTCTAAGGAAAACATGATTAAGTTTTCCCAAGTGAACACCAGATTTCCTCTAAAATATAAACTAATGTTTGTGATGCCATATGTCTTATTATATTTTGTCAATGATGTTTTAAAAGGGGAAGGAAAGTGTTCCTGAAAGTGTTTCAAAGCCACAGAGTAGTTTACAGTTTAAAGTCATGCAGTCATGCATCAGATCACAACGTGGCGATGTTAGTGACTGTTTTGGGGACTTGTTTTGTCAAACACCTAGCGCCTCTGTATGAGTCTCGCTATTCTGGAGTCAGGAGAAAGCCAGGCTGATAGTGATCCACCACTCAACATAGTGAGTCACCAGCTTGTGCAAGCTCACTTGAGCAAGGCAATTCCAGTTTACTCCCTCTCCACCCCTCTCAAATAAGTAAGGAAAGTAAATTATAGATAATTACTGTGGAGATGAGTCACTGTATAAATAGCCTTTTAAAATAACTTCAAGTTTTAAATCATTGCTGATGGAAAAAAATAGTGGTGTTGTGTAAGAAATTTTTGGTGTGGTAATTTACTGCATTTACTTAACGAGTGGAAAGCAGAGTGCTGACATTGCATTTGACACAGTATGATAAAGCAAAAATAGTGTATTCTTTGGGAACTCAATAGCTCCCTGAAGGCTACTTTTTTAAACACAGTTTGTCAAGCTCTGGAGGGTGAAAGTAGTTCTGGCACATACAGCAAGGGATTACATTCATTCGATTTTTAAAAAAAGTGTGCATGAAGTACAAACAAGTCCATAACTGCACTTTCATATCTATTTTTAAATGCATCTTTAATTTCTGTCTAGGATTAAGAAATACAGTATTGACAAGTAGAACTAGATCTTTTGCATTTTATGAAAACAGTTCTCACTAACTCCTGCCTAACTCAGACAAGAAATGAACATAGTCTATTCCTGAAAAAGCCTAAACCAGCAATCAAACAGTCAAAATTAATAAAATAAACAGAAAAGTAGTGTTATAAGCATAACTGTCTTGGCATCTGAATGATCTATTTCTGTTGAGATTCAGTTATGTTTTTTTATTTAGATGTGTACCTAAGTGCAGAGCAAGGTCCCGCTGAAACAACCATCAGGGTAATAACGGAATCTGGTTTTGAATTGCTAATATTGGTATTCAGCCAATAATTAAGTCTAAGAATATTATTCAAATAGCAGTCTGAAAAAAAATGTTACTGAAATGAATATCCTTCATTTAATTAGACAATTTTGTTTAACCCATTTAAATGCACAGACACTAGTACTTTTAATTATTTGTTGCTCAAGGAGCAGTCGAGCTTGCAGCTCATACAGATTTTGGGCATTGATAAAATTTAATAACAGAACTTCTAACTAACTGTCATGTTCTGTTCTGTTTGTGCCCTGCTGCTGGTAACTTGAAAAATTACAACATGCTTAGTTTGTAGTTTGTTTGTTTGTTTACTTCTGATTCTGTTGCTCTTCAGTTTTAAATACTCAGTTTCTTTTTTGTGGAATCAGCTGTCATGTTGCTGTTGAACTAATGATGTATCTGGTTAGCTCAATTTAAAAACAATAAGGTGGTATTTTCTCTTCTTTCTTTCATTGTCTTGAAATCCTTTAGTATTACAAATCCATTATACTTAAATTCAGTAATTATACAATAAAACAACATATTGTAAAATTTAAAAGCTTTATGTGATCTTTACATAGATACATACCTCAAAATGGATTAAACTACCTTCAAAATACACATTTAGACATTCAATGAGGAGTTACAAAAGGAAAGGGTTAGAATGTTAAGTACCCTGTTTAGACCACTTTAGATTATTTGTTTCATAACATACTGTTCTTGTAATGTAGCCTTCTTAAGTGTTTATCTGAACACCAAGCTGTACAAATAAAAATCGCCTATTTACCTCAGGAAACTTTAGTTAGGGACAAGATGGTTGGTGTGGTGCTTCAGACAGTAATTCATTATTTTCTGTCGATTGGATTTGACAGCCCCTAAAAGGACACCATGCCACTCTGCAGTTAGAAATAGATGATGTGTCCAGCATTAATTGTCACATAGAATTGCATATAGAATATTGTACTGAATTAGCCAAGGTTTATAGTTGGTCTCAAATGCAGTTGGTGTCTGTTGACAAGGTCTCTGCTATGTCTGACAAAGTTTCACTAAAAAGAGGCAAGGTCTTCCTTCTCCTTTCCTAATTTCTCCCAGCATAATGCATGAAGTGGTATTGAAGGCAAAGAAGCCAATTTACCAAGCGTGGCACTGATCTTTGAGAAAATGTTTGTAACCTTTATCCACGCCAAATGCAAGCTCTGAAGCCCATCAGGGTGGATCAATGTTTGCCATGGCTGTAGGAGCGTTGTTTGTATGGAACAGATTCTGCAAGAAATCAAACAGAAGGAGTTTCAACTGGTAGACAAGATTCCTTAAAAGAGAAAATATAAAAGTGTGGATACCTGTGTTTAGTATCTTAAGGGTGTCTCTATATCACATATATGGAGGGTCGTCCCAGACTTCTAGGTGCTTTTAGAGTATCCAAGTGAGAAACACTTGATTGCTGCTTTTTCTGTAATTGAAAACTTTACAAGACCGCGAGAAGACCATTTTTATGATGCATGTGTGTATAAAACATACTGACTGCAAGGAGAGAAAGAAATAGGTCACTGATGTACTTTTAAAATACAGTTTTACTGTGAATACATCTGCTTTTTTTCTTTTAAATGTATGGATAATAGATATCCTACAGTCAAAGGTGCTTTCTGATGGTAACTTCAGGCAATCTAATGGTTACCTATCACCAAGGGGAAAAGTTCTAGCATGACAATATGGATTTTTATTGCTTTCCTCAGCCAACAAACATCTGGAATGGAGAGTCCAATGGGCAACTTCCACCTCCACCCACAATCCTACCACAAAAGTAAAACCAAACCCCCTAACTGCCATTTTTGCTCCTTAATACTTAATTTCAGGATCACTACTTCATTACTGACAGGGCCAAGTTAGGAAGACACTGAAGGGAACAGAAGGGGTGGAGGATGGAGAGATGGGAAAAAGGTGTGGACTGTATCTCTCATTCACTGCTAACCAGCAGCTGGTTAAGCTGTATCGTTCAGCAACTGAGCTAACCAAATAACTGGGTTCTGCAGTTGATTTTTTAGAAGGTGTTACCTTAAGAAAGTTCCTGGCAGTGAATTTAACTGCAGACAATTTAACTGAAACTCTTCTATTGAACATTGCAGTTGCAGTACTGGGCAGATCCTGTTACCTAAATTAGAGGGAAAGGGTAAGAGTCTGATATTATAAATGTAAGCTGAGATCCTAGCTTAGTTCTCCACTAAGATGGGACGTGTTACTCAAGTTGATCGAACTATTTAGAATAAAGTTTTTCATTATGTCTTATTGCTTGCATACTAAGCAAATGTAAATAATATAATAATTAGGACTATATGCATTTCTTCATCTTTATTTTCCTCTCTTCTCCCTTCTCTTTCCTTCTCCTTTCCCTTCCCATTCCTTGTCCCCGCCTACCCTCTTCCCCTGCCACCTTTTTGCACAGACTCATTTGAAGAGGAACCAACTTCAGCAGGTATGAGCAATTGCATCATGGTATCCATTCCTTGAGAACTACCTTTTTTAGAAATAATTTTAACCAGGTTTATTTTGTGTATAACACATGATAAATAGCCGTACCAGTGTTGGGTTCTCTTCTTCTCTGTCTACTCCCCTTCCTTTTGTCTTTTTTTCCCTCAATTTGAAGTCCGTAGGAGATATATTGCCCCAGTAGTAGTTCAAAATCTTCTCTACCACATGTTCCTTCCTTTTTGCTTCTTCCTTGGCAAAACGGGCACATCATGCTTCACACAACAAATCAGGTCAAAAGCAATCAGGAGTTAAAAAAAATCATTAGTTCTACTAGTTTTTAATCTGTCTTCTGGTGAAGCTCAACCATCTGCATGACCCCCCAAAATGGTATCCTTAAAGACAGTGCAGCCTGGCAACAAACAGTAAAGGAAGGGAAAGACAGTGGGTGCAGAAGCATCGTGCTCAAGGAAAACAAACTACAAACTATGGCCTGGATATCTACTCAGTGAACTTTTATTTCCATTGACAGGCTGCCAAGTAGTAAGAACGGTTAATAACACAGTCATAAAAATTAGTTTAGGAGCTCCCCAAGAGACACAAACACATAGTGTTTATTCTATTGTGAAGATTAACTATTTCTAATTAATTGGCAATCCATTAGCTTGGGAGTATTTAAAGAGAAAGAAGACAACATACCAACGAAGAATGCCACTAAACAGCTTAACATATTTGAAATGGCATTGAGTTGTATAAACTCAGTGAGCTAAAACATCAAATGAATAGGGAGTCACTTTATAGTGGCTTGTTAAAAGAAGTAAAGGTCTCCAGAGGACCAAAGGAGAAAAGGTAAGGAAAGTGAATGATGAAAGGAAGATGCCAAAGAAGGATTGAAAACTGTTTACAACACTAACCTCCAACTTGGGAGCAATATAAGTAATTAGGGTACGGTGGAGAATAATAAATGAAAGAATGGAGAACAAAGCCAAGAGTAGAACACAAAAGAGGCAGAATAGTTAAGACTAACACTGCATAGAGAAAGAAGCAAAAGGGAGCTTTTACCGTGAAGATAGTAGTGGAATAGAAAGAAAGCGGGACTGAGATTAGAAAAAGCACTGTCAAATGGGGAAAGGAAGAGTTTGGGAAAGAGCTGTAGAATGCTAACACACCCCTCAGGAGTATACGTTATAATTATTAAGCATCAGCCTTCAGCTATCTGTTTCTTGAGAGATCTGTCAGTCTTGAAATTTTCATGGAAAATATCTTAATAGAAACCTATTGCAGCTCTTCAATAGAAGTGTCAGTTACAAAAGGAGATATTTTTACATAGGAGAGGGAAAAAATCATCCCTTTATGGAATTGGCTTAAGTACTCACATTTTTTAGAGATAGCATTTAGAGGCATATATGAATATGCTGCTGTAATCTTCAAGACAAACTTGCCATGGCTGTCTTCATTCCTGTTGCAACCAGTGGGGTGTCTCATGAAGATATGGCCTCCATCTTTGCATTTTAAACATTACCACCATTTTTGTGAAAGCCTGTAACTGCAAGCTGGCCAATCTAACCAGATAGATCGGCTGCAAATGGGTAAAGGGTGGGAAGTGGAATTTATGAGACAGCCACATGGGTTTCTCTACAGATCTCTATTAGACTTACCAGCAGAAATTTAAATATTTCACAAAATTCTATATTCATTTCCTCAGGAGCCCTTGCCTTTTGGAGCGCCAGATGACATTGTTTGCTTTTGTGTTTGTTTAAATGGGTTGTTTTTAATCACTTCCGGCTGCTTTGTTTTGCTCTGACTTAGAATCAGTGTTTTGTGTATTTCTCCACATAATTCTTTTGTTTGACAAAGCTCAGCAAATAATGTACCATGAAAGTCTTTTGATCATGGCTTCGTCACAGAATATTCCTAAACATTCATGATGTCCTAGAATTCACCCATTACCAGTAATATCTTTTACACCAGTATTTTTTCAAATATTTTCCCCTAAGACTTGATCAGATATGTTTCAAACTCAAACCGTTTACTTACCTGTGGTTGGTTGAATGAGCTGCACCAAATTTTTAGCCATTGTTTTTATTATTATTATAGTTCTTAGTGTTTAAGGGTTTATTGGCGTCTAAAAATGTGCCATAATTATTGTGCAGTAATAGATATACTAGTGTAACTTTCAGTATAAAGACTTAATGGAAAGGCTGATGACCTTTTCATGTTGGTTATTCCATTAGAGGATGCTGTTTGCAGTATACATCACAGAATCATGGAATCACGGAATTGTCAGAGTTGGAAGGGACCTCTAGAGATCATCTGGTCCAACTCCCCTGCTAAAGCAGGAACACCTAGAGCCCATTACTCAGGACTGCATCCAGCTGGGGCTTGAAGATCTCCAGAGAAGGGGACTCCATGACCTCCCTGGGCAGCCTGTTCCAGGGCTCTGGCACCTTCACTGTAAAGAAGTTTTTTCTCATATTGGAATGGAACTTTCTATGTTCCAGCTTAGGCCCGTTGCCCCTTGTCCTATCGCTGGAAACCACTGAAAAGAGTCCAGCTCCAGCATCCTTCAACTCACCCTTTAGATACTTACAAACATAAATAAGGTGTCCCCTCAGTCTTCGCTTGTCCAGGCTAAGGATCCCCAGCTCTCTCAGCCTTTCCTCGTAAGGGAGGTGCTCCAATCCCTTAATCATCTTTGTTGCCCTAGGATGTAGGGATATATGTAGGAGTTGCACTGATATAGCAACGCAGACGAATCAACAGCTAGAAGTACACAAACACAGAGCACCAGGATGTTTTTGTTATTTGATTCAAACAGATGAACAAATGCCTCTGGCATCAATGGTACATGGTAGATTTACGAGATAAGACAAAAAACACATTTGTAAACATTTGTGCAAATAACTGTCAACTGCTCAGAAATTATGTTACAACAGAACATGCCTAAGTATCTGTAAAAGTAAGTGAATTAGTAACAGTAACAGTTAACACTTTCTGTTATTTAATCTGGTTCTAGGACATCGATAGTTCACATTATTAGATTCTTTGGGAATTATTTTTGAAACTATTATTTTCTGGAGAAAATTTTTTATTAATTTGAAGCTTTTTGCAGGAATTAATTTGACCGAACTTCTCCAGGCACAGAAAAATGTTTTTTTCCTATTCAAATGAAAATTTCCACCTGTGGGAAAACAAGTCTAGTCTTCGCCTTGAGTAGCAAACTTCGGGTCTTAGACTCTTTCGCTAGACTTCAGTAGAGCATAACCCAATTTTACATTTTCATGAAATGTGAATATGATCAAAATAAGCTATATTTAAGTATAGATACTCTTTTTTAGAATTTCTATGAGATGAAACAATGATTTTCTGCACTACTGTCCATAGATTGTTTTGGATTTTCCACAGAAAAGCAGTGAAGTACATAGTTAATATTTGAATAGTCAATGCATGGTGGACCTATTGTCTTTGTGAGCATGTATTTAAGCATGTGCTTGCTAGACTGGAGCTTAAATTAGGGTGCGGTGCAAATGCAAACTAGAAACACAATATACATTTTAACAATAAAGTGTAGTATCTTACTTCCAGAGGAGTCAAAATCAAAACCAGACTGTTGCCTTAAGAGCAGTAAAAAGTTTTAACTTTGATGCTGACGAGCATGTATGTAAAAATGAAGTTATTTTTAAACCTCCATAATAAAGATATCGCTTGTTCTAAGTTTTCCAGAGGGAAATCTATGAATATAGTGCAATTGTTCTTTATCTAACATTAACTTATATCTTAAAATTATTAAGCAATATTAGCTCTTCAGATGCTTTATAATTTATAGTTTCTATTGATTTTGCTTTAAGATATGACCAGATGTTGTTTCGAAAGTAACAGGTCAGTGCATTCTCATGGTATTGTTTTAATACAAGTTATTTCTGAGATTGTATTGACATTTACAAAGCTATGCGTTCTGCTTAAGACAGATACCTCTTCCTCAGAGCAGAGACGCAGTCATGCAGTTTGAAAGATGCAGACATGCTTAAAAATAAATAAAAACTGCATCCAAATCCTCATGTGGTCATCTAGAGCCTTTCACAGCAATTTCAGTGCCTTTTACAGGAAGAAAGCAGATTCTGTCACCTACAAGATTTTGTTCTTTTCCAAAAAAAGCAGCAAGTTCCCTCCAGTTTGCGATGTTTACCTTGCTGGAATGTAATTAACCTCCATATTCTAGTGCTGATCTGGTAGTGTTGGGGAGGAGATATGCACACACTTCCAGCTGCAATGCCCACAAGTCATCACTTAACATTCAAAATCATTAGAGGTACCTTATGATTTTTTTCTAAACACTCTGTGAGAAGAGACTAAATTTAGTATAACAGTTGCAGGGGAGGAAATGTGAGAATGAATTGCAGGGCACCATAGTATTTTTCCAAACAATACTTTTACTTGCTAAAGAATATGAGGTAGGATAAATTTCTGCTAATAAATTAATTTTATGAAGATTATAAACATTATTTGAACATTTTATGAGCATTATAAACTTTTAATGGATCTGTGATTGGGATCAAAACTAGAATTACTTTTTCTATTAAATCAAGGGGATAAAACAATCCTATTTCCCATACCCTGATCTTTGGGATAGAGTTTAGCTTCTCTGACAACGCCCTCGATGAATAATCTTGTAGAAGTGAAGTTGCTAAAATTTTACTCTGGTTGTTGTAACCACTAGGTTGAATGATGAATAATTCTGAAATAATAAATGTCCTGTGAATATCTCCCTATACAAATGGTATTCCACAGGGGTTTCTTCAGGGGTTCAGTCTAATGAACAGAAATTATAGCTCATTAAGCATATTTCATCTAAGATAGATCATACTTATTTTTGGCATGCTTTTTAACCAAAGTTAAATCAAGGAGTATATCAAATGATCCTCATAGTTTCAACAAGGTTTTCCTTAGCCCTGCTTCTGGGTAAGCATCCATCTAGATCTCAGGACAGTTGTCTTGGAGATTTGTTTCCACATTTCTTTTCCCATCTACACGTGTGGCATGAGTCTTTTAAAGCTGTTTATTGAACTAGGAGGAGGTTGCTTTGTTGAAAGCTGTTTTTAAGCCTAACGTATCCTTCCTTTTGGATTTTCTGCTATTTGAAGCTTTGTCTCCTTCTCCTTGTCTGGAATAATTTCTAAAGATATCAAAGATATCTTCCAAGACACGATGAAACAGAGTACAGCAAAACATGCAGCACTTTTTACACTTGTCTTTGCACTTTGACTTTGACTGAAATAATAAATACATGCCCTTTGAGAACATCACCTAATTGAAGTAATTCCTTGCTTTTATCACTGATTTTTTTTTAAGCCCAGTGTTTTAGGTAACTGGCATTTGTGTCTTTGTACTCTATCTATGTGCTATATGCAAATAATATCAAATTTTTAAGATTCTGATTTTTCATAACCATTTGTGATGGAAGGTAGGAAGTTTGTACTCACTACCATCTTAGATAGCTTTATACTAGATAGGTTACCATAGTTTGATATTAAATAGTTTAGAAAATAGGTAGATTTAGATTGGACATAAGGAAGAAATTCTTTAATATGTGATGGTGACGCACTGGCCCAGGTTTCCCAGAGAAGTTGTGGATGCCTCATCCGTGGAAGTGTCCAAGGTCAGGTTGAAGGGGACTTTGAGCAACCTGGTATAATGAGACACATCCCTGCCCATGGTAGGGGGGTTGGACTAGGTGATCTTTAAATATCCCTTCTAACCTACATCATTCTATGATTCAAATGTTAGATAGGTCTTTTGCTTGAATTGAGGAATATTGTAATAAATTTTTCTTTGTCTTTCCTTCCTTCATGTCAGCAAATGCTTTTACCATTGGTGCTGCACTGTTCCTTAAAGAGTAGATGGTTAAAGTGCTTGCAATGTCATAAATTCTCAAAGAACTACACTATGACTTCAAATTAGAAACATTCAGGATCTTACTGAGATTAATATTTACATAGAAATTATATCCTTATATGTTAACTATATATGTTTGCCTTAAAAATATTTAAGTTATTTTGGCTATGAAATTGGATTTCACAAAAAGTATCTTTTCTTCCTGAAAATAATGCTCTAATGGTCTTCTATTATTGCAAGAAGTTGAAATTGTAACTCCTTTGATGATTATCAGAAAAATGAAACTGAAACAAACAGATGTCCCCAGCTTATTGGAATGAAACTTTCCAAAAAGTTTAAGAGGTGTTTTATCTGCATACTCTCTCAGCCTCAAAACCTCAAAGATGCATCTTGTCTAGTCTCAAGGAGTTCAATTTACTGCCCGCTGTACAGCAGCATCTAAAGTGGTGTGGTTTTGTGACCACACACTTTCAGGCAGTCTTTTGAGACACAATAATTCTGCTGTGGTGTGCAAAGTCATTCCATTTTACACATTTCAAAGAGGAAAAGTGTTTTTCCATATAATTCTACAGGAGGGGAATTGCTGGTCCCCCAGTGTCTGTATCAGAGATTTACTCTCTTGCTTAACTTGGTTTACACACTTCTAACAATTCCTTTTCATTTTCTTCTTGAAGGGCATATTTCATACTTCAGTGCCTGAAGCTAACTCATTAATTATTTTTCCATATATTCCAAGAAAAATATAGACTAAATCAGAACATTATATAAAGGTCATATTGAACCCTATTCTGATGGAAATGAAGCTTATGCAGTAAAAAATACCTGTAGATGCCAGGTGGCACTGAACACAGTTGCCTGTCACATTTAAAAGCTGGAAAGCTTGCTTAGGTCAGGAATGGAAATTAATTCGTATTTTCAGCCTGTCCCTTAGTGAATGTTTGTCCACATGTCATAAAAATAACTCAGTTGGGCAAAATCTCTCACTTCTTTTCAGGATTAGACACTTTCTGCTTCCTAAACCTCATCTAGGAGGCTGAGATTAGCCTGCAGTGCTGGTAACTAAGAAATTCATATATGGGCATTTCTCTATAACCTGCATAGAGAGTGATCCTTGTGGTGAGTATACAACATTCATCCCAGTGTACAAATACAAATGGAAGATCATACAGTATCCCCAAAAATAGCTATTGATTTATGTCATCCACATTTCTATTTGGTTGATTATCACTTTCCCATCTGAACCTTGAGAGGTAAGTTTTCCACACCCAGCATCTGCCTCAGGCTGAACTCAGCTCAAATTGTTTCATGATTTCTCATAATGAGGTTAAGGAAAAAAAGGTGTTCAGCTGCCCATTTTGATTCTCAAAGCTGTTCTACTGAGAAACCTTTCAGCTCTGATACTTTGGAGCTGGGAAATGCAATTTCACAGTGCAGTGTCAGAGGTTGCTTTTATTACTGCCATGGAAAAGTCCACAGAGTCAGCCAAGGAGGTAGGCTTAGTTCACGCTCAATTAGCAGAGACAGCCCCTGACCTAACAGAGTTGAGAAGTCTGTTATAGAGAAACCAGCAGTGCATACTTAGTGTCTGAAGGTGAGTGAAGTCAAGTCTGCCATACCAACTACCAGGGCATCTCTGTAGGAAGGAGAGCAGGGAGCAGAACTAATGGAGATGTCACCCTGGGAGGGAAACACACCACCTTTGTCTCAAACGCCAGCAATGTCAGCACTGCCTATTGGTACCAGGTCTGTACCTATAGAGTAACTTTACTTAGGTGCTTTTCTATCTGGGAAACAGTATTCCCCAAGAAGAGGATTTGCAGGTGTCTAGACCTTGCTTGGACAGATACAAAGACCAAAAGTAGCAGTTAAACAAGTGTCACGTGGATAAAATAGTCAAAGATTATTATCTGATATTGATTGCTTCATCCTCTGAAGATGGAGCAAGAATAAACAAGATGAAGAACAACCTACTGTTCTTGCTGTTCCAGAGATCTCACTGTACTCTCTTGTTCCTTGAGTTCTCTGTACTTCCAAGAAATACAACTGAAGCACAGGAGGAAATATGGCAAAAAGCTAACCAAGGCAGAGAACAGATGACAAAACCCTCTCCTGTTAGAACAGATTTTCATCTGAGAAGTGATGGAAATTGAGACAAGAAGTTGTTGAGGGAGAAGGCAATTGACAGGCAAAGAAATGAGATTAATGAGTTGCGCATGGGCACAGGGTGAGTGGGTCTGAATATGTGCATACAAAGGGGAAGGCTGCAGTGGGATGATCTGCATTGGGCTGGTTGCTGTTAGAAGAGTTCTTTCCTTCAGACAGGGCATTAATTTCTGATTCCTTCTCCCAGTCTACTCATGCCTTCTTGCTCTCTCCTTAATGCTTGTGCCAGCAATTGTACAGTTCACTTTGAGCTGCATCAGGCGGATCTTCCAGCTGGAAGTAGCCTCTTCACTAATGCAATTTCCTTGATATCATTAGTGTTCATTTGGTTCAGCTCCTTGGTCTTGACTTGTCATGTAGTGGCATGTGTGCTCTCAGTGGGAAGGGGAATTTGATGGATACATGTAGTATAAGCCAGAGGGAAGGAAAAAAAAAAATCAGCAAAACAGTCATCTTTGATAAGATACTGTAATTAAATTGGATTAAAGCAAAGATTCCCATCCAGGCATTACATGCATGGAAAGGAAGGAAAAAAAAAAAAAAAAGAAGCAAATGCTAATGAAAGTAAAACAAACAGGAGCAGTGGTTGATTGAGGATTTGGAAGCAGGTTAACAAGCCTGACAAAAAGGACTGTTCAAAAATAGCCTCCCAAAGAGGCCTATTTTGTGCTTATTTTGGTTTTAAACTATCTCATGACCATCTTTAAAGCATTGAATTGACTGTGAACAAATAAGACTACCAAGGAAGAAATTTTACTCATTTTCTGTTCAGTACAAATTTAAGTAGTTTTTAGTTACTAAGGCTTTGTGTTACACCTTAATTCAGGAGGATCAAGAAGTATTGAATAGTGACCTATGTGCAGAATGATTTGGCCTGGAGAAAGATAGTACCTGGTAGCAAAGTTAAGGACTATAAAATAAATATGTTCTTAAAGAGGCTCAGTATATTTTGCATGGACAATGAACCACACCTTTCCATGATAGAAATTGTAACCCAAATAATACTCATTGATGTCAGGCTTCAGTGGTGTCATGCACATCATGAGTGCCATTTCTTGCACACATTTTGAAATCCTCACTGTTGGCAGTTGGGCATTTGACACTAGATTGTGCCAAGTAGTCTTTTTGGTCAGTGGTGCATGGGTAGATGGGCTGTCTCATCCTGATTTCCTCTTCAAGAGTGAAAAGTCCAGTCTAGGTCAGTCTTTGCAACCAATGAAAAGAAACACAAACCTGTAGTAGGACAAGTAAGTTAGATATTGAAAGGAAAAAGAGCCATTATTCCTGCATTTTCTCAATTTACTACAGAAAGAATGTACATAGTTAATGTCAGTTAGGAAGAAACTCTGAATTTAAGTAAATCCTTTTTTCTGGTTTCTACCAGAAGGACCCACAAGTGGATCTTGAATTTGTGTAGCCCAGCATCATGATGTGTATGCACATATGAGTATGCACATATTTATGCTTTTTTTTCCTGAGGTTTTTAAGACCTCATCTTTTGTAAAGCTGTTGATTTTTTAAGTTTGTCACTTGTTTTTCTTCATATTCATTTGTGGTATTTCCTTCCAGGATATACATTTAACACACAATGCTCTGTGTCGCAAAGATTTTGTTTCTAAATAGATACATAACTCTCATTTAGTATAAAGCAAGCAGATGAAGAAAAGTCTGATTCTTGGTAATCTGTGCTGACTCTTAGTAATCTTGCACAGTTAAAAAAAGCATTAATTCTTCCAACCAGAATCCTCATCCGACCTTTCCAGGTATTATATCCTATTATGTAAGGGTGTTAAAGAACTTATAGATGTACCAGATGTAAAGAACTTAAGATGTACTTAATCAGGTTGAATAGCTGTTAAAGCAAGTGAGGAGGACATGCCAAGGAAAGCTCTCTGGCACATGGCAAAGTAGCAGAGAGTGTGGCTGAACAGAGAGAATATAGTACTTCTGTTAAATTCATGGTCCTTTGCAATTGAATTATAATCAATGAAAGCTGTGACATTTGGGATCATTTTCTGATGTAGGTACATAGGTTGCAGGAAGGCTATAACAAGGAAAGGTTTATGGAGGTAGTGTATTTTGGTGAACCAGCTGATAGGTGAAATGGACAGGCCTTCAGACACGTCAGTTTTTTCTTCATGTCTGAAACAGCAGCAGTTTATCAATTGCGATCCTGGATATGCATAAAACCATTACATTGCTGTGGATTTGTAGTGCATCAAAGTCCAGGAAGCATTAAATCTGACAGATAATGGAATTTCTGCAAATGGGATTAAGTGCCCTGGAGAACAAAGAGCAGAATTTGCTATAGAGCTGAGGTGTGTTATTTTCTTCCATATGGTCTTTCTTGTTGTGAACCTGTCTATCATCAGCTACTGATCTGATGCCTAACTCCTATCCAAATGAGTTTCTTCATGCATTGTACTGTGTGTACTGTAGCCTACTGCTAATACCCTCAAAACCCCTACCAAGTAAAAGAGCCCTGCTATCTTGACCCGGGCTTCAGGAAATACTATTTTTCAGTAAGGAATCAGCTAGCTGGACTGTCTGAGTAGATGAATTACTGAGGTGTTGAGACCTTTAAGAATCTCCTAGCTTGAACTGGAAAAAAAATGTTGAAGGAAGATTTGGTATTTTTATGGTTACCTGCCATTAACACTGACCAAGAATAAACAAACTTCTCTTTGAAATGTATCATTGATGCAGCATTACAGGTGAAATCATAAAAGAGAACAAAAATTGCTTTGGGGGTATGGGAATAGCAAGCAAAAGCTTAAATGAGTTCACTCAGACAGAGATGTGGGCATTTCTGCATGTATGCAGCAATTTCTTAGACCATTTCTTGCAATAACAATTATATGTCACTTCATTCACATCTACTAATTCTCATCGTTAATTTTCATTGTTAATTCTCATATTCCATATGCTAATGACCATTTGCCAGTCAAGACCTTTATTTTTTCTTTTGTCTTAGAAATTTAATAGATTTTTTTTTATTGTATATTATTTTGAAGCCCGTACTACTGCAATTAAAATGCTTTTCAATTTTCTGACTGCAAGTCTTTTAGATAATCAGTGTTTTACCTCAGAGCATGAATGTCCATTATTAGACTTAAAGAAAGCATGACATAGCATTCAGCTATCTTTTGCTGTATTGTGTCATCTTATCTACAAAATTGTAGTGTTTCAAAATATTTTGAAAACAATATTTTTTTTCTTTTTCTGCACTTATATAAAACTGTTGACTTCAGCAGTACTCCTTAGGAGTAAATACTATGTGACCTCAAAAGTGTGGCAAAAATATTTACATAAGATCCACAGTACTGTAAAGAAATAAACTGTCAAATGAAAATTATCATTATCAGTAGAGACAAGTGAAAGAGCCTAAGTTTTCACAGTCCAATCCAGAAGTGTACATTCATTGCATATTCAAGACACAGTTTCCACTGTCTGCTATGGAGTTTGTGGTTGTATGACAGCTGTTTTGATGAAAATAACAATTATGAAAATGTAACATGCTCCCAAGAATGTCTAGCTATTACTAAAACATGTTAAATGAATTGTACATTTATTTACTTTAGAAGTTATTTGAATTGTGTCAAATAAGTTGAGAAAAGAGTTAGAATTCATGAAATTTTTTTGAAAAAGTTAACTACAGTGAAGAAGCGATAGCCCAAGAACAAAAAAATGCTGGATATGGATTTATATATTCAATTTGCCTACAGTATTGTATTTTAACATTTACTTGCAAAGCATGAATTAACACTCCACAGCAATATTACAAATTTTGGTGCAGTTATTCATGAATTTCATTAGTTTCAAGCTTTCTACAGTACTTCGTCTTGTTAAAACTGCAGAACAGTATTTATTTATTAATATACACTAAGGGACAGAGTGACAATGTTTCAATATCTGGTTCTTAATCTTTCCATATCAACCTGGAATTTCTCAGTTTTCTTTCTTTAATCCAGCCTTCTAGAAGAGAAAAGCATTCTAAAAATTTTCTCTGCAAATCAGTAATACTGAGCGTTTTTTGAAACAAAATGCAAATCAATGTTCCTGTCAAGTCAGTGTTCTGCTTTAGCCTCCCTTGTGCAGTGGCAGGGGCAGAAGGTATAATGTAGTGTATTTGTCATCAAGTCATGTTTCTATCTAAATGTTGGGTAGCAGAATACAGGCAATGTGTTGCACCCCTTAAGAAATTCCAAATGAAGAATTTGCTTCAAACTGTTTAAGTCATGTGGCTACCAATATCCTCACTGAAAGTACACATTACATTAGTAAAGAAGTGGTTTCATTTTCATGACGTATATTGGCCTTATACCCTCTCATTCAGAACCCACCTGCAGCATCCATGCTTTCCAACCAGATGACCTTCTCTGTGCCTGACTCCATTCCAACAACAGATAAGAAATATTATGGATTCCCTTTCAGGATCCATACCCAGCTACTGACTAGACTAGATGGGGAAGGGATTATTAACATACGCTCAGGTCATCTATATTGAGGTGAGAGAGAGGAGGTGAATTATGTCTTGTTCATGCCCTCATCATTTGACATCACTCAGATGAATATGGCACCATTGTGCCTGTGCACGGACCTTGTGGATCTTGCAAACCAGTGGAAAGCTGAGTGTGCCTGATGAGCTACCCATGCCACAGCTGAGGGTGGACACCAGAAAAGGATGTGTGGCTCCAGAGGAAGTCTGCCATACCATTCCCAAAGGAATATATTTGTGGCCTCAGGAGTCCTGCAGCTTATGCCCCAGCCCCTGCACAAGGCTCCAGTGAAGGCAAAATTTACCTGTGTAGAGAACTTTTAACAGAGCCGCAGTAATGACACCTGCATCCTGTGCCATAACACAAAAAGGAATTTTAAGTTGAAGTATTTTTTATCAGAAAAGACTGATCTCCAGTATTGCTGTGAAGGAATTATTACCATTATCCACCAAAATACGTCAGTATTTTAATCCCTGTACTAACTGCATTTGAATGACACTCATCAAAAGCAATTAATTTGTATTTCGGCTGTGGATGTAGCTGGTGGAACGGAAGTAGACATCCAGTGATTCTAGTGTGTAATTTGAAAACTGAAGGCATATAACTGCAAATATGGGTTGTGATTTTAAATTGGGATGGTTATGCAGTGTGTGGTTTTCTGAGTTAGCAGGAGACCAATATGGAGCAGGAATGGGGTATGAGGAGAAAAGAAACGACGATCTAGTTAAGAACGGAGTAAGAGTTGGGGAATTGTGACAGGATCTGATATTCAAAAGGATTTATGGTAGGGTACATGAAATTGGAAGGGTTTGATGACAGCTGGAAAAAAAATGCAGAGAGGAAAGGATATATTTCCTCTGTCCTACATCCTAGGGGAAATAAATGACTGAAGTGTAAGTCTTGTCTATTTCCCTTGGTTTCCACTGTGGACAACTTTATGCTTTTTTGGACTATATATATTTCACATTTAGAAATTCTCTTTCATCACTTTTTAATAATATTTCATGTCCTAAGGATAACCACCCTCTGAGATTCTCTTCTGCTCTTTCTATGTCATTAATGCGACACTAGTAATTAGGACCCAACTCATACAAATATGAATAGCATGTTTAGACTGTTGCCTTTTTAGCTCCCACTGGAATTCTCAGCAAGAGGACTAACTGGGTTTTAATCTATTTGCTGTTATAATTAAGGTGCACATAATCTTTTCAGGTTTTTTCCATTTTCCAGTTACTAGTGAAACATGGCGAAAAAAGGATGAGAGGTCCTGGTCACTGGCAGTTTAAAGTGCAGTGAAACAATGCAAACTGACATCTTTGTATATGATGACAAGAATTACAATGATAAAAATAACTTTGTTGCACAGAAATCCCAGCTGGCAGTGAGGTCCAGTGTTAGGTACCAAAATATGTGTAGTTTCCTTATTGCTGGGTATATTTTACTTAGCAACAGACCAATGCAGTAAATACAGAGATGGGTTTCTTTCAACTATATAGATAATGGATCTTGAGAGTTTTTATTAATAAAGGACCTGTAGACATTAGTTTTGTCAGAACTGCATTTTTGAAGTGAATCCTTTGGACATCCGAATATATCATAATTCTCTCAATATTTTAACAGGCAAAATTCTTCAAGTTTTGCAGTCCTTAAGCAAAATTTTTACAAGATACAAGATTCTCTGTGTTTGCAGAGCTTTTTCTGTTTAATGTGAACCAGAATCAACCGAAAAATAGATTTGGAAAATATTTCTAATTTTTTTTGAAAACCAATCTGGTTTGAACGATGATACAAAGTAAGTCACAAAAAATGGTGCAGCAACCAAGCCCCCACACTTGGGTCAGTAAAAGTGGGAGAATCACAGACTCACAGAATGATATGTGGTTGGAAGGGACCTCTGGAGATCATCTAGTCCAACCCCACTGCCAAAGTGGCTCCACCCAGAGCAGGTTGCACGGGAATGTGTCCAGGTGGGTTTGAATGTCTCCAGAGAAGGAGACTCCACCACCTCTCTGGGCAGCCTCTTCCAGGGTCCTGCCACTCTCAGAGTGAAGTCAGTGACAGAAACAGTATAATCTAGGAAAAAACATAATGATGTTTCTGCCTGAGTATAAAGTTAGATGACGAGAAGTAAAAGGCCCTGAGCCTGGATTTTCAGTAAACAAAGCAGGTATTCTTTGGGAAGATAAAATCCTCCTGTGAAAGGTCATGCAGAAATGCAGAATAAGTCTCACATTAATTTGCTACAGTAGGTTTATGAGGTAACAGGTGGGAGAAGAATACTGTGGACTTTATTCAGAAACACTAAGTAGGTGACAAAGGTATAAAGAGCTGAAAAACCAGCATTGAAACCGGGGAAAGTTCTCAAGCTTGCAAGCTGAGCGGTATGAAGAGAAATAATGGGAGAGAACCTGGGGAAAATGTCTTGTAGTGCCCTGAACAGTTTCTCCAGGTTTGGAGCATTTTTAGGACTCGGTCTCTGTAGTATCACTACATTGTTTACTACACTGACCACACCTCAAATTTGGGTATAATCTGTCTTTCTTAGTTGATGGAAGGGTGAGGTGAGAAGCTTAAGGTTATCTATTGAGGAAAGTCACCGCATAGCCATCAAGTTTACATAGCATCTTGTCAGAAAATGTTTTATTTTTTTAGTTAAAAAAGGGTTGGGAGATGGCTGGACAACCAGTTCAAAATTCTTCTCTATAACAGAAATCCACAGAATAGAATTAGAGGGAAATGTGCAGAAATGACCTAAAGCATTTTGGACTCAAGGGAGGAAAACCTTAGCTTTTCCTGCATCCAGATGGAGACACCTTGTTCATTATAATCAGTACGCTCCATTTGCTGCATTAAAAACAAGATAAATATTTAATCACAGTGCAATTAAGTCTGGATCAGTGCCATTAGTTTATAATGAAAATATAGTTAGATAGAATCTAAGACAGTACTAATTCACTTATGAGCCAAGCTGAACAGATTTTTTTTTTTAAAAAAGCTGATATTTTGAGAATATTAATGAGATGAAGGTGTGTGTAATTGCTAATTATTTTTACTACTTTCATGCATTAACTGGAATAACATATAGCAATCAGTTAAGATTTTCAATATTCTACATAAACTGTGAATGATTTTCTGCAATGCCAATTCTTTTCAGGTTAAAATAACCAAACAACTAGCAAGCTGTAGGTATAATAAATATTTGTTGATACAAAGTTCATTTGTATCCTGACAGCAAAATAGAATAAACAATGGCAAATGTCAAGAGGAAATCGTATGAAATATATTGATCTGTAAGAGCTATTGTGGTTTGTTGTTTGTGGGGTTTTTCTCTCCTTGTTTTAAAATATTCAACTATGCTGGGCAATCAAGAATTTCTTATTATACTTCCAAAGACTTGAAGAATGAGGTAGTTCGAAATATATCAAGTTTCATTTCCACAGGTTTTACTTAAACTGAGAGACTCCTTTATTTTCTTTGAGCAATGTCATGATGCACCAGTATAACGGGAATAAAAGTTTAGCTGTTTATGTAATTTTTGAACCAAGAGTGACTTTTTAAGGGCAAAAAGTAATATCTATGAGTAAGAAAGAGCAAATACTGCACTACAGTGTATTTGTTGATTACTGAAGATGCTTCATACTTAAGGCAGAAAGAGCATGTTGACTAGAAGAAACCATTTCCATCACTACAGTCCCTTCTGGCATAAGGTCAATAGCAGATCTTCTGGGAATGCTGTCTTCAACTGTCCTCAAAATTGTGTAAAGCATCAGGAGCTGGGATGTAGGTGTAGTTTCAAATGGTGAACAAACGTGCTGTTCTTTGGGCCCAGCTACCTCAAGAGTTTTCTTCTGAAAGCAAAATAAATAAGTAAAAAATACTTGAGCAGAAGATTAGTCTTAACCACAAAGGTGGTCCAAAGGCTCAAAGTATGTGTACTACTGAGATCTAACTCCCTACGCTGCATTACTGAAATGGATATGTCATACCTGGGTGCTTGAACCTCTGGATAGGCTAAGACATAAATATGTATTTTGGTAGGATTTAATGATTTCCCAAACTCAGCAGATGCAGGATCTTTTCTGTCAAGTTGTTAAAATGGTCTCTGAAGTACCATGGCTCCCACATAAACACTCAGCAGGGTGCATCTAGAACCAGCCTCAGTGTCAGGCAAGACTTGCACAATCCTATTAAATTAATAGGCAAAGTAGTAAATATGAGGAAAATCAGAGACCCTCAGAGGCCTTTGTTAGATTCCTGTCCTTTTTGTGTAATAGAGCAGTTTTCAGTCAGAATCTGCAGGGACATTCCTACTGGATTTAAATGGTCATTTGACTGTCTCTGGGGAAGATGGTCTCTCTTGAATAGGATCATGTTATATTTTGGATTTGTGTCTGCCGAACTTTGAAATCTCTAAGATCACATTTGAAGGGGCACATCTTTCAAAAATCTTCATAATTGCGTTTTAAAAAGGATGATGAGGAAAGAAAAGGTCCGTTATACTTCTGAAAGAGAAGTGGTCTTTCCATTGTGCATATATAGATGGTATAAACATATTTTTAACTGTATGGAGAAAACGTTAGAAAACAACGTAAAATATAAAGATTCAGAGGTTAAGCTCATCCCAAATATTTCAAGGTATCTAATTCAGATTTCTAATTATTCCCACTGCAGGGTTCTTCAGTTTTCTTCTCAGGTTGCTGGAACTGATGAGTAGCAGGGAGAGGGTGTTGGGTTATCTGGACACTGAGCCTAATTCAGTGTGATAATCCCCAGCTTCTTCATCATGGGAAGCTTGTGCCATTCTGCTAGCTCCAGCAGCAAGGAGATTAATTCTTCTCTTGCCATAAAGATGAAAGAGGTCATATGTTCCACCGGCTTTTTTCACATACTAGTTTCAAAATATGTGAGTTCTTGCTAAGTGAGCTCTGTCATAGCTTACTTTGAAGACTTCGCTTTGGCAGAGGAAGCACCTAAAGTCTTATGTATTGTCAGAACTACTACTCTTACTACTGCTTCAAACTACTGATGTTAAAAATACATAAGAAATCTCTGATGAAGATTTCAACTTACCAGAGAAGAAAAAAAACCACCTGTTTAGCTGACATTCATGTAGAGCCAAGAGCGATGTAAGAAAAGCTAGGAGTGTGAAGGCAAGCAGCTAGAGAGTGTTTTTCTTTTACAATGGAATGGGAAATTATTTGATACTTTTTATTAGTTTGATGATAACTCCAATATTTGTTTTGATGGGGTTTGGAGCTTAGTATATCATCAGAGTAACATCTATTAGTCTTATTTCAGTAATATTCCACAAAATAATTGAAGCAATTAGCTTTATAGCTAACAGTATCTTCATCTTGATGTATATCAAGGTCAATGTCTGATCTAGTAGTTTTTTTTCATTGAAGTTACATTATTTCTATAAGAAGAGAAGATGGATAGATAGATAGTACCAAAAGTATTAACATTTGTATTGCACTGCCTTTAATTTTACTTTTTAAAAACATGATTATTTGGAGTGTGCCACTCCAATATATTGGAGTATTTATTATTTTTTTTCTCTTTACATTTTTCATATTCTGCATTTAATCTTATCTTAGTAAGAAATTACTTTTTGCTCATCTTTCTATTCTAGCACAGCAGCAAACACACTTTTTGAGTATGAGGAATCAGACTTTGAGGAAAATGTGACTGATACAGAGCTCTTGCTTAACTACATCACCTGTAACCACAGGGTATTTTTTAATGTCCCTCCCACCAAAGCAGAAGCAGATTTTATATTTCGCCAAAAATGCTTAAGCTGTTTGTTGGAAGCATAAGAAATGGCTTATGCCATAATAACTGTCACTGAATTAAGAAGCAGTAAGGGAAAGGGTTTTTCTTCCTGTTAAGGATGCTATTTCAACTACTTTCTGATTTCTTGGATTTTGCTTAGCTAATGCTACACAACTCCATTGTTGGCCATTGTATTTCAAATTTGGCCTTTGTCACATTTTGAAGTCATAGGTAAAGATTCATCAGAAAAATATGTGGCAAAGCATCTGTAGACTTCTTGATAACGTACCTCAGTGCATTGTACAAAATCTTGCATGTGTTTATTGTGTCACTGACCATCTGCACAGCCTGCCCTTTCAGACATTTTCTCTGTCTCTCCCTGATGAAGTTTGGACTCCAGACAAGGTCTTGTATGGATTTTTCTGTCCTCAGTTGGGTGAGGAGTGGGAAGGCTGCAGTCCTTCATCAGCAACACCTCGGAAACATAATATTTATTTTTTTTACTTAAATTCTAATGCATCCTGGACACTTAGAGGAGACAGTAATTAGTGTCATACTTCACACATACAGATACAAGCCTAAACAGATGAAAAGCCTTGACAGAGACTAGAGTTAGCCCAGAGTAACTCTATCACCCCCTTCTCAGGAAGGGCATTGTGTGGGCATCAGGTCCTCGGCATCAGTTCCTCAGCATCAGCCCTCTTGCTCTTCAGATCCCTTCCCAATTACTTCTTGCTCATGTAGATACAGACAGTCTGCAGTGAAACTAAATAATTGATATTTTAAAAAATACATTTACTCTAAACTGTCAGGGAAAAATGTTGAAAGGTCTGAGGACACTTCTACTAGTTAAAAAGAGTTTGAATATCCTACAATGCAAAAATAAGTAAGAGTTTTCCTAAATAGGTTAATTCATTTTTTATATATATTATCAGTATCAAATATCACAGTCTTATTGGTGAAACGATGCTTTCCTTGCTTTCCTGACTTTTCTTGCTATAGACAAACTAATAATTTCTCTCAAGTATATAATTACTGCTTCAATATTGCATTATACATGATTTTATTTTTATGAAGTTTTAGTTGACTGTACTTGTCAAAGAAGAAAACAGATAACACGGTTCTGCCTTCAGCTCCTTTGCAGCTCTACTGAGGATGCATTTGTTTGATTCATCCATCTATAAAATCTCAGATTTCACTAAGAGCATCTAAAAAATTTAAAACCTGCTGTGCTTTCAGTTAACTTGCAATATTTTTTCAAAAACAGCATGGGATTTCAATTGAATAACAGGATGATGTATTTTGAACTATACTTATTATGTTGGCTAATACCCCTGGAACTGCAAAAAGAAGGACTCAAAAGAGCAGCAAAGTGAATAGATCTATTACTTTTAGTGCACAATTAATCTTGTTGACATTATTTTATATGAACATGGATAAAAATGCCCAGAAAGCATACCATTGAATTCCACTGCTCATTAATATTGATCAAATGTTGTTGTTCTCTTTGTGTTGGAAGCCACTTAAAGATTACCTGCAAAAGTATTACAGCGTTATTGATCTAAAAAAACCAAATCCCTGCAGTCCACTGCTTTTTGAAAATCAGTTGACAAGTTTGAGGTTTTATTTTTTTGGTAAAGAAGAATGTTTTTGAACTTGTTGCTATAGATCTGAGTAACCAAGAATATTAATCAGATTGTCAGGGCATTAATTATCCAGCACTCAATGCAATGTTATTTAAAAGCCTATAAGTACCTATGGAAGTTAGTTGGGACCTTTCATCATAGAATCATAGAATGGTTTCAGTTAGAAAGGACCTTCAAGACCTTCGAGTTCCTATCCCCTGTCACGGGCAGGGACACCTCTCACCAGACCAGGTTGCTCAAAGCCCCATTCATCCTGGTCTTGAACACCTCGCTCGACTTGCTGACCATGCTGCTTTTGATACAGCCCAGGATGTGGTTGGCTTCCTGGGCTGTAAGCACACTGCCAGCTCATGTTGAGCTTCTCTTCAACTAACATCCCCAAATCCTTCTTTTCAGGACTGCTCTCAATCTATTTTCTGCCCAGCCTGTATTTGTGCCTAAGATTGCTGTGACCCAGATGCAGGACTATGCACTTGGTCTGGTTGAACTTCATGAAGTCCACCTCTCAAGCCTGTCCAGGTCCCTCTGGATGGCATCCCTTCCTTCCAGCATGTCGAGTGCACCACAGATCTTGGTGTCATTGACAAACTCGCTGAGGGTGCACTCTGTCCCACTGTCCATGTTACCAACAAAGACGTTAAACAACACTGGTCCCAGTACTGACCCCTGAGGAACACCACTCTTCACTGGTCACCACTTGGATATGGAGTCATTTACTGCAACCCTTTCAGTGCTGCCAGACAGCCAGTTCCTGATCCACTGAGTGGATCCATCAAATCAATGTCTTTCAATTTAGAGACCAGAATGTCATGCGGGACAGTGTCAAATGTTTTGCACAAGTCCAGGTAGAATCTTCGTCTGGCAGAAGTGCCTAAATCTTACATACTATTTTTGATGCTTAAATGGAGTGATAGTAGGATTAAGGCCCAGAATCTTCAAGACAGTTAAACCTGCATAATTTGCATAAGGGGTCCTGTAGAGTCAGTAAAAAAAAAAAGAATCATATGCTTGAAGTTTCATACAATTTAAATATCCTGAAGGTGTATGAACTCAGAGTATAGTCCTCTGGAGAATTAGGAGAAACAAGGTATGGTGATACAGGCTTTTAAAGTCTCCATCATTCATTCTTTTAGAATGCAGATGAGTCTAACCCATGTCGTTTTTAGGAAATGAATGCTAACTAGTGAAAATTGGATGATTGTTGTTTACTAGTTTCAGTGCATTTAATTAGGATGTTTCATTGCTCTCAAAATCATTTTTGAACAACCAATTTCTATTAACAAAAAAAAAAAACCCAAAGCAAAATTACTCATCATTTAAATTGAGAATACTGCTATTATATGTCTATGACCAAATAACAGCTATAATCAGGCAAAATAAAAAGTGTACATATTGATGGTGTGGGGTTTTTTTTTCAGTAGGAAGGCATTGTGGAAGACTAAGATTAGTTAGAAATACTAGCATGCACAGTATATTTATTACTGTGCACCTCAAATGACCTTTTAAGCCTTTGTACTGATCTGAAAAATGCAAAATCTAAAGAAAATCAATGAAAGTATGCTGAACATGTGCTTAACAAGCCATATGGAGAAAGCAGCAAGCAAAATGAGAAAGCAATTATTAAAAGATTTGTTGTTCTTGTAAGATTAGAGTTCCGCTTGCATAGAAATAATTAACATATGAGGCTACTTGCAGGTACACCCCTAACTGCAGAACTATGATAGACACTTAAAAAAAATGCATAGCTCATATTCATTGGGACACCAAAAGTGCAAATTTTTAAGCAGCTTTCCTCCCAAAATATTACAGAGGAGAAATGTCATGAAGAGAAGCTGTGATACTTGAAAGCCATGAGTCTTTTTTGACTTGTTAAAGGAGTGATATATGTTGCCTGGAATTAAGAATGTAGTGTACCATTACATTTAAATTGTAATGCAGAATGTGGACGGGAAAAAGCCAAAAGGTAATAGTCAGTCACTTCTGTTTCATTTTCATTATTTTTGCCTTTTTTTTTTTTTACTACTGATTTAGAATAAGCTACTATATGAATACTATATATGAATGAATACTATATATTCATGTCTTTTATTTATTGAGTTCAGTGAGATATATCTCATGCTTAATGATGCACACAAGCATAACTTCTGCAGGATTGTGTCCTGGAATAGGCCAATGATGTAAGTTGCAATAGAAATGTGTACATGGACAGTTTCTCAAATTGCTATAACCACCCTGGCATTTATAACTGGGGAATGAGTTCTGATATCCTTGTCATTCCGTTAATTTTTATCTTTTGCAAATTAATATTTTCTTAGAGTGCAGTTTTCATTAATGTGACATTCTGAATGAATGCAGTGGTTGTAAACATCTGTCAAACGTTGGGTTTGTAATTGAAAACATAAACTTATAGGAAGACCCTCAGAAACATTAAATTTATAGCTCTTTTAAGTTTAAATCATTCAATTCCCAGTGCTGATTATCAGTAAATTATGCTGTGGAAAGGAGTTTTCTGGGTTTGGTGGTGGTTTTTTTGTTTTGGTTTGGTTTGGTTTTTTTTGTTTCAAATGCAATTTTATGTGGGTGAATAATTATGACATTGCATTCCAGTAAAGGAAGATTAACACCTTTCTGAGTACATAGCAAAGATTGCAAATAATATACTTTATACTAAATTCACTAACCATTTCACAGACAAACTTGCACATAAGGTTTTCCAATCAATGATTACCAGTTCTTTAAAGTAAGATTGGCAAAAAAAAAAGTCACCAAAATGCTAAAGTGTTTTCTTCTGGTAGGAGGCAGGTTACAGGTAATATTACTAAGGTAATATGATGTAAAAGGCTTCTAACACGTGCTGTTAAATGAATAAACTTTAGACCTCCGTACCTGCTATTTAAAGGTATGTATAGTCATTGGAAATCTAACAAATTAGATTTCACTACTGAAATTTTAGGCATCCTAGCAAGTGGAGGGAAAAAAAGAGACAATTTAGTCAGAAGACCTTTTTGAAATCAGGTTGAAGTGGATACCCTGAAAAGCCACTCAGTAAGAAAGGAATAGTTGGTTTAGTAGCTGCTAACTGCTGGCCCAGATAGGCACATATTCAGAAAGTCCCCCAAAGCCATAGCAAAGATCTCCTCAAACTACTAACTTGACATGTAGTGATTATTCAGGGATATTGTACATGTCACTCTGTACATGATAGGCACTTTTGATTAACACATATTTCCTCAGTGGTATAAAAGTTAGAATGTCTGTTATCTTTAATAGGAGAACAAGATTTAGCTTCTCTGTCTCCTGTCTTCTCTTACATTAAAAAATAATGTTGTGATTAATGAGTAGTGACATGCTTCATATTTTTTCTTGTTCATAAAAATCTGTGCTGGCAAGTTATCTGAACTAAGTGAAGGGTATATTTTAGTGGTTTAGTGGAATATTAAGGTCTACATAAGAGATTTTATTTCTTTAATGAATTCATATAAATGTAAGAAATTATTATGGTTGTTATTATGTATGTTTACACATTTTTCCCTTTTTCCCCTCTCTCAGGACCCTGCCTTCCTAACCCGTGTCATAATGGTGGGATATGTGAAATCAGTGAAGCGTACCGAGGCGACACATTCATAGGATATGTTTGCAAATGTCCAGAGGGATTTAATGGGATTCACTGCCAGCACAGTAAGTTCCATATGGTAACTTTTATTGTGTTTATAGATAGGAGCTGTTTTATTGCTTGTAATGTTGAGGATTAATATCAGATTTGCTTTCCTGAAGTATATCAGTGTTTGGCCTTTATATTATGAGCAAGCTAAAACTAGTGAATACTACTACTATGTTCAGAAAATGACCTTATTTCCAACTTAGTGGACACAACAGTACATAATTTGCTATGCATACTCTAGAGCAGGGTAAGAAAAGGTAACCACATCTAGCATGGATTAAATGGAAATTGTTGGAAGCTTGCAATTGTTTGTGGGTTTCTTTTGATTAAAGCTAGACGAAAGTGGAAAGAATAACAGAAAAGAAATTTGTGTATAAATAAGTCTTCTAGATCTTTCTTTACCTAAGCATTTATAAATTACAAATAAATGTTTTGAATCACAATACTTAAAATCAAGAGTAGAAGTTCCAGACTTAAATCAGATGGACATTTATTCCTGCCTAAAATATAGGATCTTTTGATAGTCATTATCATTTTTCTGAAGATTTTTTCCTGGTTTCGGGTCAGACTGGAAACAGCAGGTCAGTATCCTAGTGTAGTTGCAGAAATGACAAATAGTCATGTGGGGAAAAAAATCTTGAGATTTCGATAATATTTCATGGGGTGGATTAATAGTAAGATCCACACTTCACCAACAAAAATTTTAATCAGTAAATAGACATTGCATTTTTGTGCTTATACTGAAAGTTATAGGTCATTTTTCTCCACTTAATGGAATCAGAAGTTCTGTGTGATCAAAATGAAATAGTGAGAACTATGCACATATATTTGCAGGTGACTGACTAGATCCTGTTCTAACCTATCAATGCAATCTGCATTATCTGTTTATCACTTAAGTAGAAGCTGGGATTTTGTCATATGCAAAAGTCGTTTAGAACAAGTGCTTGCCTAAGGAGAAACTTGTGTGCCAAATTCGTGTTTTATTTTGTGCAATAAAGCACGGCATGGTTCTTAAAATGTCATGTTATTGATGCATTTGGAAACCAACTGTTACTCAGTTAGAAGGTTAAAAACTCAAACAAACAGTCAAGAATCCACTTGCATTTTTACATGGAAGATAAATCCACTCATTTAAATCAGAGTGAATGAGCACTGAATCCAGTCTACCTTATTTAAGTGCTCCATTTAGATACTTATCTATAATTTGAAGTGTCAGAAACCAATACAGTCCAGCTCAAATAACTAGTTATGTTCATTATGTCCTTTATATACTCAATGGGAGTGTCTCCAAAGACCTGAATATGGATATTCAATTTCATTAACTTTGGCCACACTCTCTCTCAGTTAATTACGTAGGTAACATAGGCAGTCCCACTAACATAATCTAGTTAAATTATGTGTCTACCTTCTCCACTAGGAACACAGAAATGCTGGATATTATCCACTCCTTTGGGATCTGTTCTGTCTAGTCCCCTGGGTTCATTCAGGGGATGACCATCTAGTGGAGCCGACTGCCAGCAACAGTCATACTTCCTTTTGTTTTAATGGTCATATCATTAGAGCACTCAGTCAAGAATTCATACTGTAATCATGATGGCAAGGCATAATCTTTGCCAACTTTTAAAACATGTAACGAAGAGTTCAAAAGTCTTGAGACTGGGAAAGCAGGCAAGATTATGTCTAGCTATAACCCAAAATTAACTGTAGCTTAAAAATTGTACCTCAGACAAATTGTCACTGCAGTACGTTGTTGTTCCCAACCCCCTTCCTTGTACTTGCATGCATTTTACATGAGTCTGCCAGCCAATAAGTGAAGCAAAAGTCATTGAGAGTGAAAAGACAGGAAGACCTTTATCCCTGTGACTGCTGTGGTGAGGGTACAGGCAGACACACTTTTGTGCGCCATTGGTGCGCAGTCATACAGAAGAGCTCATATGAAAACATCATCATGTGGCCTAACATTCTTAGGCACGCTTCATCATGGGACCAGTCACATAATCAACATAATCCTTCCATTATCTGTCAGAGACGTGACCTTTGTTAAGGATGCAGCGAAGTGAGTAACACCACAAATTTTCATCAAGCAAATTGCATGCTTAATAATGCTGTCTGCAAAATTGCATCTCTTATTACCTAATTAATGGAAGAAAAGCATGCAGCAGTGCATTATGGAGTGATATTATGTCCCCAGTATCATTTAAAAAATATTCAGGTATTTAACATTTAGCTAATGAACATGATAATCAGCAAAGTGTGCTTTGCTTCAGAATAAAATAGACCTCTCATATGGGTCATTCAGACTCTCTGTGGGGAGACTGGAACCCAGGAAGGCAGCTAAAGTGATGTGAGATAAGACAAGTTTATGTGAACAGTTACTCTTTGGGGGACAATGAAATTCAGTCACTTTCAGATAGTCTGATTTAAGGTGTGGTAATAAATCCTATGCAATACACAGGTGTTCAGAGAGTCTCTAAGAATGCGTGCTATGAGAAGCAGCAGAGGAGGTCTCTGCAATCAGGAGGAAGTATGGTACTTCCAGTGGTGGACTTAATATAACTCTTTCATATCATATCCCTTTAGCTCATTTCACAAAGCTCCTTTGATACAAATTCCTCTGCTTCATAAAGTTGAGCACTTCAATTCTGAACTCACTGTAAATCAAGCAAGAAGTCTGTCAAAGTAGTTCCATTGTAAAAAATCGTAAATTAAAATGACCTCATTGCAAGACACGTACCTTCATCTAAACTGTTAAGATTTCAAAAAATCACATTATATTTCTCTTGTACAGGGTATTTTATCCTGGATTTCTTTCATGTCTAATATTCTGTTGCTAAATCAATTAAGCTAGGTGATTGATTTTGCAGTCGAAATACATTCCCCAAGCTGGTATTCTGTCATTCACATCAACAAATATCCTGTCAATATTTCTGAGATTCCTTGACCTTTTACCCATGTAAATAATTGATATGTAAATTATAAAAGAGATCATTAGCTATTGCTCTGATTGTATATTCTAGATTTATTGCAAAACTGATATTAATTGACAATGATTGTCTGAAAAGATTCTGATTCTCCAGTGACAAAAAAGGAAGGAAAGTTTCCCATTTCAGTGCTCGTAAACAAACCAATGTTTGGCTAGGAAAGTCTACCTTGGAGAGAAAACCTGGGTAGATTTTTGTGGTGACACCCAACAACAACAACTCTTTTAAATATCCCTCCCTTATATAAGAAGTATTTACTTATCTGAAGATTCTCCCCAAACACTACCCAGGTTACAGTTAGTCATGCTGTTAATGTATGGCAACCTGACTTTCAACCGTACTATTGACAGCATCTAGCAACAAGGAGAGAGAACGTGTTTGCAAGGACTACCTTGAGGCAAGGCAAGTCTCCCAACAGTCTCACTGCACCAAGCAAGCAGCTCTTCCAAGGAGTAACTTAGAGCACATCAGTTCCTGAAAATGGCATACAACTCTTGCCTAGGAAGGCTAGGGTGTCCTCTGTGGCAGGGAAGTTCATTTGTAAAGAGCAGCAAATGATTTTGTTCCTACAGGATCACTTTGACTGAAAGCCTTGTCATTCACCAGAAAGCAGCATGTAATCACTGGGTGCGTTATAATTCCCTTCTCTTTAACCATGAATTTCAAGATAGTCAATCTTCTGAGATCTATGCAGCTTGTATTGGAAAAGCCTACTGCTATTCATGAACGAGCATCCGCTGTTAAACCATTATCAGCCTCACTAATCATTTTTCATATGATAGATGAAAATGCTGGACAAATTGCTGTTCAAATTGCCTTCATCTACATATAGAAGGATTATACTGTCACTTATTAGAACAGCTCAGAAATACAATTCTGCAGAACAAGTCAAAATCCATGGAAACACCAAGACTGAAATGGACAGTTTTTCTACAAAATATATTCCATAACATTGGGATATATAGACAATACACATTATTGTGTTTATCAGATAGGTTGCCTGCTGAAAACATAGAAAACAGGGGCATTAGTAACAATACATGTCGAAGTGTGGGTTACTGCACAGCTAACTGAAATGACACACAGATCCAACCAAAGAAAATCAAGTTAGAAATAATAAAGAGTTCAGATTTAAGGGTTTGATTTGCATGTGGTTTAATATGCTGAAGAGCATTAACTCTGTCAGCCATAACTAAATGCCTTGCACTCCAAGAAGAATAAAGGTTATTAATCAAACACATTTAATAATGTAAGCAAGCCCTTCCCAGTGTTTATACAGACTTCTCTGCTTTCTACCTTCCCATCATAGATGATTTGTGCTGTCTGTATATGCTACATTAACATATTGGGAAACTGCACAGGTGGGGACCACATCACAGAGTGTCATATCACATTTTGGTAGGCATCATCCCAACTACCTGGCTTTTAACTGTGGGTTTGCAGCTGGGAAAGGCCAGTGGCCAGGCCTTTCTGGCCAGCTGACATGATGCATAATCTACAGCTTCAGCTCTACCAGCAGGTTCAAATCCTAGTAACTTTTCCAGGTACCAGGAAGAAATATGTGTGAGGAAGCTGTAGAACATCCTGTGCCATGGATTTTCTGTGTTACAATGAACGAGTGCTTTTGCTAAACCATTCCTGGCTACAGTTTGGTGGTAGAACACTCCAGAAACCATTTGCCACAGGTAGTTTTCAGGCAGCTGCCTTATTTGGGAGGCTAAAACCAATTATATCTTGCACAGATGCAGCTTGTTCCAAGCCAAAGGAGCCCCTAGATAAGTGGGCAAATCTAATCTACTAGGGTAGACACAATTGCACCATACCAGATGTTCATCCCATGCTTCTGCTGATGAGCACTCACTATGGCTTCCCCTTTATTATCTCTTTGGGACTGGAGAGTTCTAGATCTAACCCAGCTGTTACTTTTTATTTTGTGCGAGGGTGTCCATTAGCTATTTGCATAGTTTTAACAAATTACGCTAGCAGTGAATTATATAATGTAGTAGCAATAAGCTATATGGTATAGTAACAGTGAGTTACATGTATAGGTATGTCTTAGGGAGCTTATACACCTGAGCATTTTTGAGCTGAAGACTGAAAACTATTCCTGTGGCTGCCCAGTTACTTAGCTAAGAACTGACGGAAAACAGATATACCGTGCTCATTTGGGAATTTAAGAGAACTTTGCCTTATTAAAATGTAAGAGAAAGTGGGTAATTTGAAAGGTGTCTAGGAGAGATGACTAATAAAGAAGAAAAGAGCGAATAGCCAGTAGAGGTAACTGGAAGAAAAGTCACTAAAATATTCTTCCTAAAACAGAAACTGTGTAAGTAGACAAAGAGTGAAGCACAAAATGGCAGAACCACCAGGTATGGAAACACAGCAAACATTTGCCCCATCCACAGAAGTCCAAGAAAACTTTTGTGTGAAACTGCCTGGGAAAACAAATTCTCTAATGAGGTAAAAAATAATGGGCTTTTCAGTCGAAGCCAAATAAAGTTTTGATGATGAATCTTGTGGTGAGATTGGACGACAGTGACAACAATTTGGGGGCCATTAGAAGTAGGAGTTTGTTTTCCTTGAAATCCAAAGAAATACCTTGCTGAAAGCAGTAAGTGACTGAGATAAGACTACCAGGAGCCCAGAGAGAAAAAGCCTTAAGTCTCAGGTAGTAGACCAACACTATATGCTTCACAGGAGGGGTCAGGACATCCCCACCATGAAAAGAAGAGGCATAACTTGGCCTCTACTTGAAGATTTTATTTAATTCTGTGATAGCCAGAGATTGGCTTAAAATCCCTGGTAGGAAGTATAATATCCTCTCAAATTTTGTTTCACTCCTGTTAGCATTTGCTTATATAGCACTGCTTATTTTTCTCATTCATATATACTTGCAATAGCTTTTTTTTCTTGTTGAATTACTGACCTTAACGATTTCCTGATGCATTGAGTTTCATGGTCTAATGTTGTATATAGAAAAAAAACCCTTTTCAATTTCAAACCTGCTGTCTTTTGGCATTTTTACGTTTCATTCTTTTCGTATTATAAGACTAGAAGAAAAGCAGCTTTTGAGTGCCTTCTGTATGACACATTATTTTGCATACATTTGTCATGTTCCCTCTTATTTTTTTCTATGCAAACAGTTCAAATTGTTTCCTTTTCTGCTTCACATGAGAGTTTGTCGAGAGAGTTTTAAATGGTTTCTCCATGGCCTTCTCAAAACTCCTTTTATTCTGTGGTGTATTTCACTGCGACAGTGACCTATACTGAAGACAGAGCTGTACCATTTATTTGGCAGAAGATCCTTACTTTCTGCATTCTTTATGCAGCATTTTGTTGGAAGTTTCTTTTCAATTTTTTCCTGTCTTAACCAGAACTGGATGTTGAGCGGAGGCTTTTATTAAGCTTCCTTCTTTGATGCCTAAGTTTCTTTCATAAGATGTCATAGTGGGAGGAAACAGATCTTCCTGATTGCTTTTGGGTTTTATGGGGATATTGAACAGAGGGGTGGATTTCTTATGACCCACACACGGACTGAACTATACAATGAATGGTACTTTTAAGAAGATGTGTTTCTATGGTATAAAAGTCACTAACATTGTCAATAGCCATTATAAATGTCTTTAGTAGGAGGTTAAATCTCTCCTCCCTTAATTACTGTCTTTTTTAAGGATTTGTATTATTTTACCATGGAAAGATATTAATGTTCCAAAAATGCATGAGGTGCCATTTGATTGTAAAAGATATTAGATTCATTCATATTCTGCATTAAAAAGATGACAAATGGAGATAAGTTGCACATAGAAGTTCCTCTTTATATTTGAATTAATAATAAATATTGAATTAAAATGATCTCTTTAAATTCAACAATAGTTATCATTGCAATGTCAACATCACACATTTTCTAACATACATTTTATAATATGCCTTTTCAGTGTGTGTCTTCAGAATGAAAATAACTGTTTGTATTCCTGAATACATTACACAAAAGTACCAGAAATGAGTCTTGCTAATACTGAATGAAAACAAACACTTTTACAAAAAAACTCACAAAGCTTCCCTCTTAGGTGTTCAGTAACTAGACTGGTTTCTTGAAAATGATGTGTAAATGGTCTTGCATGGTTTTGTGAAATAAGAATGTGGAATAAAAATGTGGATTATACTGCTACAGTCATTTTGTAAAAGATAAATATTTTAAGAAAATGATGATTAGTCCCAGGATTTATATGAAATTCTTCAGTAACAGACAGGGAACTGGACACTATGATTCATCTGGCCTCTTCCATTCCTACTTTCATGGGCTGGATTTTTCCTTAATCTATCATCAGTTTGGAATTTATATTTCTTAAATATAATACTTCATACTTAAACAGGTAGGATACTTCAGATGAAGGTATGATGATGCACTCATCATTCAAACTTCAGTTTACATCAATAGAGGGTTTTCTTGGGTAAGAGCAGCAACAATGAATTCAGTATCTCTTGATGTGTTATGTTTATTCTTTATCACTTAATATTGCATTATACCATGCAGTATCTATTGTACAAATATTTTCAGTTTTCTTCAAGATTATGCATTCAAACAAGCAAAAGCTATTATCTGGGACCTCAATGTCATTTTACTCTTTTGTGTTCTCCTTTTTTGGGCTCCCTTTCATACTTGCAAAAAAACATGTGTTCATTTCAATTCTGTTACGAAAAGTGGTACAAGATTGTTTTCTTGACTGGAAAAGGTCATTCTGTAATATCTAAATGATATTCTTTTGTTTCCTTTTCACAACTTGAGTCAAGAAAAATAAGCATTTCTTCCTGCTTACTTTCTATATTTGTTTTCCCAAATTCAACATTCTGGTTTTGGCAGCTTTTTGATGATTGTCCATTTTCTTTTTATTCAGTCTTAGACTTCTCCATGGGAATGCTCACAAGGCTGTATTGGCAAGAATTTGGCACAGAAAAAATCTGCAAAGGAAAACAGATTTTAAATGGAATAACAGTGATTGGGAAACCTAAACTCACCTTGTCTGTTAGGGTGGTCCTTAAAATAGCATAACTGATTTCTGTTATCGTAAGCTTTTACCTTCACTTGTCAGTTTGACAAGCAATACACTTTGTGAATGAGCACACTTTCCATCTCTTTATATGACTCAATCTTTCTAACAGCCAAAGAATGCTTGCTATTTAGATTGATATCCTTGTATTTCTGTATGGTCAAAAGTCCTTTTCTTAAAGTTTTGAACATGAGTTCTTTGACGCAGCCTTGAGATGCTAAGTGATTTATAACATGGGGCTGTTCTTTTATTGTCACACCACTTTTTGTCAAGAAAGGATATCAAGAAGAAACTCTTAGCCACATTATTACATCAGTACAGAATTATTATTATTATTGAGTGTGTTAATATTTGCAACTTTGACTTAATATAGATAGATATGGTGATATAGACCATAAAATCATAGAATGGTTTGGGTTGGAAAGGACCTTCAAAGATCTCTGATATGGGCAGGACATCTTTCGCTAGACCAGGTTTCTTAAAGCCCCATCCAACCCGGCCTTGAATACTTTGAGTTATGGGGCATCCACAGTTCTCTAGAAAACCTGTTCCTGTGTCTCACCACTCTCATCACAAAAAATTTCTTTAAAAGCATTGTTCGTTTTCCTATCACTACAGGCCATGGTGAAAAAATCTCTCTCCATATATTTTATAAGCCCTCTTTATATGTTGAAAGGCTGCAATATGATGTCCCTGGAATCTTTTCTTCCCCAGGATGAACAACCCCAACTCACTCAGCCTGTCTTCATGGAAGAAACACTTCAACCCTCTGACCATTCTTGTATCCCTCCTGTGAAGGAGGATCTACTCTAACAGATCCATACCTTTCCTGTGCTGGGGACACCAGAGCTGGATACAGTACTCCAGTTCAAATCTCACGAAAGTGGAGGGGCAAAATCACCTCCCTCAACCTGCTGGCCATGTTTCTTTTTATGTAGCCTAGGAAATGATTGGCTTTCTGGGCTGCCATCACACATCGCTGGCTCATGTTCACCATCCCCCAGGATCTCCAAGGGCTACTCTGCAGGACTGTTCTCAATTTATTCATCCCCTAGTTTATATTGATATTGGGGATTGCCCTGACCCAGGTGCAGACCTCGCACTTGCCCTTTTTGAACTTTATGAGGTTCACATGGGCCCATTCCTCCAGCCTGTCAAGGTCCTCCTGGATGGTGTCCCTTCCCTCAAGCCTATTAACTACACCACTCAGTATGGTGTCAAGAGTGGAGGGGCAAAATCACCTCCCTCAACCTGCTGGCCATGTTTCTTTTTATGTAGCCTAGGAAATGATTGGCTTTCTGGGCTGCCATCACACATCGCTGGCTCATGTTCACCATCCCCCAGGATCTCCAAGGGCTACTCTGCAGGACTGTTCTCAATTTATTCATCCCCTAGTTTATATTGATATTGGGGATTGCCCTGACCCAGGTGCAGACCTCGCACTTGCCCTTTTTGAACTTTATGAGGTTCACATGGGCCCATTCCTCCAGCCTGTCAAGGTCCTCCTGGATGGTGTCCCTTCCCTCAAGCCTATTAACTACACCACTCAGTATGGTGTCAAGTGCAAACTTGCTGAGGATGCACTTGATCCCACACAAGAGAGCAATCAATGAACCACAATAGAATTATGGATGGTTAGAGGAAGAACACAGGAAAACTGGAGCTGAATTAAGCATCTGTTCTCTGTTCCTTCTTCCCACTTCTTATGTCCATCTAGGTAGATGCAGGAAATCATAAGACAGTTTCATTCATTGTGATAGTTTAGGACAAACACAACCACACCACACCTTTAAAGGAAGGATCGCTTTCAGTCTTTGTTGTACTCACAGATTCATTATGGATATACCAGCACATTTCTGTGAGGAAGATAATGAAGATAAATGAAATCTTGAAATGAAATATCATTATTTATTAAAACAATGCTTATAATTTAGAATTTTGTCACATAGTTGCATGATCTGATCCATCTCTGTAGGAAGCAGCTGTTAGAAAAAAGATGAGTTTTGTAATTTATATCTTTTTCTTGTTTTTTTTTCTTTTTATTCTGCTGCTGACTGACTGACTAAAATGTCAAGGCAATTTTTCTAAAAATTTAAGAAAAAAAAAAATTTAGTCATCAATTGTTCTTTTTATACTACAGACGCGACAAAACAGAAGGGGCTGTTTGCTTTGAAGAAGTCAAAGAAAATTTTAGAAGGAATATCCAGAAATCTTTTCAGTACTCTAACTACTCTTTTGAAATTATAATTTGTATTTATTCATGTGGATGCTCATTTGAGATCAGTGGGTGTATTTGTAAGCAAGCAATATACAGAGGCAGAGAAGGATATAGCATCATACTCATTGCCTATGTGTGCAAATCTTTTTAAAACAGTACTTGGACTTGAACCTCAATATAATGAGATAATAGTCTAATAGTATATACCATTCTGCATTACAAATGTATTCCCTTTGTATTCATAAAATATCTTAAGCTAAACTCATGGTGCTGTTGCATTTGCATATGAATACCCAGGATATTCTTCTAGCTTGCATTTATTCTGATGTGTTAAATAATATACAATTATTTCTGTAGGGCATCTGGAAGAGTGTTTTAGTTTGAATCAGGAGTGCATTTTTAAAGAAAATCTCTTGATCATCTCCACTTACTGTGCTTTGCTTCATGTGACAGCAGTCTCAGAGCATAAGAACTGGATCCCTTTGAGATGAAAATAATCTAAAAGAAAATAGTGTGATAGTCTAAGATTCTTCATGTACACACTAAGAATTGACATAAAACATTCCAGTGGGTAAACGGGCCTTCAGCCTTCCCAGCCAGCCCAAAACTTTTACAGAGAAAACATCCCTGAGGTATGCGTAGGGACATGCAGACTTTGTGTCCTCAGCTCTAATCATTTCACTCTACAGCCACAACTCTGTAAGACCACACGACTTATAAATGTAGACATAACCTGTCTGGACTACCTACGCTTTTCTCTTAAGTGCACTGAAAACAGTGAATAAATCTTGTTTCTCTTCCTTTTCTTATGATTTGATATCTGGCATCATGAGAGGCACCTGCTGTTCTGCAGTCTCGTGATCTGGCCTGAATTTTGTTTAATCCTCTAGTATGATTGCTTGATACTGCCAAAATGGAGGTGCCTATCTTCCCTGAGAATATATCCCTATGAGATTTCAGTCTGAATTCTCACAAGGCTTTTGTGGAAGTGTACCACTTAATCATAGGAAGAGGAAGGGATTTTTCAGTGGGATCAGATCACCGAATACTATGAATATAGTCATACAGCTTTCCAAAGGAGCTTATTAGTTCTTACAGTGACACTTCTCTGCCCAAGTGCACAGGGCTTCTGTGACTCTGACCACCAGTATTTGCTTATCATCTGAGAAGGACTTTTTCTGGGACCTGTGCATGGCCATGGATGAACAAAAGTGACAGCATTCAGGAATTGTCCCCTTAAAACAAAGCACTGGCAGTGAATTCATGTTGCGTGGTCCAGATGTGTATACATTACATCACAAAGGACAATTTAAATTGCTAATTACCTGCAAATAATAGATAAGTTTTGTAATCTTCTCAGATTTCATATTATCCACCACACAAATCAGTAAGGCATCTGATTCTGAAAATGTGTTCTATGTGATCCTTTCATGTATTTAGCAGAGTTGATTATGCATACAATCATTATTCTCATGTAGATTTTAGAGTTTATTTAAAAGCAGTATTCTCTTCCAATACCAGTAATTTCATTGTTAGAGAGAAATTAGTCTGCTCTTTTCTCATCCTATTTTCTTTGTCAGTCACACAATATTTAAGGAAGCTTCAAAATAGCACTTCAAAAGACATACACCAAAAAAAGAAAAAAAGTGAATGGTGAAAATAATTTTTGCCTGAATCTAAAATTTAGAGTTTACAATATTTATTTCTGATTTCATTTCATTCTAAAAGAGAGAAAAGCTCTTCCTGTTTCTCAGCAAAAATAAAGATCTTTTACAGGATTTGTACCACTCCTGTCTCTAAGTTATTGTACAGATTATATGTATAGACCAGAAGTCAATTCCTTAGCTGCTAAACATAGTTTAGGAAAATGCAAAAACCTATTTGGATAGGTCTTACTTGATGTGATCATCAAGCAAAGGTGACACTGCCTAGGCCAGTTTCCATAAATATCAGTTCCAGTTCTGGGAGATGTTTTTAGTGCAGGACATATCATTCTCTGTGAATCATGAAGAGCAACTCAGGTGTATGTGCCCTGAGATAATAGAGCTGTCAGTCAGATGGAGACAGAAGTCACTGCAATAAATATTTCCCCTCCTGTACTAGACAGTCATTGGTGATGTGAGGAAACTACTTCATACAAATTTTATTATGGGGAGGGAGACAAGGTCTTCTTTATCACCTTTGCAGAGGAGACAAGGAAATTACTGTAGTCCAACAGATAAAGTGATTGATAAGTGGTTATCAAATAAGTGTGTTTGCCATGGGTATACATGGCATATTTGTCATATACCTATACCACAGAATCACAGAATTGTTCAGGTTGGAAGGGACTTCTAGAGATCACCTAGTACAACCCCCAGCTCCAACCACAGCATGTTTCCCAGGACTGTGTTCAATCATGTTTTGAGTATTTGCCCAAATGGACACTCCACAACCCCTCTCCAGAGTTTTACCACTCTCATTATAAAAACAAAATAAAATAAAATAAAAACAGATGGAGCTTCCTGTATGTTGAGACCATTGCCACCTCCTGTCTGGTAAGTAAGCAGCACTGAGGAGAGTCTGTCTCTTTTGTCTTCCTTCCTTCCTTCCCATCAGAAGGGTGGGTACCCACATGGGTAAGTTTGAGCCAGACTGGCCACTGACAAGAACAGCAGATACTTTCCCCCATCTCATTCTCCATGGAGATGAAGGAGAGAGAGAAAGAGACTTATGACAGTAAGATTCCCCCAAGCCTCTCCTCATGCAGACAGAGAAGTCTCAACTCTTTAAGCATCCCCTTGTAGGTCAGGTGCTCCAGTCCTGTGGCCCTGTGCTGGATTGGTTCCAAAAGCTCCATGTCTTTTTCATACTGGGAAGCCTAGCATTGGACATAGCACTGCAGATGCCCCATACCTGCAAGTGTTCAAGGTCAGGTTGGATGGGGTTTTGAGAAACCTGTTCTGCTGAAAGATGTTCCTGACAATGGCGAGGGGGTTGGAACTTGAAGGTCCTTTGCAACACAAACCATTTTATGATTCTACCTCTCATCAGTGCTGAGTAGAGAGGAAGAATCATCTCCCTTGACCTGTTGGCAATGCTCTGCCTCATACAGCCAAGGAAGCTGTTGTCTGCCTTTGCCATGAACATAGTGATTTGCTATACTGAATAACAAACTTTGGTTAATCATGTTTCAAGACTAATAAATGATTAATTAATTTATTAATCCTCCATGGCTCTTAAGTTATTTATAAAAGTGCTCTTAATCAAATATGTGTCTATGTATGTTAAATGTAATAAAATGTGGTACTCCACAGCCACTAGTGGGGAAAAAAGTTAGAGAATTATGACGAAAGATCCAATCCATTCTCCTATTTATAGTGCTTGATTATTTCTGTGATTAAATCTAAAAATTAAGACTGATAAACAGTAAAACATGCATACATTTATGAGCAGCTGCAGGGTGAATTGAAAAGGTATTAGCAAAAAGTAGAAATTATTTTTATGCAGCACATCTATGTGCACTTGTGCAATGTAAGTGCGCTGGAGTCCCACAGACAACTTTTTATGAGAGCTTAAATGAGCTGTATATAGATTGGCCATAAAGGAATACACTTCACCCCATGTACATCAAATACAGACATGTGAACGAATATAACCATCTGTTTTAGTCATTTTAGAACATCCATCATCATATCCTCCAGGACTTGTTGGTCTAATAACATTTTTCAAAACACATGCCATAAATGTACTCATGTGAAAAAGATATATCCCTATGCTCACTCTATTCTGAAAGGCATAAACAACTGAATTTTGAAAGAATACAACTATTTTGGGTTATGTGAGGGGAAACATGCTAATTTACTGATCTGGGTTCAAACTTGCTTTGAAAATAATTGGTATTCTTGCACGAACCCACCTATGATATTTTAACAAATAATCCAGTTAGAGGTTGCAGCTGAGTGCTGAATAATTTAAGTTTACTCGTGAAGTTGAGATTTTTAGAACATTGTTTGTAATAAAAAATGATTCACAAATTGATTCACTTTTTAATAAGATTTTTTTCTCAACTACAGTTAAAATGATTTGTCAAATGCTTGTTATATAAATAGCCAATTATTTTAATAAGGTTCATTGGAAATGATAGGAATTCTTGCCCTGAAGTCATACTTCTACAGTGCAAAATTAGATGGTATGTTACTTAATGGGACGAAGGTTTCTATGCCAGTATATATTAGAAGTAATTAAAAATGAAAAATCTGCTTTAAGTTATATAAAAACTTTTGAAGTACCTACTCTTTTAAAACTAATAAGAAAGGTCCAGGGAATGCTATTCCAAAATTCTATTAAATTTAAATTACCTCAGATGAAAAGCCATTAAATATGCATTTGAACAGGTAAATAGAAGATCAGGAAATAGTGACACACTCCAGTGTTGAAGTGTGATGCCACAGAGAAAATTAGAATACCTTTTTAGTGCCTATAACTAAAAGATAAAAAAATTTGTAAAACAGATAGTAGGCATCTATGCAAATTCAAATGTCATTGTATGATCAGACCAATAGTCAGTTTTCTCCATCTTATTTTATTTTATTTTGTTAAACTGGAGTTTTCAACACAGAAATAAGGGTAAGAAAGTACCCTGAAAATACTCAATAAAAAAGGATGAAAATAAAGCCACAAATATTTCAATGAATGCAACAAGATGTGTAGTTACTGTGGCAAAGATTCCTGTAGAGCCCTACCTTAGTTAGAATCTGCTCAAAGTCCTGGCACCTCTATACTCTCTAGAAGCTCCCATTCGACTTCTAGGAAATTAATTCTGTGATCTCACCGTTCTTTTACACGGTTTCCTATAGTTTTTAAGGAAAACAATTGAAAGCGACTTTTGGAGTGTAAAAATACAGAAATAACTTAGATTTGCTCTCTTGCTGGAAAACCTGCACATTATAAACTTAGCATAGCACATAAATTGCTAAATGAGTATACCGGAGTGTTGCATAAACTTTGCAGTGTTGATAGAGGTTGCCCCTGTAGGTTCCTCGCAATTCTTAAATTGAATAATAATTATGATATTTTTTTTTTCTGGCCTTAACTTAAAATATCAAAAGAAGAACATTAGTCTGTAAAATATTAATTTGGGTCTTTTTCTTGATACTTTTATTATTATTATTTTTCTTATAATTCTAAAGCTAATCTTAGCACTCAGACAGCTGTGGTTATTGTCACTATAGTATGGAAATGTATTCATAAGTGACTTGAAAACTCTAAATTGAATTTGGAAATTTTGTTTAAGTGAGGGCTACATAGGGAAATGCCATTATAGAAAATTAAGAAAGATAGGATAGTGCTAGTGATAACAAATCTACTTTAAAATGAGATTTTATAGATAGATGCTGCAGCTGATTCATTGATACTATAGGAGAATTGCTTTCAACGGAAGTGTAAATGATAAGTGGAAAAGATGATAAAGGAACCAGTGGAGAAAGAACTTAGTCATAATTAAAAATATTGTTTGGTCAAAAGTAAAGATTTTACTCTCCATATTAGATTTAAGAAAATGTAATTTTAAAATCAAAATATTCTTTCATTTTCTGTTTATCAGAACTCATATTTCTTTATGAATCAAAGTGAACTCATAATCATAGCTATACTTTCCAATTTTTTTTGAAAGAAGTTGACCTAAGATTATTCAGAAGCCACTAAGATGAGAAATAACAATTTTTTTCCAAACTTAGGAAAAAGATTAGTGTTTACAAGTAGCATGCAGTCTCTTTTTTTTTTTTTTGTTTTTTTTTTTTTTCTTTTTTTTTTTTTTTGTTTTTTTTTTTTTTCTTTTTTTTTTTTTTTGTTTTTTTTTTTTTTCTTTTTTTTTTTTTTTGTTTTTTTTTTTTTTCTTTTTTTTTTTTTTTGTTTTTTTTTTTTTTCTTTTTTTTTTTTTTTTTTTTAGGAAGGCTTGTTACAGAGACATAAAGAAACAAGTATAAATTAGTTTAAAGAAACAGAAGAGGACATAAAATTGCTTTGAAAGGCAAGCCTGCTATATTAGGAAAGATGCTTAAGAGGCAGTTTCTGACAGAACTCTAGACAGGAGCAACTGAACTCTTCTCAAAGTTATTTTTGTTATATGTTTAGGCATTAATGTATATTGTTGGTGAGGAGACAATCTCAAACTGTCACACATAGTCAAGCCAAAGGTTCTGATTTATGTCTAAACATCAGTTTTATTTCCTTGGCTTGCTTATTTAGAATGCCTCTTTGAGGTTCAGAACACAATTTAGGTAACTCTCTTACCTGACTTATTCTTCCTAATGCAATAGTACTATCTGAAATATTTGTACTGAATGGTTCAGGAAAAATTCTAATAGGCAGCTCTGTGATGGATTATTGTGCAGGACATTTACCACAATATCTTGTATCAAATGCTTGCAGGAGTATTATATAGAATAATGAGACTAGGGGTAATGTTTAGCCTCTAAGGTTGGAGAACAAAAGGCTTGTTCTGTTTCATCTCAAGTGTGAAGCTGTTTTCAGCTCTTTTTGAAGATCAGATAATAAGGATATCTGAACAGTGAATCACTTCAATATGACATTATAGTTGAAGTTTCCTGCAGGTTATTTGGCACAGCATTTTTAGAGCCTTCTGCGGTCAGGAAACTAGCTTTGAAAAAGCAGTCAAACCACTGAATTTTAACAGATGTCTGCCCTGTATTGAATGTGCATTGAATACCTCTAGCTCAGATTTAATAATATGTACTCAATTCCCAAATTTCATGGGAATATGCTCCCGTTTTTTTGAAACCTTTCACACCAGGATTGTGCCAGTTATATATTAGTGCTTGGGTTTGTATAATCATGGTTAAATCAAGGAACAGTTATAGCTGAAGTTACAGCTTTTTCTTTGCTTACATTAATTACAGCCAAAAACTTCTTCAAAAAAAGGTTAGAAGCTTTCTTATACCTATAATTAGCAATAATAATTATAGATCTTGGTAATTACTTATCTCTTCTGTACATTTTAAGCAAAAATTGAAGGTGATTTATCTGTGCTTGCAAACTTTTTGGTGATGCTTAATCATTCTACTTAAAAAGCAATTTATCTCTTTATTTATTTATTAGCTTTTTAGAAAAAAGTGAGATTGTCCTCATTTAAGACACCTTTACAATTTACGATTGTTACAGCAAACCACAGGAATATGAGAAATTTTCATTTTCATTTCCTTTTTTTTTTTTTAATATTTTACTAAAAGTCTTCCACTCTTAAAGGAGATGTTTCCTTCTATATGTGAATTGCTGTATTCCTTCGAATTTTATCAATTAACTAAGTAGCTCACTCTTAAGGTAGACGTATGAAATTCTATTGATTCTCTTAAGTCAGAGTCTTTACCAAATAAATCGGGTATAATCTTATTCTTTTCAATGGATCTTTATTATTTAATGTCTCACAAAAAAAAAAATACGGGGCTCGAGTCAATTGGTATAAATCTGTAATAACAAAAAGAGTGTATAATTTGACTTCCATGCTACTTTTTAGGAGAGCAATAATGAAAAGTTTGAATATATAAAAGCTTATCTTTAAACAATAACAAGGTATAGCAAAGTTCTACGGTTTTTGTGCGGTCTTAACTGATATGGTACTTATTAATGTAAATAAATCTTTCAAGATCAATATACAGTAATGACAAAAATATAGAGAATGCAGTTAAAAGATCTATAAAGAACTATCAAGCCACTATAAGCAAAGCTTAGAATAAGCTCCAGCTAAAAGATAATTATTCCATAGAATACGTTTCTGCACTTTATGTGTGATCAGTTTCCAAATGTAAAGGTATTTGAACAGGTTGTTAATTATCAACAACTTTTATTTTAAAATAGAGCTTGGTAGGGAAGTTTCTTAAGTTTTCTAGCTTTCTTTAAAAAGAAAATTGGGGGCAGAGGATTCATGTTTCTCTAATCGTGATTTGATCTTTAAAGAGTGGTAGTTGTGGGTCTTCATAGAAGCCAGTTATGATACAGAGGTTATAACCAGCTCATTTTCTGTTCCAATCTGCTTTCTCAATACTAAATTGACTTTATTGTGGAAAAAAAAATGTTTTCAATATTAGTAAGGCATAACTGGATTATGTCTAATCAATGCTCCTAATAATGACCAAGCTGATTTCCAGTGTGGACACTTGAACCTAGATGCTGTGGCTACAATGGGCCAATGATTCTATCAGGTTAAAGATTGATTAAAAGCATGTCTTAGAGTTGAGATGGGCAGACCAAGTGTGAACAGGAAGCTAAACCAAGTACAAAATCAAAGCATAAGGAAAGAAAGAATGTGCTTGTCAGCAGGAGGGAACTTCAGGAAATCTGTACAGCAAAAGGTAGTCCTGGATCAGAAACAAGTGTTCAGGTGGCAGGAACCAGGAATTTGGGCTAAGTACAGAACAAGCAAGCAGGGGACAGGAACAAGATACTGGTGGGCATTTGCAGCCAAAACGCAAGCTGTGTTGGCAAAACCAACTGATTGAGTTTATTAGTCCCTTCATGACAAAAAGCCATGTTTATACCAAGTAGCTCAAATTACTGCAAGTAATAGTTAAATTTTTACTTATAAGTTACATAATTTATATACCCATATCACATGGGGTAATTTTTCAGGAAAACATGTGACTGTATTTAACAGGTAAAGTCCAAAACAAGGAGCATGTTTTTTTAATTATATTATGTTTGCAAGTACAGTACTAGCTTTTGTTCATGTTTTATTAAATACTTAGAGGATTTAAAAAATATATAAAATCCAGCAAAGAAGGACAAAACCCCAGACCTCTGTCGCATGATGATTCATCAAATCACTATATAATATATAATATAGTGAAGTTCTCTCTTACTTGCCCAATTTCTGACAGCATACTTCTATTCCAGGCTGCCGATGACTGTGCTTCAAATGCAAGTGTGGTTAATAGCTTTGTAGTTATGGTTTGATCTTAAAGGCAGGAAATGTAAATTTAATCATCTTCAACATAAAAAAGAAACCTTTACTTCCTAATCAACTGTCTTAGCCCTTCAGCCTATTATTCAAGGAACCACCTACTTTCAGAAAGTGGTCAGAGTTTCCTTGTTCCTGTACCACTATCAATTTCAGAATCCACCTTCAGTAGAGAAATTTTGGGGGATTGGACATGGGAGAGGTTGGATTTTTTGGACTGGGTGGGGATTTATCAGGTTTTTTGGTGGTTGTTGTGTAGGGGTTTTTTTTAGCAAACCTGAGCACTATTTAGAAATACAGAAGCTTTCCTGTGCTGGCACTTAAGCCTCTTTAGGAGCCTATTTCACTCAGTCTTATTAGATCCCTCTCTAAGTAACTCTGAATTCTTTGGTAGTACCCAGTTTTCTGTGTTTTAGTTATTGCAGTGTGTAAGCTTGTTATCTAAACTACACTCCAAAATCTGACCCAACATAAAACCTAAGATCATGAGCAACCTATAGTGATTTTAATCTGTATTAGTAATCTGTATTAGTAATTTATATTAGTAATTTATAGTAAAAGCACATCCTTCTCACATAGGTAGGTTGATTGCATGGGCAGTGAAGAACTTTTATCTGACAACATAGATTGCTTTTCTGTAGGAACCTTTATAGTCTTTAGGAGCAACTAGTTCAGAAACTCTGACATTTTAGAATTTCTACTCAATTTTACTTTTACTCATGACAATATCACAAAGTTTAAAAGGCAATACATGTGTTTCAGAAGAAAGAAACACACCAGCTGGTGTAAAGTTTAGTATGATAATTGGCACATCTAGGAATTTGAATAAAATCTGACCACAATTTGCAGGAAGCACTTTTAATTAAATATGCTACATCTGCATGTTCAATCAAAAGAAATAATGACTAGTAAATTAAATAATTCTGTAGAACTTATGCTCCTTTCTTTAACACAGTTCAGTTCATTGTCTGTTCTGGTATCAAACACAGTGCTACAATGAGCTAGTCTTTCCTCATTCATCAAATATGACATATTTGTTTGAACTGATGAGACTAAAGGTTCTCAAATTACTGAAAAAAAATCACTGTAGAATCCAAGTGAGAAAGATAATAATAATAAACTTCCATCTTTCTGCACTGATCATAGCTAATTGCTCCATAGGGATAGAATATGAGGATTGGTTTAAAAGAGTTTGGTACTTAGGGTTCAGTCTGTTTTCTACATCACTGCATAGACAATATAGCATATGCTGGAAAATTGTGCATTTTTTCCTACATATTTCAATATGAATGACAAATTATAAAAATTTGAATATCTTGAGAAGATATTATCTTTACACAGAAAAGCTTTTAAGAGGATAATTTACTACCTTTATTTCACCAAGTAAAAGATAGTTCATATGTTCACTTAATGTTTTTTAGTTCACAGTGACCTTCATATTTTTTTCTTGCAAATGCGTTAGCCTGTATTAAGATGATGAATAACCTTATGAAAATGTAAGGTTAATGGGCTTTACTAAAAAAGGCAAATAGGGAGCTCAGGAATCTTGTTAAATTTTATAAATACAGATAAAGAATTTAATTTAGAATTGAGCAGATCTGTTCTTTGGTCATTTCCCTTGGCAGGTTTTATTTCTTGCACGCTAAGCTGGTACTTCTCTTCTTCCTCTTTAATAGACAGAAATTCAGCTAACCCTGTGGTTTTTTTATTAGTCCATTATGTGATATTCTTATAGGCAACAAATAATAAGACGAAAGGGATTAACAACAAGCTCACAGATCAGTAGCTATCACCAATTTTAGTATAAAATTCTGATTTTTTTTTCTAGTTCAAAGAACTGAAGCAAGCCACCACATTTAGCTGAAGGACCGTCACTGCTGTCCTGTTCATGGCAACAAGAAGATTATCACTGTGTCACAGAAGGCTTGAGTGACCTCTGGAGGTCATTTGGTCCACCTCTTCCTGCTCAAGCAGGGTCACCTAAAGTTGGTTGCAAAGGGCTATATACAAATGGTTTTTTAACATCTCCATGGATGGAGACTCCACAAACACCCTGGACAATCTATACCACAGTTCAGTCACCCTTCAAGTAAAACAAGTGTTTTATGATATCAAGACAGAATGTCCTGTCTTTCAGTTTGTGCCCATTGCCTCATCTTGTCACTGGTCACCACTGAAAAGAACCTGGCTCCATCTTCTTTGCACTGTCCCTTCAGTTGTTTATATATATGGATGAGTTTCCTCCTCTTCTTTAAACTAACCAGTAAGAGCTCTCTTGGTCTTATGCATTTACTTTAGCCCCATAGGTAAGGTGCTCTAGTTCCTTAATCGCTGTGGTGGCCCTTTGTTGGACTCTCCCCAGTATGTCTGTGTCTGTCTCATACTGGAGAGTCCGGAACGAGACACCACACTCTAGGTGTGACCTCACTAATGTCGAGTAAAGGGGAAGGATCTCCTCCCTTGACATGCTGGCAGTGCTCTGCCTAATACAGCCCAGAAGGCTGTCGGCCTTCTTTGCCACAAAGATGTCTTGCTGTCTTGATGGGCAACTTGTTATCCACCAGGACTCCCAGGTCATTGTCTGAGAAGCTGCTTTCCAGCTTTTTGGCCCCCCAGTGTGTACTGGTGCATGGGACTGTTCCTCCCCAAGGGCAGAGGCAGGACTTTGCACTTTCCCTTGATGAATTTCATAAGGTTCCTGTTCAGCCCATTTCTCCAGCCTGTTGGGGTCCCTTTGGATGGCAGCACACCCATCTGGTGTATTAGCCACTCCTCCCAGTTTTGTGTCATCAGCAAACTTGGTGAGGGTTCACTCTGCCCCATCATTCAGATAATTCATGACAATGTTGAAGAGGATTAGACCAGTATTGACTCCAGGCCATTGATAGTTAGTGGCCTCCAACTAGACTTTTTGTCACGGATCACCATCCTCTGGGCCCAGCTATTTAGTCAGTTTTCAACCTAGCTCACATACATTTCATACATAACTTAAAAGCTACACAGCTTTTTAGATCTGCAGAAAAAAACTCTAGAGGTGCAGACTTCCCTGGAGACATCACAAATTCTGAAAGATCTAGGCAAGACGTGTGTATTAAAACACTGAGTTTTTGTACATAGAGTCCTAGTAAATGTAAAAGATCAAATTAAAAGTACAAAAGTTACATACTCACCTACTAGAAATAAAGCAACTTTATTGCTAGAGCAGAATTCTGCTTGTTCTGCACAAGCCTTATTACCTCAGGTTCCGACATCTATGTAGCCTCTTCTTTAGTTTGTATATGCAGTGCAAACCAGATTTGCATTTTGAGGACAGAAGCAGATTCAACACAAGAGTGTTCAATTCACAGGGCATTTCACCCACCAGTGAATGCAACTAGTTCATCTCTGTTAAATGCCTTCTCATTTGAACTTATTTCTGTGCTGTGTATATATGCGCTCTATCGGCAGCTGTATCCAAAATCAAGCAAAACTGAGTGAAGTAAAATTGTAGTACAGGCTAAAGACTGCTTTTCTCTTTGCAGTTTACAGCATGTAATGCAAAGGACTTCAACTGTTAATGAAGCTTGTGTGGTCTTCCATCTTTTAAATATTCAACTGTATGCGTTGATGCAGCTCTTTGAGACAATATTGTATAAAGCCCATACAATGTTTCTCTTCCATAAAGAATAAACATAAATGCAGCGAAGGAGAATTTTAATTATGAGATGTCATTATCCTTCATCTGCCTATTCATGATGACTGAAAAACACTATATTGCATTTGAAAAAAAGAATCTGGTATTATACTTAAAGATTACTGTACTGAAATACACAGAGGAGTGTTGTTCTTGCAGCATTTGACAAAGTATGGGAAAGGGAAACTCAAATGAAATTAACCACCTTTTCTGTCTTTTGCATTTAATAAAATTTGCAAGCTTCTAGATTAATCTATTAGTTTCAATTTGCCCACTAACTCATGCACAGAAAGGAAATTTTTTAGCCCATTGAACAACCTTGTCAATTAGAAGTTTAATGAATTAAGATGAACTGAGAGACATTCTTAACTGGCATCTGTTGATAAAGAAGTAGCCAGATTTCTTGAAGTTGCAAGGATCACTAACGAGTACTCTGTTAGAACCAGTTTGTTTATTTAAGGCCAAACTGTGACTTGTGCCCCTGATGTCCTCTGGATGTTACAGTGAATATCCCTGAGCAAAACTTTAAATTATGGTGTGTGATGCGACATATAGTAAAACTTAAGTAGGTATATGAAATTAGCTAAATCTAGATGAGATTGCTTTGTTTTTTTCCTAAAGCATGTTTAATCAAAATGTTTACCAAGCATCTTTGCTGGGCAAAAAAATGTATGTCTTCTAGTGTCAGTTGTATAAATACATTGTATTTTAGTGCTTTAAAACATGTGTTTATTGCTTTTACAATTTCTCTTTGTTAATTGTGACATTATCTTACAATCTTCCTGCAGATGTAAATGAATGTGAAGCCGAACCCTGCAAGAATGGTGGAATCTGTACGGATCTCGTTGCCAACTATTCCTGTGAATGCCCAGGTGAATTTATGGGAAGAAACTGCCAACAGAGTAAGTATTGCACGTTTTCACATCTATTTTTCAAAATAAAATAAATATTTTCTTTTGCAGAAACAACTATAGTATACTATGGAAATATTACTGTAGTCTACAAATAAATAATGCCCAAAATAGCCATCTTAGTCTTTTCAAAATGGAGAAAATCAAAGAAAGCAAATCTGTCATGCATTCAAGTAAAGCATCTGATATGATGGAAGCATTTGCAAAAATGCAAAATTATTATGTAAGAATCAAACATGAAGAAGTAAATAGTGTGGTGGAAAAATACAAAAACTGATTCAGGCTAAGGTTTCATCTCTCCAAGTATTCTATCTTCAACAGTAATTCTTAGAAGATATCAACAAACGCAGGAGTAAAAAAGGCAAAAGGTTATGAAAGACTATGTAGTCTTGAATACCAAAAAAAAAAACCAAACCCCAAAAAGAATAAACTGCTATGGTACAAAATGCAATATACCTTAACTTAACAATTATAACAGACGCTAGAGGCTCATGGATTTGAAATAATGCAGAGAAGAAAACCTGTGTGTTTTAGTCAAAGGATGCTAATATGACGGTGGTGTGGAAAAAGCTAATATACTCCCAAGATATGTCAAGCCTGGTACCTTAAAGAGGAAAAGGAAAATATTTATGTATTAACATTTGTAGTTTTAGATATCAAATCCAAAATACATGAAATATTGGAGTTATCACAGAATCACAGAAAAAAAAAAAAAAAAAAAAAAAAAACACCACGAAAAAACCACAAAAAACACTAACCACCACCCACCACCTAAACACACAACAACCACCAAACCAAAAACCATCACCCACCCACACAGCACCCCACCACAAACCAGTAATCTTGGGCACTAGAGCATGCCCTGAAGAACCATGTCTACACGTTTCTTAAATACCTCCAGGGATGGTGACTCCACCACCTCCCTGGGCAGCCCATTTCAATGCTGGATAACCCTTTCAGTAAAGAAATGTTTCCTAATATCCAACCTGAACTTCCCCTGGCACAACTTGAAGCCATTACCCCTTGTCCTATCATCTGTAACTTGGGAGAAGAGACCGACCCCCGTCTCTCTACAGCCTCCTTTCAGGTACTTGTACAGAGCGATAAGGGCTCCCCTCAGTCTCCTCTTCCCCAGACTGAACAACCCCAGTTCCCTCAGCCTCTCCTCGTAAGACTTGTGCTCCAGACCCCTCACCAGCTTTGTTGCCCTTCTCTGGACCCGCTCCAGCACCTCAATGTCCCTCTTGTGGTAGGGGGCCCAAAACTGGACACAGTACTCGAGGTGGGGTCTCAGTGTACTCGGTCACCAGTGCCGAGTACAGGGGGACGATCACCTCTCGGGCTCTACTTGCCACGCTGTTCTTGATACAGGCCAGGATGCTGTTGGCCTTCTTGGCCACCTGGGCACACTGCTGGCTCATGTTCAGCCGACAGTCAACCAACACCCCCAGGTCCTTTTCTGCCCGGCAGCTCTCCAGCCACTCTGCCCCCAGCCTGTAGCGCTGCCTGGGGTTGGTGGGACCCAAGTGCAGGACCCGGCACTTGGCCTTGTTGAACCTCATCTTGTTGGTCTCGGCCCATCGATCCAGCCACATTCAATAAGGAGAAGGCAGATCTGCTACGTGTAGCAGAAAAATAAAATAAAAAGTATAATACGTTGAATCCTAAATAAATGAAACATAACAAAGTTAAAGAATAGGCTTAATTTCTCAATGTTCACATTGTGCATGCATGGGGAGGAAGAAAGGAGAGGAAAACAACATGGACCAATAACCACAAATGACAGGCTGGGAATTAGCCACAGTTAATTCCCAGAATAATATATGCATCAGGCCAAAGATTTGAGGCATCCAGCATAATGTATATATAATTCCAGACAGAAATCAAAAATTATGTTTTGCTTTGAGAAATTTTACAGGCCTATACGGCTACCTAAAAGAATTTGTTAAAAAATGAACATCTATTAAAGTTTTCTGTAAAAGTTGCTGGTGAAACACTTCATGTATTTCCTTCTAAGATGCAACTGAACTGCCTTTTAGAATTTTACCAGGAATCTCATCCATCTCTTCAGAGTTTACCCCTTCTGGTTTTTTGGCTGCATTATGAACATTGCTCAGATAATAGATCACATAAGACTGATCTCCTGTTTTGCTGGAAATGGGGTAGTCAAAGCTGTTGAAGTGATCATTGCGTTTTCTGGATCATTATCTGCAGTTTCATATTTCTTTTTCTTTTTATACATGTAATATACATGTGTGAAGTTGTATATATTACATACTATACTGGATTTCCCTTATGTTTATGCACATATATACAGATCTGTGGTTTGGAGAGCATATAATGGAATGTATATGTGTACAAAAAAATTAAATTTACTGTATATTGAAATAGTGAAATGATTTTGCTAATGTCAGTTACTGAATTGTAAAATAGGCTGCCTACAGTCTGTCTTTCTGGGTCGTGCTTGGGGGATTTGCACTGGTAAGTCAACTCACCTAGTCCCACAATCTTCCTGGAGATGCATCTGTATATAAAAGTTCACCACTGTGACCCAGGACTCCATTATCCACCCATAGGAAAGAACACTAAGGAATCTGAAAGGGTAATTCTGTTCAGTGTTGGAGATTTTTCATAATTATGATAAGGGTCTATACAACAGTCAAATTGCTTTGGTTTAGAGATCAAGGACAATGCGTTTTAAAACGTGCATTGCAGTAACTGTTAATTTGCTAGCTGCAGAGTGTGCATGGCGTGGTAAGTGGGAGGCATGGCAATGCAGCACCAGAGTGCAGTGGTTAAAAGCTTCTGTTCTCTACTTCCTCTGGGGAAGTAGACCCACGCATGGAGTTACCACCAATACAGTGTCTGCAGGATAGTATCATGGGAGGAGCGTAAAATCAGAGGTGCTTTGAACACGTAAGATAAAACTGATATATTACTTAAATCAGTAACTGGAAAATGCTACACAATGTAGATATTCCATTATGCCACTCTTAATACTCATGTTATTCGATGAAGCGTGTGAAGAGTGATCAATTAATAACATATAATTAACACGGGAATAATGTTTGTACTGACTGTAATCACTGAACCACTCCTATTCAGGAAAGCCAATGCATTCTTCTGGGCACAGTTCACAAACCTTTAGCATTCATCTACTTTTAAGCTACTTTTAGTATAGCTAGCATTAAAATGGCAACTTTTTTTTTTATACCACCAGTATAATTGTGCACTATACTGGTTCCTATAGCTGGGCTTGTAAATATCCTTTTTTTTCCATGAGAAGTTCAGTTATATATCATCATACCTAATTATGTAATTACAAGTAGTAATTACACATTCTAATTACACCATTAGAGTTTTACACTTATTTACAGTAATCATGTAATTAAATACTGTTGCACTAATTATGTAAATTACTGATTGCTGTCTCAGAATTACCTTACACAGCTCAAAGATTGCTACATCACAGAATAGGTGAAATATCCTAGAACAAGGAAAAAAAAAAGAAGCCAAATACATCACACAGTCCGTTCTCCTTTCATTGCAAGCTTGTTTTCTGGGATGCATTTTATTATAATGTATCTAATTTGGTATATCCCAAATACCAATGCTTTGTAAATGTTACTCATCAGTTTGAAGTAGTTTATGTCTGTTTTTCCTAATGCTCTAAGTTTATTCTGTTTTTTTTTATTCCACTGTTTAATCTCACTGTAATTAATTTCTCTTAGCTAATCTCCTAAATAATTCCCTTCCATTTTGTCCCATGTGTAGTTCTTCCCATGTGTGAGACAAATGTTATATTACACCCAGGTCCTGCAAGCCTTGAGGGACACCCACCCAAAATCCTTCTGACTAGTCCCAAAGACCTGCTAATAACTAGTGCAGCTGAAGTAAGAGAGAAAGGCTTGTCTGGAAATGAGGACTAAAATAGCACTAAAAAAGGTAATGAACTTAGAACCATATTTGGAGCATCTTGATGATGTTATGAGTCCCTTCTGGCAAGGTTGAGGTTTGGAGTTGCTTTCTAAGGGCTCAGCTGTGAAGTTCTCAGAAGAGATGGAGGTGATCTCCTGGCCAGCTGATGTGCTTCAGTCCCATCAATGCTTCTGCTGCTTTGTGGCCGCCTTCTGTTGTACTTGTGTATCCTTCTTATTTGAAGCACAGGCCTGGCCTCTTGGGTTTTTTTTCTGGAGAGCCTTAAATCCAGTCTTCTTTTTTTTCTTATTAGCTACTGCTATAGTTAGCTATTCAGGTATAACTGATACTTAAACCAGCTGCTTCTTATGCTGGAAAGCAAAGGATGAGGTCAAAGTGATGTGGAGCGCGAGAGCACTGACGGCTTCATAATATATTGAATTGATCTGCAATAAGCTTATCAACCTGTTAAGAGGTATTTCACTGAGCATCTGGTATTCACAATGTTTGCCTGCAGATGTTTAGTAAACACAGAATGTGAAGAGAGCACCTCTTCCATCCTCTGAAAGCAAAAGCTAAACTATATGAATTCCATATTACTTTCCAGATTTCTTAAGGCCTCAATATTTCCATGATGAAGCTTCATCTCCTTCTGTTCTTGCTCTCGCTGAATCTATTTCTTGCTTCTGTGCTGAATTTAAGCTATCAATTATGATTACCCCCATTACAGCCTTCCTTCATCTTGGAGTCTATAAATAAGTCCTGCTTCCGAGACAGGTTCTCCTGGGGTTGAAATTTTTGCTTTCTGGATCATGAAATTCTCTTGCGGGCAACAGAAAGCCACTTTCATCAGTGTCAGACTGTTTGTTTGCATTATTCAATACAAATCTGTATTGTTAAAATCTCCCATGAGCAATATGGACTGTGAATTGCAATAATTTGTGAGGAGTTCCACAGGTAATTTTTGTCCACTTTTTTATTAATCTAGCAGATTGTATGATACAGTCGGCACGTTTCAATTTCATCATTGTGCATTTTGGAGCTGTATTTTGCTGATTGCCAGAAGTTGCTGCCATTAAAGCATATGGTAAATTTTCTCATGCTTTTTCTTTAAGGATATAGATCAAATTAGTCACCGTAAATATTTTTTACATATGCTACAGCCACTTGACCTCCTTTTTTTGTGTATTCAACATCCCCATATGTAGGAGGACTGCATTCAGAGCAAGTGCACCAATTTGGTTTGTCTAGCATCTCAGAAATCCTGCTAAGCGGTGTACCTTCACATTAGTTTCACTTGTTTCCTATAGTTTATGTTTTAATACACTAATGTGTTTATATTGGACTAGGTTGTCTTCTGCCTTGCTCTCTGGGGAAATCAATTTTTTATTTAAATAAAAATGCCCCTTCTTTCAGTGTCATTTTTAGTTAAAAATTATCTAGAGATCTGACAGATCTAGACATAAAGAGACTTTTGAGACTTCTGCTTACATGCATTCTTATACTCCCAGGCTAGATGATGTCGTCCAAAATGTTCTGATGTGCTGTGATTTTAGAATTTACTTTCCCTCCAGATTGTTCCCAGGACTACCTGCAACTTGCATGATCTATAGTGCAGGAGAAATAAGCAGTTTCACAGTATTTTTTTGAAAATACTATATGGGTTTTTTTGATGTCTTGTGTATTTCACTTGTAACTATGTTTTCAAGGCAGTGTCCTCACTTGCTGGGTCTTTTTGGCTTCAGTTGCTTGTCCTTTGAATTCATCTGCCTGATGCTCAGTCTTGAGTAAGCCTTGGGTATCTCTGTCTTCCCCAGCTCCAGTTCTTACCAGCCACAGCTCATCAGGGTTCAAGGATGAGGACTTCATGCTTAGCTTTAGAAAAACCCTACACAAAACAAACATCATAGGATAAGGGCATAAAAAGTGCACAGGCAAAATAAAACAATTTATGAAACAGTTAAAAACTGTGTTTTTCGGGGAAAGCTTTAAGTCTGGCTAAAATTTGTCTTCTAAGAAGTCTGTGTTTTCAAATTATGGATAAGAATCAGAATTTAAACATTTTCTTAAATTAAGAAACCTGGTAACAGGCTTTCTGGTGAATTCAGGTCATGAAGATGCCCTATTGAAATTAAGTTGTTAAACACTGGACTGTTCTTGAACGGCAAACATGATCACATCCATACCTAACTTCCAGATTACCTGCAGGGGAACCTAGATTTTCATGCATGAGATTTTTCATGCACCTCCAATTGGCTCTATGTTGTACATTAAGGCTTGTAGTGAGCCACTGGAAAACACTTTTCTTGACAGGAATCAACATGGACCCGAGGTCCCTAAACTACTGATTACTATTAAAATCTATTTAAATGAGATTCAGGAGAACCTAGCTTTCCTTAAAGCTCAAAATATGTTTGGTAAATTCTGTGAATAACACAGTATAAAATTTGGTTTTAAGACTCTTCTTGATTGTTTTGAATATCTGTCAGTTTTATGATCTGACTTACTGGTGTTATAGAAAACGTAGCAAATTTCTGCAGAAAAAAAATGGCCAAACATACTTTATTTTGTGTTCTTAACATTGCTGTATAGTCCAAGATGTCAGTGGTTTATGCTGATATCTTTTCAGAAAGAGGTTAAATAAATGGTAAAAGTAGGCTAAATGTATAAGTACTAAGGGTGATGCTTTATATGCATTTTTAACTATTTCAGCTAATCATGGACAGAAAACAATTTCTATATTTGCATTGAGCAGTACCCATCTCAACTCTCTTGCTAAAGCTAATGAGGTTTGCTGAAGCTACACCGTTCTGGGAATATTGTTTGGCTAGCATTTCTGTGTAGTGTATTCGTATGAAGTACAAAGAGGCAGAAAATGCTATAGAAGTGACAGAACATTGTTAAAATTGAAATTTTCTCCCGGGCATTTCTATGACCTAGTGAGAAATACTAATCAAACTCTAACAATTCTAATATTGAGTCTTCAAACCACAAAACATACTGTGTCCCTTCCACTGCAGACCTTCTTTGTCCAGGTATCCCGTGTAAGATGCAAAGGTGTGCAAAATTAGGCTCAACAGATCAGAACCGTAGTTCTTCCTGTCAGTACAATAGGAAAATGAGACTGATCTCTCAGTGTTTGATGTTGAAACAAAGTCCTTGGCGCTGTGCCTTTGGGTACATTTTCATCTCGCTTCAGTTGTACTGTACAGCAATGTCTCGCTTTGAAAATTCATTTCTCAATATCTCACTTTGATTAGGCAGTAGAGGATACAGTCTTTACTCGGACACCTGACAGAAACTCATTGTAAAATATTCAGACAAGCCCTTAGGACTCGACAGGCATATTTTACACATTTATGACTCGTCTAGTGCAATAGTAGCTTTTGGGTTGTGTCAATAACTACAATATTAACTCAACCCTCTTTTCAGACATCTACAACTTGACTTTGTAACACCTCATTTTAGCTTGAACCACCTTGTTGTGATGACTTTCTTGCAACATTTTTGTGCTTAAACCTATTAAGATGTTTTTTTTCAGGCATTGTGTCATTCTTGACTCGTTGTGCCCCTCAATTACGCTCAGTAAATGGCAGGAAGATTGCAATGAGGTCAGGGATTGTTTCTCCTACCTACCTTCCACCTGTCTGTTCTTCCTACCAAGGGAGCAATACAACTCTGCCTTTTCAGTTACATAGAATCATAGACATTCATACAAAGTGGAGGAGAAAAAATACCTATCTTATAAATGTAATCCACTGTTCCTGTGCTGGAAGAACTTTTATGTCCATTTTTATGTGTGGCAAAGCCTATGACAATGCATATTTCAGCATTTCTATGCCTTAAAAGAAAAATTACAGCACACCGTTATTCTGAAAGTAGCCTCTATAGCTCTTAAGTTCCTCGTCTGGTCAATAATGCACATTCTTTTTTATGTTCTCACAGAAATGAAATCTAATTTGCAGGTAAGGGATTGGTACTATGAAAGAAATAAAAGCCAGACTGTAGCCAGTAGAAGTGAGCAGAAAACAAATCACCGGTTATTATGACCAAAAAAACCCTTTAAAGTATGGAAAAACACCTTCAATAAAAACACTAATGATTATAAATATATGGAAAGAACAATTTACAGCTGCAGTAGGCTCAACAAAGTTCACAATAGCCAAGTCAAAGAACCATTTTTTCTGTTTCAGCTACTAGTCCAATTGGAAAATACTTTATTTCAAGCCTTAGTATTCATAAGATATAGGCCATTTATTTCAAAATAGATTAGTTGTGGAGAGTGGCGCACTGAGTCAGATGGGTCTAGTCTGCTCCTACCCTTTGGTGGACACAGAAACGAGCAATGAGAAGAAAATAATTTTTAGAGCCATGTAAACTCCCCATAATGAAACTGCCTTGAGATTTGCAGTAGTAACAAACCAAGCAGAGTAGCAATAAGGGCAAATATGGCATAAATCTTGCAAAAGTTGGAGGTTTGAAACTTTATTCACATTTTGGAGATTCATTTGGATTCAGTATTCAAGCCAAGCTGTGAAAGATGAAAATCCATGTGAACTACAGAGAAAATGGAACAAACCATGGTTACATGAGCCCTAGATGAACTAAAATCTCCATGCTTGGCACAGATCCCACCTGCAGCTTTTTAGAAGGAGAAGGAAATGTAATATGTTCAGTGATGAACTTCCTGCTGAGGCAAAATTCACAGCTCCTGCTGCTTTAGACAGACGGAGAGTCCAGCAAAGCTCCTGTTCCAGGCATGGGTGCAGCAATGTGTAAGATATGTAGGAAGGGAATGAGCAGTGCTAGTAGGTTACATCTATTTTAGTCCCTGAGCACCACCATGCTCATTTGTTGCAAGCCATTAGATGATCCAAGGACTTACAAGAAATTCAGACTATCTCCAGCATCTTCACCATTTGTTGTGTCAAAAGGAAAAGCTGCTTGCAGTTCATCACAACTTAGTCTGCTTGCTAGCCTCTTCAGGGTTCAGTGAGGGAATGGCAGTCATTCATTGCCTGTGAGATCAGAGGCACGTGGCATCCTCAGTGGCTACTGGCAGCCGCACGGGCAGTGGCCATCAGCCTGAGAGCCACCCTGGCAGCTTGGAGGATCAGCAGCCACAGTGCTACTTACTCAGGGCTGTCAGTGGTTCAAAATAAATAAGGAGGTGAACAGATATGAAAAATTCTGTGGCACCACAATACTGGGAGAGAAAGGCTTCATGTTTTTCTGCCATGCACCTAAATTGGGAGTCAGAAGGGTGGGAGTGAGTTTTTGAAAGGAAGTAGTGTTAAAACTTTAAAAATTCACAAGTTTGTCAAGAAAAGCTGATGGAGTTACTCTTAATTTGACCACTTTTCCTTTGTATCACTGCCTTTTTTCTAGTTGTAATGCTAAATATAATTTTACCAGCTCTTGGGTTTATGTAATTACTTAGAGATTCTGTTTACAGAAAGGTATCACATAGCTACATACCACGAAAAGTACCAATGTTGTAACTAATTACATCAAAATTAGAGAGTAAAATTTGCTGGGAAAAATATGCTCTAGTATTCTTTTAATTTTGAAAGCAAATTCTTATATTGACCACGTACAAATACAATTCTTTCTTTTTCTTCAGTGTTTCTAAAGAGTGTCCTTTCTTTTCTGGATGGCAGTAAAACACCTGTGTAGTAACTGTGCTGTGATTACTGAAACCTCTTCCTCTTCTTTTTCTTACCTCCTGGTCCTTCAAAAATTTTTTCCACAATATCTTTAGCTTTTCCATCAGGTGTGAATTTGAGTGAGTATTGGGTTTTGTTCACTTCTAGGCAGAGGAATTTTTTTCCTTGATAAAAAGTGTCAGGTGGAAAATCCTCAAGAGTTGAATTCCTTTGCCAAAACACATGATGGAATCCATTCAACCTCTCTGCTGAAGGTGGTTGTAGGTCTCCCACTGAGTTCTCTGCAGGCAAGATGAGGCACAAGTTACATTATGCCCTTTAAAAGCTGTGCTTTAGTCTTAGACGTACAAATATAACTGCTGGAAGTTAAATATAATTTATTAATGAAGTGTACTGTGTTTGTCCTCTTCACCTAAGAAGTTAAATTTCTCCAGCATTAATTGCACATTGATGCTGTTTATTACTAGTATTTAGTAACAGAGAATCCTAATATCAAACACTTTAATATAGTTTAAAAGTGGGATTTGATTCAATACCGAAAGCCTAATTGTTAGTCACCACCTAGCCTAGTGACGTCCATGTCACCATGTCTGCAAAGTACAAGGAGAAGTAGATCCCAGGGAATTCACCAAGACAGGTTACTGCGTAGGGAGCTGTATCAGTAAGCCAGTGTGAAAAATTGGGGAAAAATGTAATTTTTTGTGAGCAGCAAAAATTACACCTGCCTGCAGTGCCCTTGTGTAAGGGTTGTAATGCAGAAGAGTATTTTCTCTTGGGAAAGAAGAAATGTCACTGACTGTTCCATGACTGAAGAGGAGGCCTGAGGAAAAGCAGATTCTGGTCCCTGATGTAATTGGCATCTTTTATGCATTATGGAGCACCTTCAGAAGACAGTGTGAGAGTCACAACCTATAATTCTGTATGCCAGGGGCTGGAGTGTGAATAGCGTGATTTCAGATTTGATCAGATAAGGAAGGAATTTTGTTTTCTTATAAGTAGATATTAGTCTTGTTCGCTTAAACTTTACAATTCCTGAAAGACATATGAAGCTTCAGCTCAAGCTGCTCCATTTTGCAAACTGCAGTTCATTCTTATTCGTGTTGTCAGATGCAAAGACATGCCTACTTAAGAGATACTGTAGTTACATGTACACATTCTTCTTTCTTGTGAATTTTGCTGAGATTAGGTGCTTTTGCACAGGACAAGAAGTTGAAACAAGTTCCCCTGCTCTGTCGATCCTACTGCAGTTACATTAGGAGATCAGCATCCAGCATGTTGTGGTCCATGGTAAGCCAAAAGGATTTGAAGTCCTAAGAAAGTTTACATGCAGAGACTTGGGCAAGAAATGTGTTAAGAAGTTTCCAGGGTCATGTGAGCTTTGTGCACTGGCACTGAGGACATGGGAGGAAGAAGGAGTATGGGGAATTTGAAAGGAGATGTGTAAATTTTTATAACATAAATTTTTTTTATAAGTCAGTATGGATAAATAATAGCATAGTTTAGTGTTATCACTAATTTATTGAATCAAATAACTTGGCTATGGTAATTGCACTAGTTTTGTGGTGTGCAACTTTATTTGGAATTTCTTAATACAGGCATTGTCAGCACAGTGGGGACTCCTGGCTCTTACTCAGTCATCAGAGTGTAACACATCAAAATGAAATTGTAAAGAGAGTTGTGTTCTTTATGTACTACTGCAGGTAACTTCCAATTTTGGTTTTGTTACAACATTTTGTGAATAGTTGTCTTTACATAGTTATAAGTGAAAGTTATTAAGTCAACCTATATCTTTTCCAATGTCTAGGTATTTTGTAAATAAGCTGAGAAGATTTTATCCACAATAAATTCATATATTTATTTATGCTTTATTTATGAAAGGAAGATGCTGAAATTAAAAAGTCTCAACTATCTAATGGCTTCATTTACCATGTTTATTTTGGAGGAATTTCAGGAAAGGAAACATTATTTCTTAGTTTTTCAGCTTAGAAACACAACTCTCTTCTCGGTAATTCCCTAACAAACTTTGTTGTGGTTTCTTTTTTTTTTTTTAACTGTGTGATACCAAATCATTGGATAATTAGGTTTCCTACAGAATACCAAGTAAAAAGCTTATAAGCGATATTAAAAGGAGATACCTTCTGAAATAGCAACTTTTTAAAGTCTAGTTTCTATTCTTAATTCAACTGTTATGCTACTTATATACTTATGTATGCAGTGTGTTTTCTTAGAGAGTTGCTTTTAAATAGACTATTTACATGAATAACATAATGAAGTCTTAGCTAAATTTCACTACCATTTTTTGGGTAATTTCTTAAGAACATTAAAAAAACATTATATTGGGTCAGAAAGTTCAACAGTCTAGTTGGCTTACCATCACGTCTCTGACTGTGGCAACAACAAACATCATTTCAGGAAAGAATGTAGGTTTGGGCAATTTCTGTCATTTGTTCCCCTCATATCTCCTCCAGATCCACAGTTCCTGCAGGAATATTAGAGGGTACACCCCTGGTCAGTCTCTTTAGTATCATCTATCCCTATTGTGCCTGAATTTGTCCAATTCCTTTTTGAAACTGTTAATCTTGTGTCTGCCTCTAGAAGGCTCCAGATGATCACTGCCCACTGTGCAAAGAAACACTTTCTTTGACATGTATCAAGTGATTTCCTGTGAATTTCAGTGAGTGCTCCCTGCTTTTGGTAATGTAGATGTGATACTATATTCATCTCGCCTATGTTTATGCAAAGTTCAGTCATATCCCTCAGCCTTTTTGCTCCACAACTTGAAAAATCTTAGGTTTTTATTTCATTATGACATCTGCTTTTTCCATTTAATCATTTAAACTGCCATTTGGTATACTTTCTTTAGCTCTACATGTTCATAGGATGCAGAGACCTGAACTGCACATGGTATGCGGTCGTATCAAGAGTTTCTTATACCTGTAAAATTATACTCCACATCTTGTTCTCAGAGCCTAGCTTTAGACTGGCTGTTTTGGCTGCCACTGGATTTTGAGCCAATGACTTTAGAGAAATGATGATGATGACTCTGAGATCTCTACTTGCAGTTGTAAAGGCTGTTTCCAACTTCAGTATTATGCAGATACATTTTAGGGTCTTTTCACAGATGCAGTGTCTTCCGTTCGTGTACATTGAGGTTCTTCTGTCACCTTTTTTAATTTTATATGTCCTTCTGGAGCTGCTCATCCTAAAAGTGCCAGTTGATCAAGAGAGCATAGTAGCATAGAGTAGAGAAGTGGAGAGTTTCACCATTCATACTTTCCTCCAGGTCACTGATGAGTAAAATTGACTGCAGCAGTGGAGTTCCAATCGAACCTTATCAAATGCTTTCTGAAAACCCATGTGTGCTGTTTCCACTGTATTTCCTTTATCCCTATGTGTATTGTCACCATTAAAGAACTCCATCAGCTGAGGCAGGACTGCCATCTACAGAAGTCATGTTGGCTTTTTTCCAACAAATTGTTTTTATCCTTTCACTTAGTGATCATAATTATAGACTCAACAGTTTACAAGATGAAAATGTAGACTCACCTGCCTGTAGTTTCCACAATGCAACTTAGACCTGTTTTTTGTAGGTGGAAGTGGAGCACTGATCTATTGGTGCAGCTCTGTAGTCCCTAAATCTACCTTTTTCATCTAGGCACAATTTCTAAAACACCACATCATTAAATCCACTAGCACTGGAAGAACTAAGTCATTATTAGGTGCCAAAAGAACTCAAAAATCCTTTTGTTTCCATTTTTTAAATCCTCAGACTACCTATGAATTACCTAACTTTATATTCAGTCTGTGTCCTCAGCACGGAGCTTGTAGAGCAAATGAAGGCCAAAAGTGAATTTTACAACCTTACTATAAAAGCATGAAGAGAGGATTTGGTAATGGAGGTGCATGATAGTCACTTAGCAGTAATGGCACTGTTGAGAAGTAGAATGTAACATCTTATTTCTTTATATTTGATTAATTCTGATAGCCATTGCTTACACACATGAACCGTGTTGACCAGTATGGTAACAGAATAATGCGCTGCTGTTGGCTCAGATGCTACATCAGCATAAAAAGCATTTAATCTCTTTGGACATATCAGCAAATAGGTAGCAATTCTTTCCATTACTGTCTGAAAAGCTGTCCTCTGTTGCATGGAACATAACTAATCACTTCATTTTCACGTCACCTCCTAAAGACTTGTAGCTTAACACAACATCATTTGAAAAGTTTGCCTGTCTGGCAATGTCTGTGTGCTCATTAGCTGCTACTGATGCAAATTGGTAAAGATGTTGTCTTTGACATACAGTATATTTTGTGAAGGCATGAAACAAGATTAATCATATTCTTCACCTCAGTGCTGCAGTAGCACATGGGCTACTAACATACTTGGGATCACATTTCAGAAATCAGAGCACTAATAATTAAAATGTTAATAGGTCAAGAAAATCCATTTTGTTTTGTTTTTAATTTGTGAAGAAAGCTTATGAAGATAAACGCTTTCTGTTATTCAGATTGCAGAGCTGAAAGGCTCTATAAACTTGTAAGGGATGGGCAAAAATATGCTATTTCATTGTGTAGTTAGGAGTTGCCTGGAAGTTATAAATCCTGTGACTGTAAGGTTTTTATCTAGTCATAGATAAAAGCTATCTAAAATAATCACTGATCTTTTATGTTCTCCAAGTCTATTGAAATGCAAAATGAAATGGGGGTTTGTAAATTCTATTTGGTGGTTTCTTTCTGTATTGTGATGGAGACTAGAAAGAGGAACACATGATCTGCCACCTTGTCTCAGCAGAAGTGCTGATTAAATTCCTTCAATGGGAACGAAAACATTGATTTGATCTTGCCGGTAGGATTACTCTTCAGAACAACAATTAACACGAGTTGCTACAACCAAGTTGCTCAATATCACTCAGATCAGAACATTGGATTGTGGGAAGAGCTCTTGAGCTACATGGAGTAAGCAAACAATTTGATTAGTTGCAGAACAATTGAAATCGCCAATAGCTAAAATGTGCGACCTTGAGCTTGCAGCTCTGTCTGCCCTACATTATGCTCACCAACAGTCTTCAAACTCCAGTCCATATATTGAGATGTTGAATAGCTCAAGTCCAAAGCACTACTGCACTTAAGCTACAGACTTTTAGATAAGGGCAAAGGTCTGATGGCAAAAGCAGATTTATTGCTAATGTGGATGCAGTAGTATGCCATTTCTTTTGGGCAACAGTGATTTTAATATTCATATTAGAGATCTGCAGACTTGTAAAATTTAAAAAGTCTGTGTTCCTTACACAGCTCCTGCACAGCTTAGTATTCATTTCAAGTTAAATTCTGCCTCTCTGTGTGTGGGGACTATAGAGGGCTTAGGCTTTGCATGAATGTAGAAGTGATGTTTTCAGAGATGACATAAGAAGCAATAACTGCTAGTGGGGAAAAAAACACCCTGCCATGAACTCAAGAGCAGATGAGATGGCAGTAAGAATGTGCTTGACAATAAAAAGGTGGCCAATACATTCAAAAACCAGGTATGTGGGAATATACCTACTGTGTCTGTGTAATCTCTGGCTGTACTGGTACACTGCAATCACTGTTCTTGGATTACTGAAGCCAAGCCACGAGACAATCAGATAATGAGCTGGGATATGTAACTGTCCTTCACACAATACGTTTGCTTTGTGCAAGTATGACTGAAGCAAACTGAATGTACAGAGCCAAACAGAGTGATTTCGGTAACTTAAGATTTTAGAATCATAGAATCATAGAATGGTTAGATTTAGAAGGGACCTTCAAGATCATCAAGTTCCAACATGTCTGTCATAGCATATGTTTACATATATAGACTGCATACATATACAAAGACTACATCTTCTGGTAAATGAAAAGCCTCCTTGGGCCTCTACGTTTTCCTGGAAATTGAGATGTAATTCCTACAATTATAAATTATTCTGGTTTTGAAACATACTGATTATGCATGCAGCTAACAGCAAAATTTTGATTTGGTAAAGGAAAACAGACAGAATTTTTGTATGTCAGGTATCATTCTAACAGATTGTGACTGATTGGGACTGAAATACAGTCATAGTTAAGTTTATCCAAAAAAAAATGGGACTGCAAACACATTTCTGTGAAGTGTTCTGCTTATGAATGTCTCCCAAGACGAAAAAAATGAACAAATTATTTATTATTATTATTTCATGTAGCACTGTATTATACCAGACAAAGTACTTCAGGGGCAAATCCTCACCCATTATAAATATATAAAACTCCTAAGTCAACAGAACAATGTCAGATTATTCCTGCTCAGGAAGCTGGTTTGACAGACCAGAAACCTTCTGTGCTGGTTTGACACCAGGATTTACCAGTCTGTTAACTCTGATCTGAAAAGAACCTGGAGTTAGATCTATTTGGAATCAAAGCATCACAGAACGGTTGAGGCAGGCAGGGTCCTCAGGAGGTCATCTAGTACAGCCTCCCTGCTCAAGCAGAGCCACCTAGAGATAGTTGCCCAGGACTATGTCAACTCAGGTTTTTAATATTTCCATAGATGGGGCTCCACAATCTCACTGGACAACCTGTTTCAGTGTTTGATATTCTCACAGTAAAAAAAAACAAAACAACCAAACCAAACCAAAACACCAAACAAAAACCACAACAACAACTAAACATTTTTCTTGTGTTCAGGTAGAATTTCCTGTGTTTTAATTTGTTCCCATTGCTTCTTGTCCCACCAGTGGCACCAGTGAGGAGAGTCTGTCTCCTTTGCCTTCATTCCCTCCCATCAGACATTTTCACTCTTCTCTTCTCGTCAGCCTCCTCTTCTGCAGGCTGAGCAGTGCCAGCTCTCTCAGTGTCTCCTTGTAGGTCAGATGCTCCAGTCCCTTAGTCATTATGGCTTTGCACTGGATTCACCCCAGTAAGTCCATGACTTTTTAATAATGGGGAGCCCAGCACTGGGTGCAGCACCCAAGATGTGTCTCCTCAGTACTGAATAGAGAGAAAAGATTGACCTGATGGCAATGTTCTGCCTAAAGCAGCCCAAGAGGCTCTTTGCCTTCTTTGCTGCACTGTCTCATGGTCAACTTGTCCAGCTTGTCCTGGCCTGCCAAGCTGCTTTCCAGCTGCTTGTCCCCCCAATATGTACTGAAACATGGGACAGTTCCTCCCCAGAAGCTGGACTTTGTATTTCTCTATTTAATTTCACGAGGTTTCTCTTCAGCCCATTTCTCCATCCTGTTGAGGTCCTTCTGGATGGCAGCACACCCATTTGGGGTATTAGCCACTCCTCCCCATTTTGTATCACTTCCCAACTTGGTGAGGGTGCAGTCTGTCCCAGTGTCTTGTTCTTTAATGAAAACATTGAACAGTATCAGCCCCTGTATTGACCTTTCGGACTCGTCACTAGTGGCAATAGATGTAATATAGACAGAAGAGGAGTTGCTTGGTATTTCTATGGCAAATAGCCTCCTGAGGTTTAATGTGGGTATGTCAGCTTGAATCACTTGGTAATTCCAGTTCTAAAGTCACATCAGCCTTTTTGTGGTCATTTTTTATAACAGAAAAATCAAAGTCTGGAAAGTTTTTAATTTGCTGTTATGTTCATCTCTTCCTTGGCATCTGTTTTTAAAATACATATTTCCATAAAGTCCAAGTATGTTAACTGTACTAAATCTAGATTTGCAGAAAGTAATATCTTTTTGGTGTTTTAAAACTTATCAGATTCATTTTACTTAATTTTAGCCTCTTAAACCTAGGAATTAGGTTGAAGATAGTGGTCTAGGCTTGTTTGTTGGTCAGCAGACACAAAAAGATAATTACATCTATTTAAACACTTTCTTAATGGAATAACAGAAATCCTGGTTCAGAGTTGCCTGTTTCTTACTGTAGATGACAGAAAGAATCTCAGCAGCTAATTCAGGGCAAATAAGTAACTTTTAGACATCTCAAGATGGGTCACATTGATTGCATGTTTGGTTAGCTATTTCTTAATATAAACACTTTGGAATAATGTCCTTTATATGGTGAAAAGAAATGTTGACAAGGAAAAATAAAATTATATTTAAAAAACAGTATATGTAGAGATTTATGTTTAAAATACACCAAGGAGTCACAAATATAACATCTCATTTTGCTACAGCACTGTAACAATGAAAGATTTCTTTTACTGTACATATACAAGGAATCTTCATTCTGAATTTTTTCCACCCTAATAAAAGTCTACGACCTTTAAATTAATTCTGTATTTTTAACAGGGCTTCAAGCCCTGATCCTTAAAGCTCCTTTACCTGAATATAAGGTTATACCTACATCAAATGGCTTCCGGGAACAAGACCTAAATGCCAGTATCTGAATTTCCAGTTATTAAAAAGTTAGATGTGTTATAGAACAAGATGGAAACAGCTTAGAGACCATAAGAACTGCTGTTTCTCTGTAGTCAGATTTAAATAACTGCCATTTGCATGCAGTTTGCATTCGGTCCTGTGGATATCGCTCATATTTAGCATTTCACTTCAGCAGTATATTATAGGATATTGCCATCTTTTTATTTCTTTCTGAAGAATATGTATTCCATTGTAATGTAAAATTCATATTAGTGCCGCTAGTAGTTTTTAAACAATTTCAATGAATACATCTTGTAACAAGTAATATTGTCATTTCTAGGAACAGTTGCTGTTCTTATGGGGGAAAAAAAAAAAAAAAAAAAGTCACCAAACCACAAAGACAGAAAGAATGTCTCTAGGCAGCAAAATGAGATTTGCCACTTGAAAAGCACATACTCTTCTCCTGACAAATGAACATTCTCATTGTCAGGCTGTCTTGCAGGAATGCTAATTACATTGATGTTCTAATCCCACTGATTTCCATTGTAGACCTGCTAGAAAAATGCAGATTGTCTTTCAGTGTTACTATATCTTGTCTTTCCAGTTTTACTTCCAAGAAAAGGTTTGGGTTTGGTGTTTTTTTTTCAAAGCTGTTTTTTGGAACAGGCAGATTTTGAGAAGAAGCAATCATTAAGCACATAGATACATGCGTCATGAGCTGCCTTCATATTAGCAGTAGTGGGTGAGCACTTTTGAAAAACAATAGTATCAGCATGTGGTTCCTGTAACTAATGCAGAGAATCAGGCAGAGCTTCAAAACAGTCAGCTGGTCAGAATCCAGGTGTTTCACCTCTCCTGATAGGATTTAACAGAAGCTGTAAAGGAAATCAGTGAGATTTCCTCTTCAATTAGCAACTCTCAAGCAAGCTCTCCCACCAGCCAGCACAACTGTGGGTGTGCATTTGCATCACCAGGTCACTCCACTTGAGAGGCAGAATATCCCAGTGCTAAACCCCATTTTGCAGCACCAGTAGGAATATTATTAAGGCTGCACTTTTTTTTTTCCTGCGAGTGCTAACATCTCCTGGAAATTGTAGCATTACCAGTTTAAGATACATTAGTCCACTTTTTCTAGTACAAATGTTGCCCTGTGAAAGAAAAAAACAAACAAGTCCTTTGGGATGAACTTTAAGAGAAGAAAGAATACACTACGACATAATGCATTTGCCACAGAGATAAAGTTTTTGTCTACGTTGCGTGCTCCACTAATAAACAAAAAAAAAAACCCAGACTGCATGTCACTAACGATAGATTAATGTAAATATAAAACCAGGGAACTCTGAAAGAATTTGTCTGTAGCTACCCTGAAATCAGGCTGAACTTTCTTAGAACACTGTGTCTCATTAGCAAACTTCCTCACATTGCTGGAAAGATGCTGAGTTTTCTTGTATTCTTACAACAAATATTTCTATCAATACCCAGGGAGGGGAGAAGTACATGGATTACACATAGTTCAGCAGCAGCAAATATAAGACTATTTTTAAATCCACTTGGGTTCCTACACCTAAGTTATGCTTAAATTGTTAATTGACTGTACTCCGTGCCTCAACCATTTACAACAGCTAGAAGTAAAGGAGGTAATTAATAGATCTGCAGCTGTGCAAATCTCCTCCACCTACAGCTGCCCAAGTCCAGATGCACCAAAAAGTCATGGGATTGGTAAATAGAACTTGGAATCACATATCACTTCATGTCATTGCAGCCTAAGGATAATAATCATCAATAATTGCTATGCTGCAGTTAGGAGCTATGGTTTCTGTATCTGCCATTCCTTCCAATGGCAAGTATTTTATAGAGAGACTTGAAAGAGCCTATGAAATTAACTTGTATAATATGAATGTAGGCTAATTCTTGTGAGAAGTTCTTTCAGTGTTACTCCACAAATTCTGTTTTATTCAGATAATTTTTTCACTCAATATTTATTCATTATTATTTCAGTACTCTTTAAGTGGCCGTGAGTGATGTAAAACTGGTTACTGTCACTACTCAAACATGGCAGAAATATTGTTTTTCACAGTGCCAACTTGAAATGTAAAAGTCATTTTTCATATAAGGATTAATATATTTCTATATGTGAGTTCAGCAGAGCAGTTTGAGAAACTAAATTTACTGCAATATAATTGAATCTTTTTTTAAAAAAAATCATAATTGCTGCTTGAAAACAAAGTAAGACAAAGATTATGTGTATCAGTGAATTGTTGAACGATATAACTTGAATAATTGTATGCACTCAGAGGAAGTGTTCTGTATTTGGCAGTTAGAAAATGTTGCTTGTTCTTTCTGAAGTCACCATGGAGTGATAGTAGTTTTCTGCTGTAGCTGTAAATTGGCCATACGGTGCAACACAGTCAAGGTTCACCTGATCATTTTTCTGGGTTCTCAACTCTCCCCTGGATTTTGGGTTGTGCCTCCAGTTAGTCTAGTAAACCCATGCAGCAAGGACAGCTGTGCTCCTTCACACTTCGTGCTACGCCATGTGCTCAGTGTCAATTGTGATTATTCAGCAACCCCAGGTAGAAAAGAGGAGAGGAGACCAATGTAAAAAGTTATTTTAAGAAGAGGACATTGTTGTCCACACTTACAGAATCAGGACAAGAAATAATAAATGGAATAAGAAAGACTCAAGTTGGACCTCAATCAAAGACCAAATGGGACTGTTGAATCTTCACTACTGGAGCTTTTGACAGGAATGGGGTGGCCGTAATGTAGTTGACATAACTTGGGATAAAGACTTTTCCAGATCAATTGAAGCAGTGGTTTTCTCTGACAGGGATCCACAAACAGCATGTCTTCATTCTGGAAGTCCTCCTCCCAGCTCAGTTCCATTAAAAGCATTTTGAATGTGCCTAGGGATGCTCTTCATTAATGGGATGAAGTTTAGCACAAACACAGCAGCAACAATCACTTCATGAAGCAACATTTAAAAGTTTTTTGGTTTTTTTTTTTTCTGATTACAGCTTTGCACATATGCGATTTTAGATGTACCCTTCTTCTTGAGCATAAGAATAGCCATGCTTGGTCTGATGACAGTTCAACATTCCTTCCTCGGACAGTGATCTGAGGTGAATGTTTAATGAAGGAGTGTAACAATAGGGACAAGCGCTAAGTGATGATTCTCCCATTGTATATTCCCAGCTTCCATCAGTTTTCAGTTTGCGGATTTCCTAAATCAGAATTTATATCTTCCTTTAATTTTATTCCTGTTGGATAGGTCGTCTCTTCAGCTGCGCTGTATGTTGCAGTTCCCCAAACATTAATCCCTGTCCTTTTTCTGGGGAATTTACAGTCCTATCCATTCTTCTCAAAGAGCAGAATGGAGAAATTACAAAACTAGAACTAAGCGAATTAGTCCTGAGTAACAACCCTCCATTAGAGACACAGCACTATATAAAAAAAGAAGACATAATCTGCTTTCAGTGTCTGAGCTGTCATCTCCATATGTTCCTGCACTATGTTGGAAGTATTAATTTTTGCAGACTTGCTCAGTGTAGAAAATCCCTCTGGATGTCCAACAGAGGGTTGTGACTCCCACCCTGGGGACTGCAGGTCTTTGTGGGAAAATGCTTCTAGTCAGGGAGCTCAAGTTTCTGTGTGAAGGAACAAGAAGAAGAAATAGGAGGCTGAAGCCTGGATTGCATGGTGAGGAGCTTATATATGTATCAGCATTAATTACTGCAATATCAGAGGTCATCTCTAATCCCAGTGTGAAATGGTGAAGTTGGCAATTGGGAACCATCATGTCACTAAAAAAAACAAGAGAGCAGGAAGGGAAACTGCATCACCCAGCCACCTCTCTGCAAAAGCAATTTACATAGCATTTATAAAGAAGACAGGATTTTAGCATCTTTGTGTCATGGTTGTGAAAAAAGAAGCCTGACAAGAACATCGCTTCATACATTGCATATAGATGGGCAGTTTAACAGCAGACTGCTAAATGATCGTCCGTATCCATCTAACCAGCTCCTATAAAACCAAATTAATTGGAGACAGCTATCCTTGACAGAACAAACCAGGGAAGAAGGTATGGGTGGCAGGAGACACAAGAACAGGAAATAGGAGGCTGAAGCCTAGACTGCATGTTGGGGAGCAGTATTAATTAGTGCAATATCAGAGGTCATCTGTAATCCCATTTTCGGGGTTTGTGTTCAGTATAATTACCGTGCTATGCTAAGCACAGCCAAAGTAATCTCATTCCAGAAAATGAGGTGCTTGGAGAAAAGCAGGATTGCAGATGTCTAAAGCAGATTTGTTTTCTACATGCCTTCAATTTTGCATCTGTTTGTTTTGATGACGTTAGCTAGAGACAAACCAACAGAGGAAATGAAAGCTGTATATTCATGCTGCAAAATCAGGCATGTTTCATCATCAATAACAAGAAACCTTTTTCTTCTGTTTGTAGAGGCATAATCCTCACATTTTCAAGCAATTTTTAAACCATTTGGAGGTTTTGCCTAATTTGTGGACTGACATAAATGTCGAAGTCCAAACTAAATATACTCAAGTAACATGTTTACACAGTACTTTCTGCTTATTATCTCCTACTGGAGTAATTCTTTATCTTAAAAAGGTTTGTCTTCCATTCAGGGGGAATCGGTGACATATGCTATTCCCTATTCTAATTTACCTCAGAAGAGATATCAATGTAAAACACAGTAAGCTGTCATCTTCTTCTATTTCCTTTTGCACAAATGCTTTTGCTCAGCTGGAGGGTTTTTTGTTGTAAAAGATTAGGGTGGAAATGCCAAACTCATCTTTTGTCTGAGCAGCTATTTGATCCTCATATTGCTACTCTACAAGTGAAGTTTGGACAAATGATCGCTTGCTTTGAGGCAGAAAATGGTACATAATGTTTCAGACCTAGTTAAGTCTGCAATTGTAAAAGAAGCCTTCAAGGAAGTTTTATAACCATGCCATCTTCTCATAAGTTGGTGTGCATTCTTAGGAGAACTAAAAAGATATAAATTAATCTTTCGCTTTTTGTGTGTTGTTGACTTTTCCCATGGATTGTTCACTGGATCCATTCACAATCATGTAGCCTATTGGTACACTTTTGCATTCTGTCATCTTCATGGACAACGGGGCATTGTGGGATAGTGTTTGATGAGAAAAAGAGAAGAGTCAATAGCATTTCATCTAGAGCATACCAATTCCCACTGTAGGATTAAATCCAATATTGCTTGAGTTAGTATTTTGCTATTTAATGACACTAAAATAACAGCTCCAGATGACAAATTCTTCCTTGTGAATCTATATCATGAACTTACTGAGCAGATTTTTAATTGCTGTTCTATTTCTTTTACTTTGTTGCATCAAGCTGATTGTCATACCCCAATGTGTCAGCATTAACTCATAAAAACTGTTTTCTATTTAATGGCTAGCTTTGACCAGACTGAATTGTACAGAGTCATTGTAGTGGTATTATTACTCCCTTGGAGACTGCAGTTTCCCAAGCTGTCATGATTTTTGTTAAATGAACTGTGGATTTAATAGAAGCAGATGTTTAACAACAAAATATAATACATCTTGTATTTGTTCTGCAAAATATGTATCTCAGTTTTGTTTAAAAGACAATCTCCAAAAGCAGAATTTGCTTGTTTCTACCATTGTTGTAGGCAACGGCGTATCACAGCGCTTAAGCACTAAAGGAAATAATTGATATCTTAATTTGAAGGAAAGTGTTGTTTGTGTCTCAAATTGAATATCTTATGCAGAAGGTAGTCTATAACAAGTCCTTTACTGATATAACCTGTTGGAACCGGAGGTAGGTTATTCAGCTGAGAGTTTTCAGGCAAAGTAAATTTCTTGAGAATTTGGAAAGTAATAGCCCTATTAGATCTTTTGTAAGGAGAAAGCATGACTCACAACTCTATTGGAGTATTTGGAAGAATAGCATATGGCTAAGGGAAGTCCATTTGCTGTGTGCTATTTGACTATCCAAAAATGTGTTCAACTATTTCCTTTCAACTGATGAAAGAAAGTAAATTGAAAGATTTTCTTGTAGAATAATGTCTGATTAAAAATAAGACCTAGGAGTGGGTAAATGGGCAGTTTTAACAGAGGAAGGAGCTTACTCACAGAGCCCTAGCAAAACCTCTGCTGCAGTCCTGACTATTCAGTAAATAAGAAAGATACCAAAATGTTCTGGTAATTTAAGAAGTCTTCTTAGCATTATTGAAATGGCCTGAGGAGTTTTTAAAATATCTTGAAAATCACATTGACCTGACTATGAAACAGAAGCATAAATTCAATGTGGTCAAATTCAAGGAAAGACTAGTCAAAAAAAACTCTAGTGGTACACATGGAGGTATCTTAAGTCTTAGGAAGAGATAGCTTTGGATGGGCTTCCTCAAGACTCATTTGCCAGGAAAATTTCTCAATTCATCAGCACTGCTCCAGTCAGAGCAGGATTGCATTGCAAGTTCTGTGGTTTGGACCTGCAAAGGACCTGTTGGTCTTGAGCAGGATGAAGTTTTATCTTAATCCAAGCTTGCCACCTCATGAGAATGATCTGATGTCCTTCAGGACAGTGAAAAAAGATGGTCCTCTAAAGACAGGTCTTAGTGGTGGGTACATACATATTACATTGTAAGGCTAATGTTGTTTAGAAATTATTGTCCAGCCTCATATTTCCTATGCATCTCATGTTGTTATGCTTGAACTGCACACTGAAGTAGAAAGTATCTCTAATGTGGTAATTTTATTTTTAGGAGAGGTAAATTTTGTGTTTAACTCACATTGAAAAACTGACAAACATGACAAACAAAGACTGAAACTGCAATTAAAATAAGACGCTTGTACAATGAAGTATGTATTCCCTGAAGGTAGAGATTTGCTTTGGATTTCAGGAATAATCCTCCTAAAGCTAAGGAAGGTAAACACTTCTGACTATATTTGGTCATAGCTGACAAAGTAGAGTTAAGTGCTGTACTTGGCAATGTGACTGCCTTCAATTTAGAAAGGAAGATTCTCCTTTCTCTCGTAAGGAATTCAGACATATTAAAGTACCTTTTAGTGCTTCTAAGCATGAGAACAAACAACAAACATGCTTTCAAAACAAAACTTTCCACAAAAAAGAGGCTGATAAGCGTGGTGCACACCGGGGCCCTGTGCTTGTGCACACATTTTTCCTGTTAGATCACTGGATAACATTAGCAGGGCTGGCTGGTGTACTTATCCCTGTGCTCCTCACCATGAGATGAGAATATATACATAGAATATAGCATATATATACAGAATATATATGCAGCTGTTAGGGGTAGCTTTCATGGTAAACAGGAATCAGTCCTGTATGTACATGTGTGTGTTTGTGTGTGTTTGTGAGTTACACATACATATAGACACCCCTGTGTGCGGTGTCCTTGCCTTTATGAAATGACAAAGATATTTTAATAAGTAAATATAAGAAACTTTTGAAAACACACAATTTTCTTAGGAAAGTAGAGTGGTTTACCTCTGGCTTGCAAGCAGATGTGGCAGTTTATACACCAAAGGAATTTATTCTGATTAGATGAAAAGATTTCAGAAACAGAGCTAAGATTTGAACAGGCCTTTCAGTTTTCTAAGTAATGCATGACAACACAATGTAAAATGACACTTTTCCAACATACGTGGGTTTTTTGAATACATCCTGTATTGTGCCTCTGTATGGTGGTGACAAAGAATTTGTTTTCTTCCAGCACTACTATGCGTCTGGCACAGCAGCAGGAGAGAGCTGTATTTTGTTATATTTTGTGCTGCATCAACAGAGTTATAAGTCGAGTGCTGAATGCACTCCCTTTCTTTTTGGGTGATGCATGACACAGAAAAGTGGAACTGGGACTTCAGATTCTAGCTGAGCCTTGTGGGCTGTTAAAAACGTGGATGAAATCATCACACAGTGCAAGTCAGTCATTAATTTCAGTGGGGCCAGGATTTCACTTAAGCGTATCCTGAAAGTAAATAAGGTTTTGTATTTAAGTAACACGTTCAGAACCCTACTTGTCTGTGGGTTTTGGTTTATCTTCTCAGAGCGCAAGCATGTACTTGCCCATGGTCCTTGATCTGTAACCAACTTAAACATGCCATTTCATTTGTATTTGTCTCCATTATCAGTGACAAGGAATACCCAGGCATTGTATTGCCAGTGACTCCCAGCTCTGTCTCCCTGCCTCAGCTTCTGCCAAAAGGACCAGATTGCACTGGTCACTTTTTCTTCTCTGTACCTTTAAATTAATGAGGAATTAAATTATTTGTGACTTTCTGCCCACTTGCTGTAAGGATTTCATAGCAATACCATTTCAGAGTTCATTCTTGGGTACTGCTTAAGGGGAAACACTGCCAGGTTTCTCAGACAACCTAGAGTGTAAGTAAACATCTGCTCTGTTGTGTTCAAAACTGTTGGAGTGCAAGTTGACCCACACAGCAGATCTTTTGGGCAACTGAGCAAGATTGGCTGCTACAGTAGTTCTTGCAATTAGCTTATCTTTATACTCTGCATCAAAATTGAGGAAAAAAAATATCATATTTACTTGAAAGTGGTTGGGGGTATATAAAAGTGGGTAGACTGCCAATTATTTGCATATAATGAATTTTTAAAAATTTCACGCGGTGCTAACAATAACTGAATGCCTTTGTTCCTGTACCCAAAATGGAGTGGCTTCAGAAAACAATGTATGCAGAAATATCTTGACTTTAGAGATTACAAGTATTTCAGGTGTAGAATGAGCATAAGCTGGAACATAGGAGGTTCCACTTAAATATGAGAAAAAACGTCTTCACGGTGAGGGTGACAGAGCCCTGGAACAGGCTGCCCAGGGAGGTTGTGGAGTCCCCTTCTCTGGAGATTTTCGTGACCCGCCTGGATGCTCCTGAGTAACATGCTCTGACAAGCTCTAGGCAATCCTGCTTTGGCAGGGGAGTTGGACTAGATGATCTCTATGGTCCCTTCCAACCCTAAAAATTCAGTGAAATTCAGTGAAATTAATGATGAATACCACACTAAATACCATTTGAACGTTACATTTATATATTTACATTGTGGTTTGCTGATTAGATGTATTAGATCCTTAACTATTTTTAATGTAACTGAACAATATAATGTGTCTAGTTTCATATTTCTAAAGATAACTGCAATAACAGTATGTACTGTATTGGCTAAATGCTAACCTCTATGGCAAGAGCTGCAATATGGACCTTCGCAGCACTTACAGAATTTTAAACTTGTTTTTAGCAATTATTTCAATATTTGAATCTAAGGATCATTTCCTCTCATTGTATCTGTAGAACCCAAACCACAATTCTTCAGATAGAATGAACTAAGAGAAATTGAAAGCTTAATCTAGTTCATTAATTTTGCAATGGGAATAGTTATTTACAAGCAATATTTTTCTAGGGTTTATTTATTTATTTATTTTTACAAAGGGAAGATGCTACTCAAGTGTTTTAAATCTCTTCTAATAACATATTTGATGTGACATTTGGGACCTATTTGTATGCTATTTGTAATCACAGCCACTTGGGACTCAGAAGAGTTGATCATTCCAGTTCCAATATTTTTTTTTTCTTGTTTCCATTCTCAGGATGCTCTGGCCCACTAGGGATAGAAGGAGGAATTGTGTCAAACCAGCAAATTACTGCGTCCTCCACTCATCGAGCTCTTTTTGGACTCCAGAAATGGTATCCATACTATGCACGGCTTAATAAGAAGGGTCTTGTGAATGCTTGGACTGCTGCAGAAAATGACAGATGGCCATGGATTCAGGTAACAGATGGAGCTGAGGAGTGAAAAAAAATCTTCTTGATTCAATTGCCAGAGTCACTTAAGAAACTGATGAAGACAAGTGGTAAACTAAGAGATAGATTCTTATTCACTGTCAGAAATGTAGCCTAGACTAAAAGGGACTATTTAGTTGCAAAACACTAATAATCTTGAGTTTACAAATGCACAAATCTTTTTATTTTAAAAAAGTGTGCATATGTTACATTGTGGCTCTAAACCATGGAAGCAAATTTATAAAGATTCTTCACAAGGAAGCTGCTTTCCACATACACTACATATGCTCATTAGGTCCTCAGTGGCATTTCACAGCAATACCTCAAGTTGGAGATACTTTGACACATGCAGCCTTCCTTGGGCGTTGTTCTAGAGTGCTTTAATGTGATTTTGGCTCTACCAGAGCCCGCAGGAGTAGTTTGTCCTCTATGTTGAGCTGCTCTGGGCACACAGGTTAAGCATTGTGTGCATCATGCTGGAAGTAACAAGAACTGTTTTAATTAAGGCTGAAATAGCTGCTACTTCAACCAAATCCATGGGGCTGAAAAGACACATTTTTTTCACTTTCACTCAAGGATGTTATTACTAGAGTAATTCAAATGGCAGTGCCCTCTTTGTGGAATGGGTTTTTGCACCCAGCAAATTACTTCAGTAAAAGTCATGAAGCAGGGAACATGAAGTCCTGTGGCTGTATTTTAATGAAGGCAATTATTACCTAGTGAGTCGTGTAGCTCTTTACGTTTATGGTGTTTTCCTTTCATGATATGTGACTTGGGCTAAGCTATGGCATTTTCAGCTGCTGGTTAACAAAAGCGATGTTAGACATCTATGTGAAAACCTTTTGTATTAATCATTAAAATCAGTATGTGAAGAGGGTTCTTCCCTCCCCATGAACCCACCACAGGAGCAGCAGAAGATGGTATATGACCATCATGTCTACCAGCCCTAAGGTGAATATGTCCCTTGAGCATGTTAGACACGCTCTTCATGAAGTTACCTTCATGTACATGGCATAATTTTTGTTCAAGTTTTTGTACTGACTACCATTTGTGATTTTTCTGAGCAGATGTTTGGTAGAAAAGTGTACAGGATTACCTGTTCATTTTTCTTGTCTGGACACCAGGCACAAAACGCTGTTTGATTAAGTTTTCTGAAGCTGGTGTGGTGAGAATGCTGGATTTTGTCAGTTCTGAAAAATGAAGCCAGTGTTACTGTTTGTTATTCACTGCAGAGCAAAAACACAAAGGCCCTTCAATGTATCTTAAGTCAGTTTCCTTCCATAAAGACCAGAGGGGTTAGGAAGTCTGTAAAATTTATACATTGAAAAAGAACTGGAAAGAATAACGTTAAGGGACTTGAGCAGAATTATTTTCACAGGAGTAGAAAACTAATCTAACTTTAATGGATAATGAAATAGTCAGTGTTACAGTAGCTTCTGGGCTGTTTTAGAGTGTGGGCTTTATTAAATGAGCTGCAGAAAAAAAAGCCAAATCATTTAGCACTGGCCCCCATGACACATCTTTCCTAGAAGATGAACTGGATGGGGATAGCTAATTGTCTGTCTCGTCCACATTTCTACTTGGCAAAGCCACCACTCACTGTGGAGGTGGCTGTCAGGCAGCTGTGCCAGTTTCTACCCAGACCAGGGCTACATCTGCCTTGAAGTTTGCTCCCAGGGAAGTCTTCCCTTTGCTCTTACCTAGAAGGAAGGTTAGTCCAATGTAGAAAATGTGTCTAAAATCTCATCCCAGGGTATCAGGTTTGAACAATTTGTTCTTTTCTTAGAGCTAATTGCCTAATCTAAGTAGCACCAGTCCCATGCAGGTTATTCTCTAATTTTAACAGCCAGAGTATGAAAGGACTTTTTAGAAGCCAATTAAGTTATATGATTAATGTGTACTAAGCACCTAGCATTCTCTTCTCTTTCTTCTCATTTTTCTTTAAAAATTGACTTTGGTCTATAATTTTCACAAAAATTGTTTTTCTTTTCAGTTCAGAGTAAAGCTTTGTAATTTAAAAACAGAAGCTTAATTCTTGAGATAATTTTTTTCCCCCTTTTCTGAAGACTTTTCTGCTTAAAACACCTGGGAACAGAAAATCTAAATTTGTCAGAGAGATGATACTTGTAGAGAAAAAGTGCTTTTTAGTCTTCTGCAGAAACCCTGTTTTGATTTGGCAAGGATACAGACCTTCACAAACTGACATTTTATGTACTGCATAGTAGTTCTTTACATGAGAGTACTGTCTTGTTCTTCAAGCATGAAATACACTCTTAAGAGACTGACACTGCCTGACCCTTATATGGGTGAACAGTTTCTGTTGAGAGAAAAGGAGAAGCAGAAATCCCATATCTTATTTTTGCCCAGCTTCTGTAATGGCCAGGGAGATACTTCATAAGCATTCGTGGAAGGTTACAAAAAGTCAGCCCACTCTGATTTGTGCTAAGCTTCTGACCACCTTCCTGCTGGCCTGATAGGAGAAATGTTCCCTCTAACAAGAGCCTACTCATAGTTTTTACCTTGTTTATGATATTTTCAGCTTCTTCCCAGATCCTCATGTGAGGGGTCTGTAACCTTTTCCATGCTGGTCTGAATGACAAAGCAGCTGGTCCAGAAGATTGCTTCCGAAAAACTGTGAATGTTTGGCAGAGATTAAGTGGAAAGTTACAAAACCAGAAACTCCATTTTTAGGAGATGTAAATTGGCATTTTGTGCAGTGAACCTGAAGCAGTAGCCTGTTAATCTCTTATAGTTTCTAATGCTAGATAAATTCTAAAGGAAACTGTATATAATGGGCAAACTCCCCCGAAGTATACATATGTAAAGGCCTGTAGCTATTTTTGCCTTCTTCCATCATTATCAATTTTCTTTGTCGTTTAATTTCTTTATTTATATGCAGTGTGGCAAATGAAAGGTTTGAGTGCTTTGCTTATAACTCACTTGTAATGAGTGCAGAGTTTTTTCTCTAATCTTTCAGGTGTCTGACACACATGAACTAATTAGTATGCAATTTCATTTTCCTGCATTCTCCCAATGAACTGAAAATTGAAATTGCCATTTTAAATTTACACTCCTAGCATGTAATTAGTAATGGCACTACAATGCTTGTAATTGGCTTGTGATTTAAAGGGTCAGTGACCATGTTTCTGAAAGCAAATTAAAGTCAGAGTAAGTCATATCTCCTTTTTAAAGTTCTGCTGACCTCTGTTTCTCCTCATAGTTGGCTGTGATAAAATAGCACCTGTATATATTGTTTACCACTATGTTAGTGACATTAACTTTTCATTAATTATTCATCAGATATAACCAAAATGGTCATTTTTACTTCTTTGTCAAAACTCTTTTTTTAAGAGAGTACTGATTTCTCTTTTCCATTTTTTTCCATTTACATTCATGGCTGCAATATAGGCTGTTTCTTCTTATTCTCATTCCACTTCATCTCTATTCCCTCCTTGCACATATCTATATTCTTCTTGTCATATCTATTTTTTCTTAAGGCAGAATGGACCACAATACAGATGGTCATGGGCAGTACTGTTGCTTTTATTCTCTCTCTTCCATATCTAAAGCCACAATAACTGTTAATCCCTAATGCAAACCTTCCAGCAGGACCTTCTAAATGTTACTCCTCTCTAGTGATTTCTAACATATATCCTTAGATATTTCTTTTTCTCTCCCAGTTTCACTTCCCAGAATGAATATTTCTAATATAATTTTTCCTCTATTCCTGGCTGGTTTCCTTTTCCTTCCATAAAATATTATCTTTTTTTATATCACTGCAGTTATTATTACTGTTACACACAAAGACTTCAGCCATGGTGGATATGCCAAGAAATGCATAAAGAGGAATGTCATGAAGAACTCTGTAAGAGAAGATAGAATAATTTGTAATAACTAGCATTGTGAGGACTTGTTTTACAGTACCAAAATGCTAAGTTTGCCATTAAAATGTATCAATAACTTTGGCAGAAGGATGCTCTCATAGGGATGAGAGAGCAAGGTGGATGAACATTCTCCTGTAAGATAATAGTCTTGCTTCTTTAGACTTTTAGAGCAGTCCACAGATGAACCTTCCAAAATGTTAATTTGCCCAACAACAGAAAGATTTATACCACCTATATCAGGGAGCCCAGAGCAGAGAAGGAGCTCACAGCAGAGCTTGAGCTGGGCTAGGTTGGGCAGTCAGTGCACCAGAGACCATAAGATATCAAACTCAGAAATACATCACAGTCTCAGAAGTAATAAGGTGGGTATAGGCATAGAAGAGGTACAGGGTAAAAGGTATCAGATTTAAGGCAAAAAATCTGGGTGTAAATCTGTGTGCAGTGAAATCTGGTAGGAAGTAAAGATTGGCACAGTTGGCAGAGATGATGTTTTGAGTCGGGATGGGTCAGTGACAGTTTTGATTAAGGAAAGGATGAGGTAAAATTGATTTTCTGGTCCTGGCTGTGACCAGTTGATTAAGAAAGGAGTGGAAAGCTCAATGCCTGCTGGTTCCCATGCAACCTCTGCTGTTGCACCATGACTGAGTTTTGATGTCTGAGAACAAGAGATTCCTTAATTTCTGCTTGTCTCCTGGGTGTGAATGTGAAGAGGATTCCTGTGAGGAATGTGTCTGATGATGCAATAATTTGAGTGGTCTACAAGAGACTACCAGCTCTTTTTAAAGTGCTTTGTGGTCTAGACATGGATTTTTTACAAAGTCAGTATTAGCCACAGCCACCATGAGCAGATTTGGGCATACTTACATCTGGTGAATAGTAGGAAAATTAACTAATTACTAGGTATCATACCAGTGTGTGGGAACTATGATTGAAGACCTTAACTGTTGCTGGAAACTTGTTGTATATAAATGTAAGTTATTAAATATAAAAATAAAAAAGCTATTTTATTATTTCTTGTTAAAACAGTAAGAATGATTTCTCCAGAGACATAAGTATGGTTGCCAACTGCCTTTTAAATAAAATATTCAAATACTTAATTTTGTTATTGTGAGAAGGAAAAAGATTCATTTGCAAAACTGCTGGTCTGCTCAGTTTGGTTTATTTGGTTTATTTCCCAAAAAATGGGAAATAAAGTTGGTTCAGGTTGATTAGTTAGCTTTTTCCTCCTAGTTTTTACTGCATACAAAAATATCTAAAATATTGTGGGGGGAGGGTGTATCCACTTTTCAAATAATTCATCCCTTTTCCAACTTTATTTCATATTTTTATTCTTTTGGGGGTCAATTTTTGAATGTCAAATGTGATTTCAAAATGAAAAAGCTAGAAGTCTTATTTAGAACATATGAAAATAGCATTCTAATTCTAGCATTTTTTTAATTCTTCTGCAAATGGGTTTTCTGAAACTGTATGCCAAAGTTCAGATGAAACTCCATATTTTGAGATACAACAGTTTGATGGAAAAGCAACCCAACTTCTAATTGTTAATTTGAATATATGAGTATTCTAGTCTAAATTAAAATACATTCAGTTTATTTAGAATCATAGAATCATTGTGGTTGGAGGAAACCTTTAAGATCATTAGGTCCAACCGTTAACCTAACACTGTCATGTTACCACTAAACCGTGTCCCTCAGCACCACATCTACTCATCTTTTAAATAGCTCCAAGGATGGTGCCTCAACCACTTTCCTGGGCAGCCTGTTCCAATGCTTGACAACCCTTTCAGTGAAGAAGCTTTTCCTAAAATACATGCTAAACCCCCCCTGTCTCAAATTAATGCCATTTCCTCTTGTCCTAGCACCTGTTACTTGGGAAAAGAGACCAACCCCTCCTTTACTTTTACCTTCTCAGTGCACATGCTTTAAGTAATCCTTTTTTTTTTTCTTAATAACTTTGCACAGTTCTAAAAAAAATTCTTAATTATATTTCTAGAAGGATTTTGTTAGAATCTCTTTTAAAATCTTTAGAATCTCCTAAAAAAAAAGGGAGACCTGTGGTGGAAAGGAATCTACCCGAGCAGATTCAGGGTAAAAATTTCCCAGGCTCCCCTGTAATTTAGAATTGTATGGTCAACTAGGTTCAGTTAGAGCCACAAAAATCTAGTTCTTATAAAGCTTGTTCTCACAGCAGAAATAAGAGTGATCAATTAGGGCCCAAGATGTTGGACATCCCATGAAATGCATGGAAATGTCTGGTGCCTTGGAGGGTGTGCTCAGAGCCTGTATGCATCATGGGTGGTGGCCATGTTCACCCAGAGAAAATGGAGCACAAGAGTCTTCCTTAAGTATGGCCCATACACAGCATTCACAAAAAATATGACTGAGGTGTAAATAGTGTATTGATGTGTTCTTGCGTATGATGTTTACATTAAGATAGTTTAAAATCAGTGGAAGAATTGTTCAGCACAATGATTAAGATACTTTGAGGTAATCTAAATTCTAGTTTCTGCTCCAGAAGCCGTGTTGATTCTTTATTTAGTGATTACTGAGAAGGTTTTTTGGGAGGGTTTTAAGCCTAAATATAATGCAATACTGTTTCTAGTAGGTAGAATGTATGTTTTCATTTGTAGCTTTTTTTTTTTTTTTTTACACAAGTGTCTCCCACACCAGCTGTGGTTTCAAATCCATCTCTGGTTCTACGACTCACATTTTGGGGGTTTGTAGTCCCTAGTACTGCCATAGTTAATTGTGTCTCTCTGAATCACACAAACCTGATCATAAATATTGTGACACATAAAAAATGTTCTTACAATAAAGTTCCATCATTCCCCAAGCAGGAATCAATAAAGTGTTGGGATGTCTTCTCCAAGAAAGGCAATGGGAAAAAAAATAGCAGTTTCCACATTAGGAACTTCCAAAGAGCGAGTATACACCAGGTGATAGCTATTTGCTAATAAAGTGTTAAAACCCAAAATACACAGAGGTCTTGCAGAACATTCATTCAAACATCTGTTAGTAAGAGCTCTAAGCAAACTACCATCTGTCAAACCATTCATTTTGTCAAAGTTCATTTCCTCATTCATGAGTACTGTTGTATCAGCTTCCAAAAATACCTGTCATCATAGATTAAATATTTAATATTACTTAATATAGCTCTCAATTTATTATGATGCGGCCATGTGAACCTGATGAAAAACAATCTCAGAGCCATCATGTAAGGTCACTTGAACCATACAGGAAGACTTAATCTGCTAAGTTAAATGCTGAAAAAACTATTAAAGCTCTGCATTTTTTTTTGTCAGTAATCCAAAATTTGACATAATATCATAGCAGGATTTCCTTGGGGGATATTGACAAGTGGCAGCAAGTACCTTAAAAATCCTTGGCAGGGAGAACAGAAACTAATAAGAAAAGTGCAGTTAAACTCTCTCAAAACTATCCCATGTAGAACCTTTGAACTGCAGGAATGAGAAGAGATCATCAGCTGGTCAAAGCCTACCATAAGTTGACTGATTTCAGTGAACTCAATACCAATGTCCACTAGCTATGGATTTCCCTCAACACCTATACATTTAACTCACAGACGAAAGATATAATTTATGTACTCAAAACAGACAAGAAGACAAAAAGACTGACAACCTACTTCTTAGTATAATCATCCAGATACTCCCTTGTGTCCCATAACTTGGTATCTGTTTGATATTGTCGTATATCTCCTGGTTTCATTCTCTGTAGACACAAACACCCACACACAGACATATTCAAACAACTTTTGATTGAGATTTCAGATACACAAAAGCAGTGAGTTCAGAGTTAGCATCCCCATGGCAACAGTAACTTGATGCTGTTATAAACACTATCCATAACATGCTCTGTCAGTCTGCATGCCAGCTTTCCTTAATTACTCCATGTAATATAGCTGAACGACTGAAGTAACAGTACTTTTAAATGCATTGTTTTATGCAGCTGTAACACCATCTATTTTAACTTGATGATTTTTCATATTTATAAACCTGAAATTAATCAAACCAACAAGTGGTGACACACTGAAATGAGCAAATGTATGTCCATCTGGTTCCTTGTGCTAATAATATGTTTCATGTGGAGATGCCCCAGCGCCTATGTGGTGGCTCACCATGTGTCTTGAAATGATGTGTGGGCATCAGGGTCCTCTTCTGGGGAGGACAGCATCTAAATCCATAAGATGTTATTATGCTGATGTGTGATAGTCAAACAAGTAATATTTTATTTTATAAACACTTTCAAAACTCTCAAAGCAAAAGATCCTCACTTACAGTTACTCTTCTGCTAGGCTCAACTTCTAGAAAAAAGCTGTTTCAAGTTATTTCATTACAGCTAAGGTTCAGGAAACAAAGTGCAAGAAAAAGTAAAATAACATGCCAATATATTAAGATTTTTTATTTTTTTTTGCATGGCACAGAGGCATGTATATACACTTACCTCTATGCTGATGGAGACACAGAGCAGGACATCTATGCTGAGTTCCTATGTGTATAGGCAGGTCACAGCTGTGCAGAGCAGTCTGCAGGATGAAGATAGAGGCAAAGCCTTGATACAGCTCTAGCTGTGGAGAAGCAAGCATGTGGTCTCTGACTGCACCTGCCTATTTCTCTGCGATTTTACAGCCAGTGGAGAAAAATTACTGTTTTATATAGGCTGTTGGAAACATGGGAAGCAAACAGCCCCGTGGTAATACAGCAGAAAAAAAATGCTAGAGTAAACTCATCCTCCTTGACCTTCCCTGGAAATGATGACATGTGCTTGTTATCTCAAAGACTTTCTAATTTAAGTGGAACATCAATTCTGTGGACTGAGATACAGGAGTGTATTTCACTCTTGCACTCTTAAAACCTTCTTATTCCATGAGTGGTTAAGATAAAGAAACATAGGTCAAGTCTTGAGTTTTTCAATGAGACTTTTCAGATTTTGAGGAGGTTTTCTTTGTCTATTGCAAAACCAAGCAACTTTTAATGTTTTTAATCTAATCTATTGTCTGTCAACTTTTGTAGATGGAAAAAGTATTTTGAGGAAAAATGAAAAGATAATTAAAACGATTGGAAATTCTCACAGAAGGGTAACCTCTTGTGTTTATATGTCAACTTTTTTCTCTATTGATTAATTTCAAGACATAATGAAAAATGTATTATGAGTGTGTTTGTTGTGATTCAACCAATTTTCAGCCAATTTCTTAAGGTTCAGGAGGGATTAATCATCTGAGCCGCCTTTTCCTTTTCTGTAAAAGCATCTGTGGGTGGAGAAATCATGTGAGTAGCATAGTCTTTTCAGCAGTCACAAAGCCATCTGTCCTCTGTATGCTTACTGGTCTACCTCTTCATTCCACTTGTGCCCAGCTAAAACCTTGGCCTCTCTACCTACACAACCAGTCTCATAGCAACTAACAAATTATTCTCAAAGATCACAATATGTGGGAAGGATTGCTTTCAGAAACTCCTGTTTTACTGTTCGTCTTGTCTCCCACAAATTTTGTCACAACATGAACACAGTCTAACAGGTGACTTAATTACCAGCAGCATTACCAGATCAGTCAGAAGTCCTAGTTACAGCTGGAAATTTAATGTGCTTTGGGTTCTCTATAAACTGACAACTAAAAAGATTCTGCTCGAACTAGAGAAGGTACTTGCAGGTATAAGGGAAGAGCAAAGGGATGGTATGGTCAGCATGACAGGCAGCATAAAGCCAGCATCAGCTTCCAGGTTCACTGGAAAAGAAAGTTTTAAGTAAGTACACAATGATTAGGATTGCCTTGGCAAGGAAGAAAGGGGGCAAAGTTGTGTGTTTTGTGATCTGTATTTTCTTACTGATCTGCATTTCATTACTGGATGAGGAAGGGTAGCTAAAGTGTGAGAGCGTGAGAAGTGGCTACTCATGGGGAGTCTGCAAGCACAGATCTACTGTGTCACTTGTTCCTCATGGACTCCTTGCAAAAAAATCCAGACCTGGTTTGAATTGTGGTATTTGCAGCTTCTCCCAAGGCTGATATAGCCAAGACTACATAGGAAAGGAAGTCTGCCCACTGCACAGCCCATGCTGATCATGTCCTGTGGAATCACCCTTCGGGTAAACTCTTCCCTTTCCTTTACAGTCATAATGACCTTAATTTCTGTAGATAAGTTGCACAAAAAGAATGAAAAGAAACTGAATTATGGTTAAGAAGTGCTCTCTCCACACCCTTGTGCACCATTTGATAGCACTGTTACCACTTACTGGGTTTGTTCTGGTGTTAAAATAAGCTGAGAATGTGCAATGATCACAAAACCCCAGATCTCACAGTGCCAGGTGAGTCTAACTTCCTGCATGTTCCCTGCTATTTCAGTTTTTACTTCAGCTTCCATCTTTCAATGCATGGGTATAATTCCGGGTCCAGCTTTAATATTCAAAGCTAATGAAGAGGATTTTTTTTCCTCTGGGCAACAGACTTGTCATTTTCCTGCGCACTTCCTTCTTTCTTAGTATTTCTTGGTCTGAGAAGATACACAGGATCTAGACAAAGCCCAGTGAAATCAGAATGGGAATTCTTCCCAGTTGTCCTTTTTGGACTTTAGGGCAGGTTATATTAGTTATCGGAGGTTTTACTAGACTGTGGCTACCAAAGTGCTTTCAAAACAAATGGATAGGATGCAATAGAAAGTACCTCTGATATTTGCAATGGGCACATTAAGAATTTTCCCTGAATATATTTTCATGGTGATTTTAATGTATCTTTTGAATTTACTTCTATTCCCGAAAGGATTTTCATGTAGGATTAAAAGAAAAGTGCATGTATGTTTCTGTGACCTTAGTCTACCATCCTGTCTTCTAACCTCTAGGAGCTACTGAACAAAGCTATTTTACCAGTGGAAATACATATAGCTATTTTCTCTTACATTTTTGTTTATGCATTTTTAACTGGTACTTTAAGAAATATTCTAGACATATTGGAAAAGTTCTTTCTGGGAGGCATTAGCATGCCAAAGACAGGAAGACTATTCACAAGTTCAGGGTATATGAAGGAATAATAATAGCAGTGAACAACCTTAGTGTTTCTCCACTAACTTTAAACTGCAGGTAGTGAATACCCATTTAATCAATACTTTGAAAATGAGATGAAATTTCACAGGGCTACAAACCTCTGAACAACATGAGATTGATTATGGGCCTCTTCTTGAGATGACAGTCTAAATATGCCAGTATTTGAATAATTCATATCATCCAGTTAATGGCATTCATAACAACTACCTTTGGGACTAAAATAATGACTTAATAAGAAGAAGAAACAGACCAAGCAAGTTTTTAGTCTCTTTAATTATGTAAACTCTCTAAGGTATAAAGTGAAAGTTCTCAACAAAAGCCAAATGAACTGAGTGCTTTTTGGTAATATTCAAAACATATGTTCCTCCCTATTAGGATTACATGGGCCGAACAATCCCTGTATTACTGTTTTCAGTACAAGTAGGGTTTAATCTATATTCTGGTCTTTTCACAGAAAGGCAAATTAAATTAGTGGGCCAGTTGGTGTCTCTGATTCAGCATGCCTAAATTGAAACATGTAAGAAGTTTAATTGAAGATAGCAAAGGTGATGAGTTGCTTTTAGATGGTTGGCTGACGTTAACCTATGAGTACAGGGAAGACTTGAGAGATGTTTGCTGTTACCATGAGGCCTGATAGACTGACAGGGCACTCTGGAAACAACAGAATTGGGGAGGGTGAGTTTTGCAGGGGATTTAGTAGCAAAGTTGTGAAGAGACGTTGCTGGATATGCATCCATGTAAGTGAAATGAAAAGGGCCTGGGATCAGAAACTGAGTATTTAATTAGTTTGTCTGCAAGGTACAATCCCACAATCACGTTAGGAATTATTATTTGTGAAGTGACCTATAGCAAATGACCGTGTTAGTTCTCCTAGACTATCACAATTATAAGATAAAACATGTTGGCTTTTCTCCATGTAATAAAACCCCTTCCAGAACTGCAGCAACAGCTGGAGTGCTACTGTGGATAAATCACTGCATTAACTAATCTGGATGCTAGTTAAAACACATATCACTGCTACTATGCTGACTGCATTAATGCCCTCAACTACATCCGGAGAAGCTCTGCTGACAGTGCTGATTAGGAGAGTAACAAAAAGCCACCGACAGGCAAGATATATCAGCACCTTATGTCCAGGTGCCAGCGATGCTTTGCGATGAGGAAGATAATAGTAACTGACCTGCTCCAACCTTTGCAAACCTCATCACGTGCCGAGGCCTGCTCTGTAGCCCCTTGCTCTTGACGTGACATCAGGTTGAAGCAGCAATGTTCAGTCCTGCTCAGGGCCTCTGGTGCTTGAAGACAGAAAGGGAAACATGGGAGGGAGCTTTCAGGCTTGCTAAGTTTCCCAGTGTGACGGGAATCACATCAGGTTACTCCTCTCCTGAGTTTATTACAAACATTTCCATTGGCAACTGTCCCTATTTTTCATCAGAAAATGTTTCTTCGGGTGTTTTCTATCTATCCTTATCAGAATTATGACTTTTAAAAAAAAGGGACAAAAGTGTTAAATTTCAGTCCTTCAAAAACTGATGAAATCAGCAGGGCAGGGTTGCTGTAAAAAATCTTTGAATGCCGGTATAACCTTGATCCCTTATTCAACCCTATTGTTATGTGAATAATAGTGAGTATTAGTAAAAATTCATATACTTTATGCTAGAAAAGATGGAAAATTATTTACAGCAATGTTATTTTATCTCATAACTGAAACAGGTAAACATCATGGTTCTACACAAATTGCATTTCTGTTTATGAATGAAGGCTTATGTGAAACTACATTTACAGTCTCATAGATGTTTCATGTGGGTTTTAACCTGAGCATTTCTTGGAAGCTTGCTGATTTTTTACATAGCTTCTGCACACTGATTCTGCTAATAGTGGATCACAGATAGAATGGGAATATGAACTTCTTCCACTAATGCCATCCCTAATCTCTGCTCTTCTCTTGCATTGATATATTACAACTGTGACTTTTAGTCCTTTTTGTACAATTCTAAGGTTTGTTAAGTATGCTGGGAAATTACTTTTGGTCTTTATTTTGTGGAGCTGTTTGGACTGTTTATTTAGCACCCTCCTGTTTTTATGGGAGACAAACATGAAGCGGTTCCCTCCAGTCTCCTGGTCCTACACTGACTCACACCTAAATGTGAAGCTGCCCACACACCATGCAGGTTTGCAGCACTGGTTCTGAACTGCCTTTGAAAATGATGCACTGTCCACTCTACAGGAACTGGTAAAATTACCTTGGTCACATTGCCACTTTCTCTTGTGAAAATACTCTTTTTTATTTATTTTATTTCCTCTCTTAAATGGATTTTTTTCAAGTTCCAGTAAAATCTTGATTGACTACATCTTCATCAGTGTAGACAATGGAATGATTTAGCATCCTACAACAGATTTGTGTGAGTCTTTGCAGTCAAGAACATTAGTACACTAGTGAAAATTGTTTAATTGGTAATTACTCCTACAGAATCAGTTCTAAGAGCACGAAACACAGCATGCTGGTTACTTTTTCTCCTACTGTTGAAAGAGGTCATGACTCTTTAACCTGCTGTGATGACAAAAGTGGTCTAATAATGAAGTCAGGATGATTGTGGTGATTGAAAGGAGCACAGTTGAAAGAAATTTCAAGAAATGCCGGGAACTTTTTAAACTGATAGAGAAGATTTTATTCCCCAGCTCTTGAGCATACAACTACACTCGAGGGAGTATGCCTTGAGTGATTTTCTTCTTACTTAGTTTTGGCTATTTGACATGGTAGAGAAGGCACTGAGTGGCTGGCAGCACACTAATTCAGTCTTCGATAGTGTATACATCACCGACTCTGAGGTATTATATTGGTATTGTCCCTTGGCACTGTCTATTGCCTGTGCTCTGGCTGAGCTTTTCACACAATCAGCATGGTGACTTTGCATCATCCACCATATATTGTGTAGACGTAATCTATTTCTTATAGAAAATCTTATTTCTTATAGAAATTCTATCTATATATCTATCTATAGATATAGGTTTAGATGAATTGATGTCAGACTACTGTCTTTCCATTACATGCAGCTTTACCTGAGTAATTCAGTGTTCCTTATTTATTGTAGATGCAGAAAACTTCCTCACTGAAATGCAAAACCTGTTTGAGGCAGATTTAATTACCTGTAGGTGTTAAATGGCACCTCACCCAAGTGAGGATGTAAGGCAACAGGCATCTTTTGACCTGCTTATGAACATTGGCAACCTGACATATGTTGGGTGAATTAGGTCCCATGGAACCTAATTCCATGTGGGACCCAGGACACTCCTCAGATCTAGGGCTGAATGGTGCTCCACGGACAGGGTCTGTGTCAAGTTTGAATCTGCTACTCTCAAAATAACCTTAAAGTTAAGTTGGGCCAGTAGAACTGACTAGTCTCATTTTCCTGGCTGTAAGTAATTTCATCAAATTTCTATGCAACTATCTTCTTACAAGGTCTTTACCATGCATTAGCACTTAAATTACTCAAATTAAATCCCTCAAAATAATATTGATCTTCTATGATTGTTGATTTTTTCCAGTTAATCTAGGTGATGATAAGGAGTCCCTTATAACTGAACAAGCTATTACCTTTTTTAAAAAGATGTGTTAAATTCTTGTTCTTACCCTGTTAACTTTCACCTCTTTGTTTGTTTATAACACAGTCACCCATGTAATTAGAATATGTAACATTCTCTCCTAGATCTGTATCCGCAAAGCAGAGCTTCTTAAGCTGTTTTTCTTCACAATTGCTGCAGAATAATACCTATGAAAATGCTTTTAGTGCTAAAAGAGCTAGTTCACATTTCATGTTGGGAACTTTGCTTCCTGCTGAAGTACATTAAGTAAGAAAAATTTCAGCACGTGCTTCATTATAATCATTGCACAGTTGTAATATTTTGAGTTTTGCTAAGCTCTGACTTGAAAAATTTAAAGCACATGGAAGAACCCAGACACAAAGGGCCAATTAATTCCTGGTGTATTCATATGCACTGAAAGGAGCTGCTGCAGGTGTGACGTTAGCCCCATAGGGATTTTGTATGTAAGAAAGCTGCAGGGATTTGAAAGCTTTATTTTTTCCCCCTTTCATTGGGATTTTCCTGCAAACATTGACAATATGTAGACCTAATTGCAAAACAAAGTATCCTGTTTTTATTTCCTGTGTTACATCAAGCTCAAAACTGCTTAAAGCCAAAGCCCAGTTTGTGACTCACAGTATGGGTACTGACCAAAAAAAGTTCTAAACAGAAAGACTCTGTCTGTTAAAACAGAGAAGTAAATAAAATTGTATAGCTTATATGTATAGACATCTAGATAAGGGTATAAAGTAGGCTGGCATATAGCAGAACAAAGGCAGACTTTTTACTTCCTGAAATTCAAAGAACACAGAGTAAACTGTACGTCTATTAAATGAGTATTTAAGAATTAACTTATTTTTGCTTCATTTTTATGATTACCTGAAGAGATCTTCCCCTTATTCAGTAAGACTGTTCTTTTTTTCAAGACTGAGTTTCTACCATAGTATTACACTCTTTAGCAGATTACTTTTGGGTGGGTTTTTTGTCATTGTTTTGCTTCTTGAAGTGCAGTGGTTGATTGGGTGTGCATTAGAGATGGAGGCTGGGGTGTGGAAAGGAGCCGGTGTAGGAATGTAATATCACATGGTTAAAGCCATGGTTTCATTAGAAATGAATCTTTCTGAGTAAACAGTAAACAGAGGGAAAAAATCCACAGAAATTCTCATCCAAAAAGCCTCCCCTAGATTATCATCTCAAAATAAGAAAAATTGGGAATGAAGCTGAAAGAATATTAGGTATATGCTTTACTGGATCAAAGAAAAATTATTTGGTCTTGCATTATATCTTAATTATCCCAAACAGTGAAATGTGCAGATACTTAGTATACATAAAAGGAAAATAATCAATGATTGGTTACTTTTTGACTATGCTTTCTAATTTGTTTTTGGAGATAGTGTTCAGTTATTTATTAACAATTTTGTAAGTATATGAAAAATTGTTTTACTTTCCTGTTTATTAATATTCTTATATTCCATATAGAGAGTGAAATCTGCATTAGAGAATTCCAGAAACTTTATGTCTGACTGGTTATTATTCTATGTCAACTACATTTTTAAATATAGTTAGGGGGCTGATAGTAGTCTCTGGAACTGTCCTCTTACAAAGATAATGTCTCTTTTTCATTTTTTTTTTTCTGGGAATCCTGCAATGAAGGAAAAAAAAATGTTTCCCAAGACTGTAAGAAGGCTTTAATCCCTTCTAATTTATACCTGGTGTGAGTCAATTCTCCCTATTGCAATTGCAAATGTTTCTGAGTTTTCCTGTGAGAAAGATCCTGTAAGAGATCTGATCATTTATAGGCAGCTTCTCCTCTGTCAATCAGTCTAAACCTCTAGAATTCCCATTTTTATTTTAATGGTGTATGATTATTAATTTCTTGTAGGGAGAACTATGGTAAAACCATGCTAAAATTTCTTTTGCCTCAAAAAGAAAAATATCAGAAGCCTGATTATTTCAGACAAGTAGCAGAGGAACAGCTAGACTCCCTAAAAAAACAACAGGCAATAAAATTCCTTCTCTACTTTTCTATTGTGTACACAGTAAGATATTGAAACATTGAAGTTTGATCATCTTACATCCTTAATGGAGGCTAGATTACATTGCCAAGTGAGAGAAAATCTTGAGACCATACTGTAAAGAATAAAGGGATTAAAGTATTTGGACAGCAGATATCTGATCTGTCTCTGATTCCCCACATTCCTGTACTGAGGCTGCTACCCCAAATAGTAGGGAGTGCACTGGGTCAGCTCCACTAACTGGGGAGAAGAGATTAGATTCATTTTGAGGAAGGGAGCGCTAATGTAGTTTAATGTATTATTTACATCGTCCCAGTTGTTTACACTCTAGTATTTTCATTTGTCGCCTTTTATCACGCATCTGCCTGCACCTTCACGCAATCCTCACAGTATGACAGCTCTTTGTTAAGCTTCACTTGATGCAAAAGTTACAGACTTCAGCTGCCTACCAGCAAGAGGGTGGGAGTGTAATTGGCACAGATTGCTTCATGATTGACTTCTTTGCAGGGACGAGCCTGACGATGCCTGCATTGTTTGATTTGAATTCTGAATTTTGAGAGAATAGAGTTGGCTTTCCTATACCATAGATGTACAAAGAAGGCAAAATTAAGGTTGTCTGAGTCATGTTGAACACTCTGTACATCTTCTTTTGTGTTTCAAGGTGTTGAGGTCAACCAGACAAGTACAGAGGGAATGTTTGTGCCCACTGATAGCCATTGATATTTTGTTATTGACTGTTTCGAGAATAGCATTTCAACCATGACCTTTAGATATATGAATTTTCAGTGAGAGTTAAGGAAAGGTCTATTTGTTTCCTTTGTGTAGCATCCATGTGTTTTTACTTTCACAAAGAAATTTACCCTGAAGTTAATATAGACTCCTGTCTATGGGATTACAAATTGGCTTGTAATAAAACAGAAGATTCAGACTTTGGTAAATTACCACACTTCTGCATTTCCTTTTTAGGAAGGAAATATATAGCAGTAATCCTATGTACCAGTAATATGCTATATCCCAGTAGTACACCAGTAATAACCTATATAATGTGTGTGTACACTTAGATATGAAGACATAAGCATAGCATAGGCTCTTAGTTCATTTTTTTTTTCATTTATCTATGTGCATAAGTACATTAAATGAATGAAAAGTAAAAGGGATTAATGCAAGTATATAGTGATAGTATTTTAAATACTACAGCTACATTTTTTTCTTTTCTGTCATTTATTAGAAAAAATAATTAAAGGAATCAAAGGGGTCTAGAATCAGAATTGTGTGCCTCAGATGGTTAGGGATAACATTGTATTGTTTTTTCAGATAAACCTGCAGAAGAAGATGCGAGTCACTGGAGTTATAACTCAAGGTGCCAAGAGGATTGGAAGTCCAGAATATGTAAAATCTTACAAAATTGCATACAGTAATGATGGGAAGTCATGGACAATGTATAAAGTAAAAGGCACAAATGAAGATATGGTAAGCTTAAGTCATCTGTATATGAGTATATCTAACGGTTTAGTTGCCTTTAGAGGTATGAGGTATCTCTAGTAGATAAGCATAATTGCCTGGTGGTATGATATAGGTTGCCTTGTTATTATTTTTCTCTGAAAAAAAAAAATCAATAAATTTGCACTTTCTGTCTGCTAAGAATTTCTTATACTTTAATTGATGGTTGTATAAATACTATGTCCCAAAGCTGGAATAATCCTGTTTATTACACTTAACTGATTTTCATTTTAATTAGTTTACCAGTAATTACTCATTACTCTGTTTTCAATTTAGTTTTATTACATTGGCAGATTAGTGTTAACCCTTCAAAGCATAGAACCCATTCATCAATGCTAATCTCTGTACAGCACAAACAGTATCATCCAGTGGGAAGTATGTGTTTACAGTTTATAGTTATCACTTATTTTTTATAGAGTTATGCATACAAAGCAGGAAAAATCCCTTTACTGTGGAAGTTAAGATAGATCTAAGGCACTTTGCAGCAATAGGCATAGTGTCTCTATTAGGAAATTAAAAATTTGTGTGAAGAGGTATATAATGAGGGAAGAAAACAAAGTAGAAGCATATCTGGTTAGAGTGAGGAGTGAATAGAAGAATGCTTATAGGTTTAATTCAGCTCCCCCTGCGAACAGTGGGAGGGTTACAGTGCACTTCACTGGGAGTTGGATCAGGTTCTTGAAGTAGAGGGAAAAAAATAAACGTCAATCAGCATAAATAAGTTCAGGCTAAATTGAATTGGGACTATTTAATTCACTAATTAGAAAAGAAGACATAACTTAGTCGCATTAGTAGCTTCAGTTTCTAGGAATGACAACAGAGAGGTCCTGATTCATCACAGGTGGAAAATACATGCTGATGCAAGCCAATGGCAGTCGGTTTCATTTAAAAATTTGTATGTTGGGCACTAGAAATGATAAAACAGCCTCTATTTGGGAAAGGTTTGCAGAGAAATGTGCAGGGACGGTCAGAAGAACAATGCAGATATTTTTGAGATGTGCAAATGAACTGAACCTCCAGTAATTCTCCTGGCACGTTCTTACAAGTGTGTCCTTTACCACAGGTGTTTCGTGGAAACGTGGACAACAACACCCCGTATGCTAACTCCTTCACCCCTCCAATTAAGTCGCAGTACATACGTCTGTATCCTCAGGTGTGCAGAAGACACTGCACGTTGAGAATGGAGCTTCTGGGCTGTGAACTGTCAGGTGGGTCTTCTGCAACCGCTGCATCTCAGAAGTCAACCATCAAAGAGCATGGTGTTGTGCCTAGGGTCTAGACCGCGTGCAATTTATTCCTGGTAAGACGCAGTTTCCAGGGCTGAGTTACTTATCTCTTTTTATATAAATGATATAGGCAGCCACACTTACCTAAATGATGTAAGTGACAATAGTTGGTTGCAGAAGGGCAGTAATAGTAGTAGGGTAATGTGGTGGCAGCCTAATAACGCTTTGTAAATGTTTCCGTGCACATTGGCCTCCGATTACATGTGACCTAGAAAAGGTCACTTATAGCAGTTTTAATAAGCATCAAGAGCTATCAGGACCCGTTATGTTACACGCTAAGCAGACTGCGAGACAGAGAGCCTCGTTACGCTCAGCACAGCCTAAACAGAGCCCTGGAAACAGTTTCTGAGAGCTGAAGTTGTTTGTGCCGTGCTGCACAGCAGAGTCACGCCAGGAGCCAGCATCGAATCCAATCTGAGTAATTTCTCCTAGCTGCTGGGTTTTCTCCTGGCTGATGTGCTGCATGGCATCCTCAGAGGGACTAGGGTGCTTCAGATGCCATCGAGGACCACTCAAAGTGCAGTAAGTTATATTTTGCTGAGCTGCTTCAGTCAAGATTTCAGTTTAGATTTCTCTTGTGGATTTCCAGCAGAAGCAGGGATTGAGTCTTGTAGCAAAAAGTAAATGAACAAGCGGAGCCAGTATAAACCCCTTTAAGGTATGTAGTAGCAGAAGTTATAGCTCATAAATGCAAAGCCTGACCTCTAGCCACTCTCTGCAAGAACCATGTTCCCTTGCAAATTCAGTAAAGCATGTAAATTTTTTATCTTCTTCAAGAGATCAACCTTTACTGGTGGGAGCGCTCCACTGAATTCATTTAAGAATGATTTTATGTGGCTGCCTGCTTACTGTACAAACAATAGTCATCCAGTTCACGAATGATACATCAAAACAGCTGGAGTTAAATAATTCTCAGTCCTCTAGTGGCATCAAAACCAGGTTCAGAAATGAAAAGTTAATGCATTAATCTTGCTGTAGCCCTTTTTCAATATAGATAGGTGTGAGAGTAAATAGAAAATTCTGTCTAGCTGCTTTAGTCTATTAGATTTTTTTTTTTTATGTCTTCCATTTCTGGAACCACAATTTAGAGTAAGTCCTTGCCAGAATGACCAGGAATTGTTTTGCTCAAAGAACTGTGAAAGCTACTGAAGTGAATTCATTTCAGTGGTCTCCTAACAGTTTCAAGGTCATAATTTCTAAGAACTGCAGGCAGCCAAGGCTCAGCAGAACAATTTCAGTCTTACTGAAAGTAGAGTATAATTATACAAAATGACAGACTAATTCTTTCTAATTCCAGGTGGTCTGTCTTAGGCAGAAAAGTACTTTGAGAGGTCTGGTTTCTCTAACAAATCCTGGTGCTAGAGAAGACAGTCGCTACTGAAGGAAGGGAGACTGTTGCAGCAACAGATCATCATAAAAAACAATCCTTTGCTAGAACGAACTTCAGCAAAATGTGCAATAAATAGCTTTACTTACCAAGCCCCATGGTCAGGCCTTATTGAAAACCATGATCAATGTTTGTGGAGATGGCCATCAATAAATCAGGCATTAATTTTCATAGCCTTGTGTTCCTGCCAGACTTGTGTTTTGCACATCTCTGTGTTGTAAATTCCTTTCCCTTCAGAGCCTATTGATTTGGGGAGAGAATCGGATCACAGATATTGTTTATTAGAATGCCTTTATTCATTAAGCTGTTATTAATAGTAGCATCAAGCTGTTGTTTTTAAAAACAGAAAACTGTTCTCACAACACAGTCACTTACTCATGCAGTTCTCTCACGTGCCCAAGCATCTGCGTATGGCAGGCTCTGCCTTCTTACTTGTGGTCCAAGTCATACTTTGTTGATGCTAGTGTGTGTTGGTGGCCTTGTACCAATTCAGTAAATTCATCTAATCTGGAAAGGAATTCTATGTTAATTAATAGGAAGAAAATCTTTCAAATCTCTTTAATTTTCAGAAAAGAAAAGCATCACACTATTAATAAAAAAAAAAAAAACACCTTTGCCCTCAAATAATAGATCTATGCTGTTTTTGCCAATACTCCATGAATCCTGGCCCAAGACAAGACACAAGTAGACCTTTGTATGCAGATCCATTTGTAGTTTTGCCTCCACAACATCACATAGTTAGTATTTCCTTTGGGGGTTTGAGTTTTCTTGAAAGAAGAGGTAGATGAGGGGCATGGTATAGGACACAGTCTGAAGAGTAAAATATTGTGCCCTCAGAAGAGACAACAGAATAACCTCTTCTTTCACTTTTCAGATGCTAATCTACACTTTCCCAAACTGTGGGTTCCTCATAATTTCACTGAGCTAGACTAAATAAGAAGTAGCTGCAAACTTATACTTAGATAGGTTTAAACGTACACAGTTATTGGATATCTTTTATCACAGGTGGTGAAATCCAAAGCATCTCCAACATTTTGATCTAAGGTGCTCCACTGAGCATAGCTGTGAGTATATCTACATGAGCTCTCACTAACTTTAACAGGTTGTAAAAATGGAAAGGGAGATCGAACCCTCTCACAGGGACTTTGCAAAGCAGATTTAAAGAAGAAACACTGCAGTGAAGAGATGTCCCAGGGAGTCTTGTTAGCATTGTTACAAATGCACTTCTATGAGGGGATGACTATGTATAGACACAAAGTTATGTACTAGTTTGATAATTTTGTCCTTTGTGCTCTAGGTTGTAGCTTGCCTATCAAAATAAACCATCATTACCCTCTGTCTTTGCAGCAGGATGTTGTAGGAGCTAGGAAGCCACTGGGTCTGCCCTTGCATTCTGTGACACAGCACTAAGACGTTGTTCTGCCACCCCTGGGCGTCATGTCCATCTCTTCTGGTTCTCATTGTTCTTCTCACTTTTTCCTGTTACCTTTAACAACTGTCTTCCTCCTCCCTTCGGGGCAGTGGAGAAGGAAGGCGAGTGTAAAATCCTATCAGTGCATGCACACATGCACAAACAGACGCACAAGCAGACACATCTGTTATTTCATAAATCAATAATAATACTCAGAAAAGATATAACTATTTCTGATGGATTGGACCAACACTGAAAAACAGTCTTGACAACCTATATTTTTGTGTCAGGAACCTCCTTCAGATTCCTCAGATGAAACTTTCCTGCTGACAGCCCTTGTGATCCTGGAGTGATACTTCAGAATTGAATAATAAGCGAAGTCCTTCTCTAAAGCAACAGATGAATCTCTTTCATTTGTGCTATCAATTGCTCCCTCCTACTCCCAGGAAGATTGCTTTGTTGTTGTTTTGAAGTATGTAGCTCAGTCTACAGATAAGGCTTTGCAATTTCCATTTGTGCACTGAGAATCAGTTCTGAAAGGTTGGGTTGTTTTTTTTTTTTCAAAAATTAACTCCATTTTCTATTTATTTTTTAAATGTATATGAAACCTGTCAGTATTTCAAATTTTAAATACAGTTGTTACTACACTGAAGAGCATATTATTATTATCTGTCTCCGGTAATACACATTTGCTCCTGCTGCTAGACCCCCTACGAAGGACCTGTTCTTACCTTCTTGATTTGAATTCCTTATAATTCCAGTTAATTCTGTGTTAAAGCTACAGGAGAAACAGAAAGTAGAATCCAACTGAAAGGTCTTTGCTAATAATATCAAAGAAACTGAAAAAAGAATCAGGTCTTTAAATCTGGGTAAACATACAGTGGAGGAAATGGACTTCTAAGATAAAAACAACCAGCTTTGATATCTAGCTCAAATAAAGTTAAAAACAAAATAAAGACTCTTAAGGTGTTTTAAGTGGTCATACAGTGCTCTGGCTCTATCAAGAGACACCAGCTGAGTAGAGTCATGGTCCCAGCAGGAGAGCCCTCACAGCCTACATGTGTGCTTTAAGAAACACAGCTGGTGACTCAGCAAATGATCCTTCCAGCCCAGTGATGTGGGATGTGAGTCTTGGGAAAACCTCTGTCTTCCTAGTGATACATAAAGCCAAGGTCCTGTGCATCTGCAGTGATGATGCACTCCTTGCAAAACCACATTTTTTAGCTCCTGGGCACACTCTCACTCAATGAGATAGAGTATGCCAAATTTTTTTTTTTTTATTTAACTGCGTCAAGTCAGCTACTGAACTAAGTAGGATTACCAAATTTGTGAAGTGAAAACTTTGGGACAACTGCACGTGTGCAGGTTTTTGACAACTCAGGGAGGAAGGAAATGAGAAAACTGTGTCTTTTTATGTTGCCATCTCCCTCTGTCACCTTTTCCTTAAACAACCCCCACCTCTCTACACTCCCTTTCAGCTAGTTGTAGAGAGCAATAAGGTTGAAGGGTTTCTTCCCTCATCTGGGTCCAAATGTACCTTCTATGTTCCCAGAGTACAATAGCAAGGCAGAGGAATGTAAAGTCACTTATTTATTTTTATTTTTATTCTTTTTTCATGGACACTCAGCAGAGAAAGAACAAGCCAAACATATATCTTTTGCTACAATCAAAATAATTCAATGATATGGGACATCCACCTGGTTTAAACAAATAGGCCATTAACTCTTCTCCTAAGCGATTATCACCAACAATTCTCCTTCCTTCACAGTTGTTTTCCTGTAGTCTTTCATTCTGTCAATTGGCGTTGGGGCTTTCTAAGTTTTTGGCTAGATGTCAAGCAATTAAAAAATGTGAAGAACCTCATTTCTTGTTAACATTTTACTTCAGCAGTGGTTTTAAGGAAAATAAATGTTTCCTCAGTAGGCAAACACATGGTTGATGTGACATGGCATAAAAACATGATCAAATTGAACTTAATAGGGGACACAATAACAATCTGATGGACAGGAAAATAAAATCAAGATAAAAAGAGATGAAAGTCAACCTTTCTGTTTGTTTGCCTTCACATATTTATGCCAGGATAATATATGTTGAATTCTCTATTTTGTTTCTGATTCTTCCTAGGTAGTGTTGAGATAAAGTGCCTTGAATTAGCTATTTTTCATTTGTTTGGTTGCAAGTTTCTTTAACAATAGCAGTGATTAAAGCCTTTTCTTTGAGAAGTGCTAGGTTTCTTTTCCATAGGAAAAGGTAAACCACTGACGGAGATAAGTAGGTGGTGCTCTTTTGCTGTTCCAGGTTGCTCTGAACCCCTGGGGATGAAATCTGGACATATACAGGACTACCAAATTACTGCCTCCAGTGTTTTCCGTACACTCAACATGGACATGTTCACTTGGGAGCCCAGGAAAGCCCGGCTGGACAAGCAAGGCAAAGTTAATGCCTGGACCTCGGGCCACAACGACCAGTCACAGTGGTTGCAGGTGAAGTTTCACATATGTTTTCCCAAATGTTTATCTTCTTTGTGTTTCAGGTATGGGAATGGTTGACTGGTTTAGGATTATATTCGTATTTTCCAGTTTCTGAGTGTAGCCACCCTAGCTCTGTCACCTGTAGATGATGAAGCTATGAAAGCCCACACAGATCGTCATGTCTTTGGTACCTCAGTTGCAGACCCTGCTCAGGGAAACCTTCATCTCCACTAGCCAAATCTTACAAGTTGTGCAGCAGCCATGAATTTTCCTTTTTTAAAGAACACGAATGGTAATTGCTGGTCTGTTTTGATAGTTTCTCCTCTTTTGTTAAGAGACATGATATTTTTTCCCCCCTTCTTTCTAAAGCTCCCTGAAAAAGCACATCTACTTCAGCTTCATCCACATTAGCAGGTGTGGCCCATAGAAATTATCTTTGTCTAATTGAGACTGTTCAAAATTACCTTCCAACATTGCTCTGAAGCTAGCAATACTGATTCAGTGCATGAATTCATTATAAAGCTGTGCACAGGGGTTGTTTTCAGCCTAGGAGTGATTTATACAAATCAGTAGTGTGCTAACGTGAAAGATTGCAATAAATCACTGGTATGGAAGACTATTTGACCAGTCACTGACACATTTACATTTTCTGAACTGTTGAAAACAGCAGTGTTTTGAGTCAGCTGCCAGTTGCAGTGCAGTTCTCAGTGGGAAGCCTCAATAGCACTAGACGTGGCTACTAACCAGCTGCAATCTTTTCATATATAAATTATGACATATTAGCTTTTTTACCTACAGTTGCTAAGCAATTTAGCAATACGATTACATCTTTTCTCCCAAGTTTACACATGTTCTGAAAGGAAGGAGCAGTTGCCTTGTCTATTTAGCTTTTGAATAACTGAAGGTCCTGGGATTTGCTGAAGATGTTTTAGAGCAGCTTTTTGAAATAGCAGTTAGTAACTTCTGGAGAGGAGGAAAATTTTATTGCTGTGTTTTATGGTGGAGAAGCAGATGAAAATTTTTCTTCGTGTAAAAGAAAGGCAGGTGTAGCACAGCCAGTTTTAGCCCCATCAGTGATATCATGAAACTAAGGGTGTGCAGATACTTTGCAGAAATATCCTGTGGTGTGCTGTTTCTCCTGTGGGTCACAGTGGATTTTTAGTTAACTACAGAAGCCAAGAGGCTGCAGAGTAAATTCTCATATTCTAAAACTTTCCATTCTATTCTAAGTTTTCTGTTTGAATCTACCTGAACAGCAAATTTAATCTGACAATTTGCAGACTCTCTGTAAGTCCTTGAAGTATCAGAGATACGTCTTTTAATCTGGTGAAAAGAAAGCTGTGAAGAAATTTTTGTCTTTTAGTTCATTTATCATATGGATATGGTGTGAGTTCTTACTGAATGTAGGAATGTGGGAATCTTCGCAGGAATGTAAGCAATTTACCCTTTCCTGGAAGTTATTATACTTAAAATATTTCTCCAAAAGATTATCATAATATTTCTTGTTTGAAAAAGAAACAAATAAAATCAAAAACCAGGAGGCATCAAATCCTTTTATTTTTTCAGTCTAAGTCGCTTGTTAACTTCAGTTGTAGGTTGATAATTTTGAGTTCAGTCTGTGAGTAGAGATGGACTCACATACTTCAAGTCTAAGTAACGATTCTGTAAGACAGACATGCCTGTCATTTAAATTTGTGTGTTCGTTGTTGACAGTTGTGTTTTTCCTTTAAAATACTGTATTGTATTACAACTTTTTAACACACTGACTGCAATTTAATCATCATGCTGCTTCCGTAGAACTTAGTCAAAACACATTTGGCAGAAAGACCATGTGGAAACAAACTTATCTGTATGCCTTTTTCCCTCAGCAATTGCCTATTACAAGGAATAATCCCTATAGTGATTCCATGGTACTCTAAAACAGGCTTAAAAACATAGATTTCTGGATTTCTCTAAAGTAGCTGGCCTACTAATATAATATTTCACTGTGTTCACTTTCCATGCCTTTTGAATTTTCTCCACATGCCTTATTTGTTGTATCTTTTGTAATTTTCACTAGAAAACCTATAAAATTGGGTAAAAGCATACTGAATCCCTTTAAAAATGATTCTTGTAGTGTGTCGTATGTGGATGACTTGAACAGGTCTGTTCTGACTTACAGCTATTTTGGAGGATCCTTACCCAAATGCCATTGCTATCAACTGTTCCTCTGCTTAAAAGCTTGTGTGCTGACATACATCTCAGAGCACCTGCTGTGATAATGGTTGCTGAGAGGTGATGTTTGCATCATGCATAAATGCTACTTGCTATTTATGGGCAGTTTACAGCACTTTTGAATGAACCCTAGTGATAAATTCTTCTCTGTCACAAGCTGGGGTTTGTTTACTTGTTTTTCTCTCAAATTGGAAAATTCTGAATCTTCTATGTGTTTGAAAAATGCAGCCATTAACGAGTACACTCATTGTTTCAACGTGTTCTGGATTGCTACAGCCATAATTGATCTCCAGAGGCAGGAATATGAAGTGGTATGTGGTTCCACACACAAACTGTACATTTTAGGGATCAAGAAGTATATTCACTTTATTGGTGTTGCAAAAAATCTGTTTGATCTAGACTCTTTTCACTCACGAACTCCAAGTTCCCCATGCAACACTCCTTTACACCAAGCACCTCTATTAGTAATGGAAGAGTCTTTTTGTGATGTGGGGGAAAAGTTAATGATAATAATGAAGTAAAAGATGACCAAAATCCTACTTTTGTGGCTCAGTCATAATCTGGGTCTGAATTCCCCAGCATGCTTGCTCAAGGGCACTCTTGCTGTGACTTTAAAGAAGATGCTGCAGATGCCATGTCAGTTACCTGGCCTAATTCATAGCACAAGAGTTTCCATTAATTCCTACCTCTTCAGTGCCTCTGTACTCATCACAGTTGAAATCCAATGTGAGCAATCAGTGCTAGCAACTCTCTCTACTTTAGTGATTCTCTTTCGGAGATACTTCTGTGAAATCATCTGAATAAAATTAAAGATTAAGGGGGAGGCGGGAAGTGAAATTAAGAAGAAAAAAAAATAAGTAACAGTTTGTTTCCCATAATTAGGTATAAATTTATTATAAACTAAGTGAGGTAAAGCAGTTCAGGTTAATTACTGAGAAAAGACAGAAAAGCCTAAACTTCACTTTCCTTTAAGGCATCCACTTTCCCTCATTATTTTGATTTACTTGTCAGCATCTTTTACTATCTTGAACCAGTTCACAGGCTTTCCCCATGATGTCTTCCTGAACTACCATGACCAGGCTGCTTTCCCAGCTTGGAGAGTGCTTCTGCTCCTCCAGGAGCATTCCAGCCAGTCACCCAACTTACCATTTCTTCAGTTATTTGACATTAAAGGAAATGTTAAAGTACTTCCCAGCTTATGCTCAGAATGAGGCACTGAACCTGTAAAGATTATTGAAAATTATTCCTACTGATCTTTCAGATACAGATTTTCAATGTTGTGTATCATTTTCCTACCCAATACTAGAAACCTAACCAAGACAATTCAAAGAAATTAATTTTTTCCTCAAAACCCATTCCCACTCTGCTAATAATTTTCTGCAGTTATAAATTATGAAATGAGGACAGTGGCTTAAGCTGCCTTTTCTCTGTTTACTGTTAATTAAGTTGTGGTGTTTTAAAATATTTCCTTATTTCTGCTACATTGAGAGGTGCCATATCTGTCATTGTATTGATTTCCCACTCTCTCTCACTGCCTAATAAGGACAGCAACACCTTGCAGTTTAATGCCTTCACCCGTTTGTCCTTTGCCTGGTGCTTCAGCAAATAATTTCTCTAGTGCTGTTTCTCTGATCTAGCATCCTCTGCAGCATTCCTCAACACTGAGGCATCCCTGATCATTTGGTGTCTCCAAATACCTGGAGCTTTCTTCTCTACACTCAACTGTCTCCTTTGCATAAATTGTTTTGTATGTTATCCAAGTTCTAACTTTATAATTTTACATGGATACTGGTAGCATTTTATCTTAAAACTGGTGGTGTGCTGGTGCTGGTTTTTTTTTTGAAAGTCTGTATCTCTACAGAGCACAGCTGGATGAAAAGGATGCCCATCTTGGAAGCCTGCTGAGGTTCCTTTTATATCTCCATATTATCCTCAGGTCACCAGCAACACTGCAGCAGCTTTATGTTTCTAGTTGCACTTGAGACTTTAAAACAGCTTACTCTCTGCAAAAATGACTTTCATCTGGTTGCTTAGCTTGTATTTTGCTGCAAAGCTAGTGGAAGGTTCTGCAGCTTGACGTGCATGAGTGGTAAACCTGACAGAGTTTATCCACAGTCCTTTTGTATAGTTACCATTGAGCTCAGAAGAGTTAAGAAAATCATCCCTCCCATAAGTAGCAGAGTGGCTGCAACAAGGAATGTATTATTCTAATGTTTATCTTGCTGATGCTATGTGATGGAATCATCTAAACACTACTAGGGGAAAAAAAACAGTTGCTGATAAAGATAGCAGATTGTTTGAAGATTGGCAAAGCAACTGTTACATATATACCTACACGATTCTCAAATGTGATGATTGCCAGGAGTATAATACATTTGGGTTGGTTATTTTTCTGCCAACCTAATCTCCAGTATTAGACAATATTGCTGAGATTTTTAATTAACGCTATTAGAAAACAATTGTCTCAGGGTTGCAATTGACTTATTCTTTCAGTCTAATACATTACCCTCTTTTTTACATCACAGTCTCTTGGTTGAAAAAAAAAGGCAGAATTGTATGCCAAATATTTATTCACTTTTGGTCACATATGCGCAAGACCATCTCTACCTACAAAGTGTCATGCCATCAAAGGATCTACGTATCTTCATTGTCTAGCATACATTTACAGTGTTTAAGCTTCTAAGGGATCAAAAGAAAGAGTTATTTAAAGGGTAAACCAGACCACACTTCTACTCAGTTTTTCTTACAGAGTAATCTTACAGAAAGGAGACTTTGTGCTACCTTTCTCTGGTATTTACAAAACCATATAGTAGTACCTGTTGTGCTTTGCACCACCATCACAAGTTATCTGACTGTCTAAATTCTAAGATAAATGAGGATTAAGAGAAGATGCCTAATGCTGTGTCAGCTTCAGCAGTCTCATGCAAACACAGCTAACATGAGCCTAGAGAGATAACCCAGACCTTTTTTTGCATTTCACCAAGTTATTGGCTGTACAACCTGATGCAAAGGGGCTAAACTACAGCAAAATTTAATTTTATCAGTCCTATATATAAAATTTACGTATGCAATTTATAGATATTTACTTCTAATAAGCTGCTTAGGGTCCTTCTGTAATCAATGGGAAAAGGATAGCACTATCAGGGAATAATTCATGCTACCCGAGTCAGTGTCCAAAGTTTCCTGTTATGAATCACCCTGGAGATATGCCTTTACTCAGCCACAGAGAGAGAGATAGACAATTAGCTTAAACTAGAAAATTAATTTTTGAATCATGAAAGTTACGTGAGGTGAATCCTTCCCGTTTTTTAATATGGGATGAGAACACTATTTTTCATCTCATATCGGTCAACTGAGCTTATTTTAATGTTGGTGTTCATTCTGACATCACTAAAAAAAAAGGAATGATTTTTCCTATCTCTAATGGGGTATTTGCTTCTCGTCTATTATCGCACCTGCCTTTTTCTCCTCTTCTTTGTTATATTTACCTGTTTATTTGTAATGAATTTTGCAGAGGCTTACGACATAGGAAATGACTACACTGTAGCATTTCCTAAATGCTGAAAACACCTCATAAGGAGAAAATTGTGTGCATTGTCTAATTATCTTTTGAATTGTGTTGTTAGAAAAGCAAGCATTAAGACCAATACTGGTTAAAGTAGCCAAATAAGTGGTTTCTGCCTGGCCACCAGTTTAAAGATTGTTTTTAACACCCACATTCTGGAAGGAAAAAAAAAAACAACCACGCTTAACAACATCTTAATTAAATAAGGACTTGAAAGACCAAAAATTGGAATGGGATAAAATGTTAGTTTAAGACCAATCTAGTAATTAACATAATGAGGAAGTTACATGACTTCTAGAAGGCTTGGACTGCTAAGCAGTGTGTTGAGATTAGTCTTTGAAAGATACTGTTTTCTATAGGAATTGTAAGCTTAATTATAACACATTATAAACAAAGGGCATGTATCTTTCTCTGCAGCTTCAATAAACCAAAGGCATCACCAACAGATCGGGAGACAAATCAATGTCCTTTGCATGTGCAGCAACAAAAGGTCTCTCTCAATTCTCCAGATGCAAAGGTGGTAGTGTTTTTTAATTGTAATTTCTCACATGCAGAAAAGTGAGTTCTCAGATCTCAGGTGGCAAAAGACAAGGTGTACGGAGATTAACTTTTCTTTGTGCCATGCATTTTACTGGGGTACTGAAAGATATTTACAGTCAATCTTGGTCATTTTATCCTTTTAACTCAAAGTCATCTTTTCCTTTTCTTGTGGTTCTTGGCAAGGCAGCTGCCATTTTCTGCTTGAAGAACTTGGACGCTCAGCTTTGGCATCTCTTTACTCTTACGCTTACGTAGATGAGGAGTTTCACAGAGTAATATTCTGTTCACACAGTCTGATAGTACACAGGATGCAGAAACATAACAGGACAGGTTGTGATTAAATTATTAATATGGTTCTTTCCTTTCCCATACTTTCCCAGAAACTCACTATAGATAAATTTCCCTCTAAAAAAAAAGACAGTGTAGAATAAGGAAGTAATGTACAAACAGTTCTGAGTGATTTAGTCAAAGACAAAGGCAGGTTAAGAGAGGGACCCACTTCTAAATTGCACACTGTTGAATTTACTGATTTTGCACTGCCTGGGCTAGAATGCCAAACAGGTCACTTTACTGACTTCTTCGCTTGCCCATAAATCATAGACTTAAGTTTTCTTTTAACTGTATAGCTCGAGATGAAGAACAAGCCTTTTTTCTTTTTCTTTTTTATTCTTTTTTTTTTTTTTTAAACTCTGATCTCTCCATATGTTGCCACTGCTTTTTTAACACTACTAACAGATATATAGCTTAGAGAAATGCTATTAAGAAGTATGCCTTGATTTCCTAGCTGCAGTCACCTGCCAGCAAATATTTGATGGCCATTCCAGAGGTCACTCTCTAACCCAGTTTTTCCCAAAAATCATTTCGAGTTAAATGCATTATTCACATTAATAATGTTACTAAATTGTGCATTTCAGCCTTGCCCTTCCTAAATGGCTTTTGACTTTGCAAAGCTTTCTTCTGCAATTCATTTTACGGAAATGTTTATAGTAGTAATTGAATTTAAGCCTTGAAATTAAATAAGGGAGCATAAAATCTTAGTTTATTTTGCCTTTTCAATGCAGAATTTAGGCTCTATTTTATCATATAGGTAGTGAAGTTTAAAGCCTTGGTAGAATCTTTGATTTTAACTCTGGTTAGATACAATGAGATTGTTAGAAGGACAGGCAGAGAATCTCTTTGTTGTGAGGTGTCTAAGAAATAGGTAACAAATAGATACAGCATGATTATTTCCCGTGATAAAAATTTGCATGCTAACACCTTCATAAACAGATACAAAAGAAAGAGTCCATCTGAACTGAAAAATAGGTATAGATTAAGACTTTACAGGATAAAAATGTTTCATTGCAGAGAGTCGTACCCTTTTCAGTGAATTATATTCCCTACTCTCTTATTAAGCCTTCAGTAAAAAATGAGGGGTTAACTCAGCCTTCCAGAGCCTATCTTTGAAACATAACAAAGTCATCATCACTAACAAAAATTACTTGCGAAGTTTCCATAAACAGTTCAATCATGTCTAGCTCTAAAGCATTGCAAGGGAGTACTGTCAGTTCCCTTATTGACTTGTAGTTTTTCTCAGTGTATCACTTCCCTGCAGATGAAAGTTAAATTGAATAATGACCCATTTCCTATTACAATAACAGGTTTTGATCTTGCTTTAAAAAATCTGGGAGTGTAAGCAAAAGCTCCCTGGTTGTTCTGAATTTTGATATCCATAGGATTGGAGTCTGAAGTATTTTTTGTTACTGTGTATTTACAGTGAAAATTTTGCTCTTACTGGATGCCAATAGCAGCACCTTCTCAAAATAGAGTGCATTAAATTTTAATGGAAGATGTTAGTTTTTCAGTGTCTTAAATTTCTGCCTGTTTTACCTAGCTTTTCCATTGATTTGAAATAACATTTTGTCTCTTAAAATAACAGAATGGCTACAAAATTGGCTAGATAGGAATAGAGATGGAAAGGATGCAAACGTGTTTCTTATGCCTGCCTTCTTCTTCCATGGCAGTGCTTCAAAATAGAATCCACTTTTTCTTAATAAAGCTGTTAATTGTTTTCATAGCTACATCTGAATTGGTTTTAGACTCAAGCACAATTGGACACAGTTGTCGCCTCACAGCACTTTCAGTCTCAACAAGACAAAAGGATGACAAAGAAAATACAGATGATGGAGAGAAATGAAGCCGCCTTGACGAGGTCAAGTGTCTTTAAGCATCAAAAAATACCTGCTGTAAAAATAGATGAGACAAAAGCCAGTGCAGGCTGAAAGGAAAAGAACAGAGTGGAACTGAGTCTAGTTCTGTTTTCTGATAGCTCGATGCTTTATTAACTGGAGTGTGCTGTTTTTATTAGCACTGAGCGTTTGTTCCTAAGTGTTCCTTCTTGACTAAGCAAGGCACTTATATTTTCTTCATGTACCTGTCAAGATCTTATGACTAAAATATACAAAGGTCTTGGAAAGCTATTCTTCACTGACTAGGACTCTCAATTTTGTATTCATATGATTTTAGTCTTTATGCTACTTTAAAAATGCAATGAAGCTGTATTACAAGATTCTGATTGACTTCAGAACATGTTTGTTCAAAATCTGTTATTCGTTTTCTTATTGTGTTCCCTACATATAGTGGATAGGGACAGATTGGTTCCTAGATTGGCAAACAGTGAACAGAGCTCGTATCTCTTTTGCTAAGTAAATAGTGGAATTGACACCAAACCACAAAGAAGTAGTGGTGGACAAGGAACCTTAAATTAACCTAAATTAGAAGGCAATAAACTACCTTCCAGCCTTCTCCAGAGGACGAGGAAATGTGCCTCACCAGGCTGACATTTACCTAACAGGGAGCAGAAAAATAAAAATCATACCTCAGCGTGCTAAAGCACCACATAAAGTAGACACGGATATTTCCCTTGCTGTTTCTGAATCTGAGACCATTCATTGGTTTCATCATGTGTTTTTCCTTAATAACATCCCGATCATAGTTTAGTGTTGGTCTCAGCAGAATACTTAATAGCTTGGCTTTTTTGATTTTGGTTTCCATGTTAACTCAGGTGTGTCTATATAGCAATGTATTGTGCAAGGCCCTCTTTCCACTCTGCTTAATAACATTCATCCTGCTTGATCCTCAAGTAACGCAAGAGCAGTTCTCCTGTCAGAAAACATGACATAAGAGAAAAACCTTAGCAGAAAAGGTGAGAAAGAGAGAAGGAGAATTTAAAAGGGAAATCACAGTAGACACAAAAATACTGCAACTAAACATTTCTTCAATTATCTGGGTCTTGTTCAAGATCACCTTGAGACTTGTATTATGGAGTATCAGAACATGCTCTTGTGGGAATTTCCCAACTGATTTTGGGCTTGAGTCTGCATGTACATATACTCACAGGAGCTGAGACTTACTCAACAGGCATAAAGATAGAAATAGAGGCAAATTTTCTCAGAACAGAGCCATGTTTTTTAATCTATAATTCATCTTTGACATCAGGACAGAGCTGAGATGGTATCTGAGTTCACAGTGCTTTTGCTCACGTTTGATAGTTTTCTCTAAAATAAGTCAGATAACGGGTTGTTTTAAAGGAATGCATACTTTAAAACTTAGTCCTTGGGATTACAAGAACTTCCTGCCTAATTATGCCCTATACATAACCAAGTCTTAATTGCTTTTGTTGTTGGAGTGGTCTCCTTAGAAGCTTCATGTTTAATTAACCACAAGATATATTAATCCTATTTCAACCCAGCCTTTCTTTGTTGTATAATTAAGCAGAAAAATATTTTCACAATTAGAAGTTAATTCTATATATAGCTACTAAAAGGAAGACACCTCTGTAAATTATACAGATCTGTTATTTCTAATGGCAAAAGGGAAAACATTCAGCTCTATTTTAATGGGTCATCTTTTTTAGGAGATAACAGGAAATAGAATACACCAATACTGTTTTCAGCTTAGAATTATTAAGAAGAAAACTATCAGAATCAGAGGCCTTACTGAAGATAGTTAGTGATCTCCCTTTGACAACATCAGAAATACTACAAAGGCATGATAACAGTATTTACAAATTTAGGAATAGACACTCACTGTGTGTTCCTTTATCTGAATTTATTTTTACTGACTTGACTTTGGGATGTCCCTCAGTTTTTCTTATTTATATTTATTTATATTTCAGTTACATTGAACTCAAACACTGCTGTTATATACCACATATACAAATACTGGGAGTTGTTGGACTAGATGATCTCTGGAGGTCCCTCCCAATCCCATATCATTCTGTGATTCAGTTTTTATGTATTTTCCTACATTATGTAGGAAAATTTTTTTGTATTTTCCTACATAATGCAAGCACCCTGAACTTTTAGAAACCTCAACAGCACTTTGGAGGAGTAGCTAAGACTAACTTTTTTGGACAAGTACCAGACAGCCTCAGCTGATGTTGTTTCATGAAGCCAAAGAACAAAAGTAACAGATTTTTAGAAGGTGGTTTATTGACTCACTAGCTAACTTACATGGCAATACTGAGACTATAAAACTCAGTGATCAATTGATTTGGCAATGCATAGATGCCTCCCCACTCAATAAGGGCCTCAGAGCATGACAGTCGCATGGCTGAGAGTCCACCAGAGAAGAAAACTCTAATGTTTTCAGTGTCTCTCATGGAACCTGTGAAGGTTCTTCATCCACTTCAAGAGGATCTCTGCAAATAATATGTTTTTCTTCCTTATGTAAATACGTGTTGCACGTTAATACATGTACAATGAATGGGGTGAACCTTGGTCAAAGCATGTGGACATCACAAGTGATGGATTGCACACAAGGAGAACATGAGCCAAATCCAAATGAGCTAATGGCAGTGATAGCTTGACCGTCAGTAGCGAGCTGCCTGGTGACTAAAGAGCCAATGATACATTCATTTTGCTTTTAGACAAGCTTGCCTGTTTCCTGCCTGCAAATCTGCCTCCACTGGGAGGACTGCTTTACTCAAAATAAACCTCAGAGCTGCTTTAAAACAGCTGCCAGTTTAGTTATTAGTGGTTGACCGTTTTTCACAGCATCTGCCACCAAACTGTTTATTCTATTCACTTCCTCCAAATATACATCGATATAAATGGCAGGACCCCAGTAGGATTTGCTTTGTGTTCAGAAATACATCAGAGGGGTTGTTTTTATTTGAGAGGAGCTTAGAAGTCTTGTTTTCCAAGGTTCACAGCAATAATTCATAGTCCTAGAAAGTCTTTTGATATTAAAAATTAAATCTCTGTTTTATGAGAATTTAAGGGTTATTTGGGGGGTTGTATCAGAGAGTTTTGACATGGTTCCTTTTATTTTCTTTATTCCCCATCCTACTGTATGTAATTTTATGCTGCTTTGGCAATCTGACTTTCTGCATATAAGAAAAATACTTGTAATTCTTAGATAATTTTCCATTTAAAATGTACATCATAAATAAAACACAAGAGAATGAACGAAGGATCTTTTGAGAATTTTGTGTGTCTGAGTTGCTTTAAATCTCTGCAGCTGCATATGAGGAGGGTGCAATCTTTCTCCTTTTCCACCATAATTTATTTAACTTTTCTGATTGCATTCCACTTTTATCATAAAGTGTCATAAAATGTTATCTGGTTTTAGTTCTAATGAAACAATAATAGCACACACAATCAGAGCAAGAGAGCATAGGTATCAAAGGACCCCAGTGTTGTATTTTTTGACCCTCTGAAAAGTCAAACTTCAAATGGAATAATAGCACACTGGGAAAAAATGGAGCAGTTGGAAATAAATGTTGTCATGTTGAGTAACATCTAACTCTGTGATTTAAAAAAGTCTGTCAGCTATTATGGAAGCTCACTCGGAAGGTGGAAATTGTGGCTAATCAATTTACATTGCAGTCTTCCCACATTGCATGAGCCTTTCCATTTCATTTTGACTGAAACAAGAACTGAACTCTGGGAATTAGATTTTATTTCTTGCATTAAAAGATATAAGCAAGTTAAACTTTAATGCACAAGAAAATAAATGAAAACATTAAAATTAATTATTCAAATTTAATCTGTTCCTCAGTTTTACAGAGAACCGTAAATCTCATTTGAGCATTGCACTTCAGCCACTTAGGCAACGTGGTCTTTAAAATTGGAATACAGACTCAGTATGAGGAGCTTTCTAGGCAATTTGATCATCTGTCATGTTGCATTTTGTCACCCCATTATTTCACAGATTAAAGGGAAATGCATACAAAGAAACTCAATGCCATGACTCTAAAAAGCCATTGTTTATAAAATACAGATCTCTTCACTGAACTTGATTTAAATCATCATGTACCAGGGATAAAATCAAGGCAGGCAGTTCTGCTATTTTATTATAAAAATTATCTTATCACACCAACTTTAGGACCACATTGCTCACAAAAGACTGTAGGAAATATTTGGAAATATTTTTACAGCTCAGGAACTGCCATTAACTAATGTATTACAGTAATGTAAAATGTGGAGTTTGAAGTTTGGGGTTTTTGGGGGTTTTTTGGGTTTTTTGACAGAAACATTAATATCCAAGGTAAACAATGTCTACTTGAAGCAGTAGTAAAAGATGGCAGAGAGTGTATGTTCAGATATGGGTGGCAGCATGCTGATCTTCACTCCTTAAGTTCAAGTTAAAAATAGATGCTGCGATGTTTCAAAAATCAGTATCAGAACTCTGATCCAGAATATGGTGAAGTCAGTGTAAGTGTTGGTATTTCTTTCAGTATATTTTTGCCACAGTGCATATGGTAACGACTGGGAGTAAACAGTGTCATGCACTGCAACCCCTAGTCATACATCTCTCTACTTTACTAGAGAAATCACTCCTGTTAAATGCAGGATTTGTTGTCCATAGCATCCTGTCTATGATTTCTAGCTGAGTTGCCTCAAGTACTGAACAAACCTTTACCGACTTGTTTTTGAGTTGTGTGGATTTTTTTTAACTTTGAGCTGAACTTTTAAAGTTCTCTGTATGTAACATAACAAAAAAGTCAGAAAAGAGTATGGAGAAAGTGGGTTGGGAATGCAATATTTCACAATGTAAGAATGAAGTGAGGTCAATATGTTAGCAGGTGGCAGGTTTACACAAATAAAAGGAAAGTTATCCATTAAGAGCTAGAACTGAACTCATTAGAGTAGTGGCCATCCATACCACTAGCCACTTCTAGACTCTATGAACTGAGGACTTAGGAATTTCATGCTTTCTGCAGCCCTGTTTATTCTCTGTACTGCCCTAAAGTGGATAGCAAGATACTGGTCGTTGTGCATGAATAAGGGAAGTATGTGTGACAATAACTGGAGGACATCAACAGTAGAGGTCAATTTGTAGGAGGTGGTTTTACACAATGCATGATAGACCAGAGAAACTCTGACAAATGATTTTGTGGCTGTGAAAAGTTGATTTGAATGCAAGGGGAGACTGGACACAAACTCATCCTGTTCTTACAGGAAGACACCCATTAAGAATTACTAAATAGACAAAGCACATGATGCTCAAGAAATTTCCTTACCTGAAACTTAATGGAGCCTTCAGGTGTATTAGGCCAACATATATATATATATTTGCCTTTTGTAACTGCTTTTGGCCACTTTTGGAAGCCAACTACTGGGCCCCTGGTTTGCACCAGTACAGCTTGCCCACTCTTGTTGGTCTTCTGTGGAGATAGTTGGCGTACAAAAATACTACAGTCAAAGAAAGAGAAAAATTAACTCAAAAAGAAGGTTGGGACAGCATAATGATGTTTCATTAATATAGTATTCTTTATTATTACCAGATTTCTGTGTAATCTGTTTATTAGGAAAACTGTTTTCAAAAATTTCTGTTTCATTTAGCTGGAAGTAAATGCTCAGTGCTTCAGATCAAATATGGGGCACGTGTTTCTGCAGTCAAAGAATCAAAATAGTTTTCTCCACTGAGCCTGCATAATCTAATTGATTCAGGAATAATATCAAAAGACTAATTTATGGATGCTACTCTAATTTTATAGAACTTTCAGGTTTATTTCTGCAGAAACATATCCTGGAACTTTTGCTCCAGTTTACAATAGCACTTTTCCTGGTTTATAATTCTCTAAAAAGATGATTTCATTAGGATTCCATACTGTGCACAGCTGTGTCTGTATTTTTCCTTAATCTATTCAGCCAAATCTAAGCAAGTCACTGGCACTCTGTCTCTCCGGTCTCCCTTAAAGGGAGGCAAAGAGCAATTACTGCTTTCCTGAGATGCCTATCTGGAACATACAGAACAAAAGGCCCTCTGGAGGAATCGGTTCTCTTCATTGACTCCCCATTCATTCTCCTGAGTTGACATGGTTAGCTTTTGTAGGAGCTTGCCTTTCAGAAAAAAGGAGATTCGTTGAGATTGTCTACCCCAACATGTCATTCATTATTTTGACTTGAAGTAATTTTAATAATATGATATATATTATTATAATATCAGTATTATTAGTATATAACATACATTATATATTTCAATATAATTATTGATTTTATTTCTATATTAATAGGGTCCTAATCTGAAATACATTCCTACACAATAATTTCAGTGCTAACAATGGTATTGTGCCAGCATGCTGTCCCCTGAAATTAACACATGCCTTTTCCAGTTAGCCACCAGGAAATGGAGTAAGTTTGTGGGGCTGACAATCAGGGCAATCAGATGTATGGACAGATAACACGAAGTACTTGAATCTGGTTTTAGCAAATCTATTGGTTTGATCCACAACTCTGGACTGAGTCCCTAAAGCACCATCAGGTGGACAAAAAGCATTGCATTAGAACAGGATGAAAAGTACCTGAGGTCTGCCAAGGGGCTTCCTTATATCCTATAAAGCCTCTATATGTATCTCTTCCTCTTTCGATTTTTATATATTTCATCTCAAGCACTGTGCTGTATTTCGCATTATATAGTTGAAATACCTTCACCATAGAATGAATTACCTAAATAAGCAATTAAGCAAGTAGCCAGGAGAACAACACACTTTATGTTATTACCTAATTGTTTCATTATCAATATTTCTAAACTCTTAAATTACCATTATGTGTGACAGTGTCAAGTGATCTTCACTTTATTGTCTGTTATTAACTAAAATTGCACAGCAAAGTTTATAATTCATAAAGGAATAGAAGACCCAACAAAAGATGGTTTTCCACAGCAGAATATTGAGATGTGACTGACGGTCAGTGAAATTTTAAATGTACTGAGGGGAGCTTTGATTTATATAAATGACAATATTTTCAGCCTAGTTAAATAAATGATTGGAGAATAGGCAAGATGCTGATAGCGAGCTATGTAGAATAAGATTAATTTACTGCAGCCTCCAATGTTTGTGGCAAATTGATGAGTAAGTAATCAAGGCATAGAAAGTAATTAGCTGTGTCCACTATAAATGCTAGCAGAGCAAAAAGACAGAGATTTTATAATCTGATTACTCAAATCTGCATTACTTTCTTAGTATCAAAATGACCACTGTAAAATGCACCTGCTTTAATAGTACTTGTAAAATGTCATTGTCAGAACACACTATACTAATAAGGAAGACATTCAGAATTATTGTTGCACTACAAATATCACAGGAAGCATAGCTGCATGAATTTAGATGAGTGAGCACTGTAACATGTACTTAAGTAACTTCATGCAACAAGAGCTTCAATTTTTTTGTAAGAACTCATAGGAAACCCTTGCTTATACAGAAGCTGAAAGATTTTTCCCTCTGCTGTTTTTCACTCTGATCAAGGTTAAAGCTCACTGTGTTAGCTGAAGCTCACAGTAATAAAAATGTGTGATTTAGGCTTAAGATGTTTCAGTGGTCTGGCACCCTCAAAGTACAGAAGTTTTTTCTTGTGTTGAGATGGAATTTCCCGTGTTCCAGTTTGTGCCCGATACCCCTTGTCCTGTCACCAGGCACCACTGAAAGGAGTCTGGCCCCATCCTCTTGACACCTGCCCTTTAGATATTTATAAGCAATGATGAGATCTCCTCTCAGTCTTCTCTTCTCCTTGCTAAGCAGACCCAGGTGTCTCAGTCTTTCCTCAATTAGATGATGCTCCAGTCCCTTGACTGTCCCTTGTATATATTTGTGCAAATATACATTTTTACAGATTTCAACAAATATAGAAATATTTATAAAAAGATTTAGTCTTTCATAATAGTATCAATGCCTTTGCATTTTATTTTTACTGAGTTTTACACACACTTAACAACTATTACATTGTCCATCCCACATAGTTAATAATGTCCAGCAGTTAGACTTAGCTTCCTTTTGTTTTTGTTTGAGCACAAACAAGCTCCAAGTGCTCTCTAGAGTATTTCAGGCAGCTCTGCATCTCTAAGAGCACCTGAGCCTGAAGAGGTTGCTGGCTGGAAATTGAGATTCATGCATAATGACCTGGTGAGGTTCTCAGAGGTCTCAGCAGAAGTCCTGTCACCTACTTTTCATTACCTTTGCAGATGGAAGTCTTTTCTCATTCTGCTCACAAGCCCTCTGCAAGAAAAGGGGCTTGCCTGTTTTCCTGGCTAGAGAGTTAAGTTAGCAGGGTCTGAATTTCCATTCAGAAGCTCCAAGTGACTGTGGCTGCTGGCTTCCTCTGGGAAACAGGAACATGTTGCAGACCTGGTGAGGTGTTCTTGATTAGCTGCATCACAAGAGGTGAAGCGGTGACTGTTGTTTTTGCAGAATACATCAAAAGCCTTACATGATGTTCAAATTCATTGATCTGATGCATCATGTTAGATTGGATGATACATTGCAGTCATGCACTGGTCACACTACCAGAATAGAAATTAAATCAGAATTACGTGTCTAAGGTGGAAAAAAATGTTGTCATTAACAGTGTCTGTATTTCTTTTCAAATTTGTGGGGAGATTTTGCTCAGTAGCTGTAATCCACACCTTTGCACTTCTGTCTACCGTGCCAAAATTGTGGGATTTAGCAGGCAGATAAGGGTATCCTGAGGTGCATATTGATTTTATAATGTAAGTATGTCATTTCCAAGACAAAGGAGGCCAGAATCTTTTAAACATTTTACCAATGAAAAGTAACACAGGTGCCAGACTCATGTTAAAAGTTGTCAGTCTTACTGCAGAAAAATCCAATACAACCTACCTACCCTGAAAAATAATTCATGTTAAGATAACGACTCTGCCCTTAAACAGGAGCAGCCTGAGCCATGTAGCCAACATCCAGCTATAGTTTTCTTGTGGATATTTCATCCCCTTAAAATAAACAAAGGCTTGCATTTACACATCTTTGCCACCTGTCCTCTTGCCTCCTGTCCTTCCATCCATCTCAGCCATGCCAACATTCAGTGCAGGCTCCTAATCGTTGTGTTGGTCAAAGCCTGCACAAGCGGCCAAGCTGGAAGCCATGAAGGCAGGAGGTTGGCCATCTGCCTCCTACTCTCCATATGCCTCCATATGCCTGTGGTTGGCAACCCTATGCAGAGACCACCACTTTGCTGCTGGACATCTCTTTTCTAGATGGATATCTGACAGTTTTATGGTATCAATGCTCTACAGCAGCACTTACCAAGTCCTTCCTTCTCCTTCCCTGGCGATTCATGAATATCATGGGCACCTACTTACTGAAAGTAGAGGGAAAATATTTCATTTTAATCATAAAAGCTGCTGCGTTATTTGGGCAGGTACAATGTCTTGAGCATGGTGGTTTGGAAAGAGTGCTTAAAGCATGCATGGCAGTGGAGTAATCTACTGCTAATTGGTATTTGTCACTGCAGCTAGCCAAACAACCTGCAAGGTTTCAGCTCTTTTTGCATTTATACAATCACAAGGCAGTAAGATGACAAGATTTCAAATCAGGCATGCTGCATACACTATAAATATTCTGCATTAATGTGCATCTAATGCTTACTCATCAAAAGAGGAGCAAAATTATAAAACTAGAGGAGTCTGAGCATGCACTAATTCAACACAGGTGACTTGAGGGAAAAAGATTTGATTCTCAGACAATCGGTTCAATATCAGGGAATTACAGCATATTACATCAGAACTGATTTCTCTTTTAGTGCATCTAAGCTTGTTACCTTAATGATCAAATGCTGTTGTGTTTCATCTCTATGTTTCTAATCTGTACTTAAGTGCAAGTGAGTGCAGTAATAATCAGATCTCTGCAGGATGGTTTATGCTGGTGAGCTTGTTACGAGTAACACATTTTAAGCGGCACGTCAAAAATAGCAAATATCACTTTTTAAATACTCTCCTTTTAAGAAGTATGCAGCTGGTTTTACTTCCCAGTGGGGAAAAAAACCACAGAGTTTAATATTTAACATAATCAGGCAGATTGCAATGTGCACAAAGAGGACTAGGCTTTTACATTGGTACCTTTCATTGGTAAAATTATTTTGGAAACAAATTATGAAACAAATAGACAGTCTGACAAGAATACTCCTAATTGAGCAGCTGTGGGAGCTAAACCTTTATTTTGTGCCTGTCACTGGTGTTGTAGCTGCTACAGCAGCTCCCGGCATTGTGTCAGACTGTGACAGTGGAAGAGGAGCCGTGAGAGGCTCATCTCTCCTTCTGGGAACTGAGAGTGAGACACGACATATTCCCCTCTGGAGCCCATGAAAACTACACTAATCCAAGATCATACCTGCAAAAGGCAGAAGGTTCATGTCTCACTGGTTCTTGCACGAGCTTGTAGGCAAGAGACAAACTTAAGCACAGTTGGCATACATGCAGTTGTGACGTTGTTTTATTTTACTTTGTTATCAATAAAAGAATAATTTCTTAAGGATGTTCTGGCAACATATGTCAACTAGGGTTGGACTGTGGACATAGCTGAGAATCTTCTTTGCATGTGTGCAGAGACATCCTTAGAACAATTGGGGTAGAATTTCGTAGAGATAAAATTATCAGCATTTAGGGAGAGAAAAATGTATGTTGTATGCCTTCCTCTTGATTTGTTTAGAAAAGACTTAGCTCTTCCAGGAGTTTGTGCAGCTAAAAATACATATTGCAGAGCTCTACATTAGGTAGTACATAAAAATACTGGCAAGTACCATTTCATTTATTTTAGTTCAGCGCCTTCTTCTAAAAAAGGTTAGTTCCGTATTTCTCCGGGTTCATTACATTTCATCCACTGTATAGAAATAAACTTAACTTCTGTGATATGCAGCCTGAGAAACTATGAACACTATGAACAAATTAAATACAATCTGTATGGTATGGAGTATGTTTTTTTACTCTTGTTGTGGTAAATTTAAGATGCACATGATGAGTTATGTGTAACAATGCATTTGTCTACAGATTAAATGCATTTTTGGTGCCTGGTAGAAGTTTATGAAGTCTTTCTTGTCTGATTTTGACCTAAATGATTTCTGTTGATTTTCAGAGAAGTCAAAGCGGATTGGATAAAAAGAGTAAGCTGGTGCAGAAAGCAATGATAAAAGAAGGATATTCCTACAATATTCCAAAATATTTGAGGAATCACAGATGTGTATAACAAATAGCGTATCATTTGCATGCATCAGCAAGAATGCAGCTGAGGCAAGGTTTGTGGAGGAAATAGATGTTCCTTATATGGCTAACTGATTTATTTGCTATCATTAATAGGAAAATGACGTTCTAAATTTTGTCAGTATCCCCTGCTTCCAGGGAATACCAAAGCATTCCTGGATGTAGCTAATGGGCCAGCACAGGACTAAGTGTATCCTGTTGCTCTTAGACTTGGTCTGAAGGATTTCTACAGGCCAAAAATGAAAATAATTGAGAAAATGGGAAAATGGAGATGCATTGATAGGTGATTTTTGGTTTCTAATAATGTTCAACTGCAAACTTGTAGAACAGTTTGAACTTGTCAGGTAAGGTGTCAACTGTTTGCTCGCTACACGTGCTGTCACTGTGGGTGCTTGGGGTAGAAGCTGTCATGATGAATGTTCTCCAGAAGGTGCTTTCCACCGTGATGCTCTAAGGCTCAATTATTTATCCCAGTATTGGCAAATATTGGAACATGAAAAGGGCTTTTGCCTGCACAAAGTATCTATTCCTGTGGGATTTTGTGTTTGGTTTAGACAGAGCTATTTTAAGACAGCTATTTTTAGACAGCAACTATTTTAAGCCTAAATGCAACTGTGGTGTTTTCTGATAATGTCTGAGTATGGCACCCAGAGCCTACAGAAGGAAACATTAAATATAGACTAAATAAAAATAATCTAAATATGTTTTTTTTTAATATTTCACATGGCTTTGGTGAAAAATATTGGGACTCAATATCATCCAATATCCATGATGTTAGCACCATAATGAAAATGAAACTTCCTCAAGCTATGGTTATGAGCTCTGAAGTACAGCTGCACCAGATACAGCAGCCACACAATCCTGCAGAATTTTATTACCATTTTTTCATTAGGTCGCCTACATTGTGTCTCCCAGTCTTTGATTTCCTCTACTTCAAGAAATTAACTTTTCCTATTTGCTTTCAGCAATGTTTCTCTGTTTTAAATTTGCTTCTTCTTCCACGTGTGCTTACGCCTGATCACAGTTTAATTTATCATAAATAAATTCATGGACGTATTTATTTTATATGTATATTATATTCTATAGGGACAGATAATGCTATGGTAAGGTTAGTCTCAGTGGACAAATAATTCAGAATTCAGACTTTTTATGGAGAACTGATTTAAGGAGTATGTTTGTGAGTATGCTTACATAGCACATAACTCAAATAACAACTTCACAGATCAGGAAATGTGAAAACCCTTGAGCAAAAATGCCATATATTTTGAGTGTATGGAACACTTTTTGTCTGCAAAGAACTTTCAGCATACCAAAGAGAACTTGCCAAATGTATGCAAACACACAGAAAGGGTTGCCTTATTAAAAACATTGTACTAGATTTTCTTACAGAGTTTTCAATAGGCCCCCCTCATTGATGACTCAATGAGTCATCAGTAAAGAATCACATTCCTTGCTACCAAGTGTGTCTGTGACTCTGCCATGCTCTGCCACACTAAAGACAGCAAGAGAGTCCAGCCAGCAAGAGAACCTCTACCGGCCACTCCTCCCACCTGCTGGTGTGCCATCTTACAACATTTCAGATAAAAGCTCCTTCAAAATCCTGCCACTGTAATTGGCTTCTGAGCAATCAAAATGCAGCCAGCCTTCTGCTGGCAGATAGTTTTGCCTCCATCTCTATCAATAAGGCTTTCCTGAGCTACCTGAAGCCCCAGCAAAATGGAAGAGATTGTGTGGTGTGTCTTTCTGTGCTTTTACAGTGGCTGTCGCCCATTTCAAGTGCACATTATTGGGACAAGCAAAATAAAACTCCTTTTCTTTAAGGTTCTCTTTTGCAGTTGAATGTGTAATCAAAAATAGAAGTAAGGAAATGCAGAGAAGATAACTTTAAAAGCACAGACACTGTGCTGTGATTCAGCCTCTGACCTTCATGCTCTTGTGCTGCAGTATAATTACAAACATACATACCAAGTATCTCTCTCAAACCAAAGTAAAGAATGTGCTGTCATCACGGGATCGTCATCTCCACCTCAGAAATAAATTACTGAATACAGCAGATAATATCAGGGTTCATACAACATGATTGCATTTGTAATTCTGGAAATTCTCGGAATTAATATATTGGCTTTTTTGTTGTTGTTAATTTGGGAATTATTTGCTTTACCCACAGTACTACAAGCAAAGCCACTGAACAAAATGCCGAATTTGTATTACAAAAATCAATACCTTTTGTAGGTATTCCTCTTTTTTTCCAGTCTTCCCTGTTGCTGTTGTTCAGGATAGAGTACGAACCATTTGCCATGGAGAGTCACAAAGTACTTTTAGATCAGTGTAACCCCTAAGTGCTTACGTGAACCCTCTTGCCTTCAGTTCAGCAAGGTCCTTCTAAGATCAAAAGTATACGTAGGAAAATCTTCATGTGCCTTGACCGTGCCTTTGCAGTTAAAAAGGGCTGAAATGTCTAACCTCAATAGCCTTGGTGGATGATCTGTAATTCTGGGGTTGAGACCTCTGGCCTGTAATATGGGAAAGTCAAGTTCCCTGAGCTGGTAATTTCTTGTGAACTCAGGATCTCTCGTGACTTTACCTGCCTGCCCTGCCTGTGGCCAAGGTTTTCATTGAAGCTTATGGGGATAATCGCATTAGTAGACACAAACCAGGTTAATCAGGTCGGTTTTTGTGGGTTTTGGGGCTGAGATGAAGATGCTGTTTAATCCCAACTGAAATGCAATGCAGTGCTTGGTCCGAGCAGAATATTCTCACCCAGTTCCACAAAGCTCTTAATCTGATCAGTTTAACATTACATTTGGGACAAACAGGACAGTTATATCCACTGTGGGTATAACCTTAGGAGTGTCTTTTTAACCTGACCTTGGCAAGACCTTTCTGCGAAGACTTGCTGGAAGTCGTTTGGTGAGGAAAAATACTTAAGATGCTCATGCTCCAAAAATATAAAACATGCTAGTAATGTGTTTTTTAAAATACGGGTTTGTATGAGAAAAAAATGAACATTTTCACTAACGGATACCATATCAAATTTGAAAATTATGTTCTTTCACTTAGTCATCTGATATAAGCACAATAACCTCTTGCAAATCAGTACACAAATTACTGCTGATTTGTGTTACATTAATAGGTAAATTTTCTGCTGCCTACAGAGCAAATAGTTAGGGAGCAGTTCCACTCCATGGAACTGCAATGCATGAGTGATAAACATCTACTTAGAGCCAGCGGAGAAAATCTGTAAACTGCATAATGGTAATTTTTTACTTGAATTCTAGATAGAATAGTCTACTTAGCAGACAGATATAAGCCAAAGATGTTTTATTTCTGTCTTCTAGCCAATGTAATGCTTTCCCTTCTACTAGAAGTTAATTTACATTAAGACATGTTTTTATATAGACTTTCTCCTGGTAGATGCAATTGGTAGATGTTCAATTTTTTTTTCTCTGAATTATACATTTGAAATTATTTTTTAACCACTGAAGTATGAAAGTGGATGTGTCACAACTCCCACATGCTTGAAGTTGACTGAAAAATTCTGGTTTTGCCAGGCCTTCCACAAAGGTGCAGATTCTTTGACAGTAAACACTGGGTTTTATTAAAGTAGGCTTATATGCACCTGACAGAGCAACAGTTGCAGGAGCCATTTAAAAGGTTAATCTTTGAGAAGGGAACTCTGGGAACACAAGGGAAAAACAAAGAAAGAAAAAAAAAAATCTGAAGGATACAAGGAAAACACATTGCCCAGAGCTGAAAATATGTTCTTTTCAGATTTCTTAATGCTATGATTTCAGAGACTTCTCTGTGTGTTGGTGCTCAAAACTTTTAAGTTAAGATTTTGACTTCATTAATGATTGATCATCTCCTATCTTTCTGCTGTTTTATGGCAGACCAGACTTCACCCTCTGTGATATGTGTGCAGCTCTTTGTTAGCTGTAACAGATGCCAGTAGGGGTTGTGTGGGTATGTTCAAATGTAGAATTTCACAAATATTCTGTCTCAGATATTACTTTCTTTGGGATCCAGCCTTGTTTATTATAGAACATAGTCATGTTTTTGAGAAGACTGTGTTTGCTTTTTCAGACATAGCTACACTTTTCTCTTTTACTCTCTTTGGGTCCAAAAGCAGTTGTTTTCTTCTTTTTCAAAAATGTTAGTTGCAATTTGTTATAGCCAAACTACTACTAGGGAATTTTGGCACTTGAATCCTTTCCGTATATCGAAAAATGACTCAAATGTTTTTACTAACTTGCTCAGTGTGAACATGATAAAACATTCGTTGTCTAAATCTTTAATATGTTAAGCATAGAAAGCAACAAGCATGACATTTGGAACATATGTATGGTTATTTATACTGGAAATGGGTGTAATATTATTTAATGCTTTTAACACCTTTATAACATGACTTTCAAGTGCTATCTCAAGGATATGAAAACTCTTCATAATGGCCTTAAGCAATCATTAGTTCATTCTTTTTAGTTCAGGATCGTTTAGAGAGACTTTGGGTGTAGGAACCTACTCTGGGTTGCGTTTCAGTTATATAAATTTTGCATATGGGTTTTTTATTGTTTTCTTCTGGGGAAGTACTCTAGAGCCTAGTGAAGAATAAATTAGAGATGAGTGGGTGAAAAAGACCAAGCAGTCTCAGAAAATCTGTGTGTGCCCTACCACAAAGTCCATTTCATCTAGTTTGACCCTTGAAGGTTCTGGTTACTGCCTGACTATTGGGGGCCTCTGGGGGTATCAAAAGAAGGCCTTTCTGTCGCCCTGGGAGTATTTATCTAGTGTTCTTTGTGGGGAGCCATCAGTTCTGAAAGTGCTTCCAGCCTCAGCTAGATCCTTGCCTTCTTAATCTTACAAAAAGTCTTTTTAGACCTTATTGTAGAGTTGAATGAGAGGCTGAGATGGATAGAGTTATGCATCAACCTTCAGCATGATGTCAGATTTATGTTCTCACATGTGTTACGGTGCAAAAGTAGGAGTGTTTTAATTTTATAAATCTGAAGATAAATAATAAAATAATATTATTAAATTCTAATTTGAGTTTTAGGGGCCAATCACAGTCAGTCATTTTCCTAAGGAACATGGTCTGTTGAGGCATAAGGAGATATACTAAATTCCAAAATAGACATAACTTCAACCACCAAGCTTCATGCCCACAGACCTCCAGTCTTTCGTGTCATTTTCTTTTTCAAACTGAGAAGAGTACAGATAACCTTAGGAAATAATTTGTCTGCATTGATTTACTCTGTTGCCTGTGCACCAAAGCATCAGTACTCCTTTGATTTATTATTTAACAGTACAAAGGATGGAATAGCTGTCAATTTTTTTTAAATTGAAAATACTTTCAACAATTGATACGGTCTTTCCATTTTTTATGAAAAGATATGGAAAACATTCTAAGTGAAAAGCAGCATTTTATTTTTTTATATTAAATTAAGTTTAAAATATTTTGGAGCTCATATTTTTACTTTTATACCTGCTCCTATGGCAATGAAACTATTTCATAGATAATTTTGGGCCTCATCAATAGAAATTCATACCACTATTGTAATAGTCAAACTTTTAATTTTATGAAAACCGTTATTCAAATTTCAGTTACAAAATTTTTTTTTATCACTTCTGAATAATTAAGCTCTTGCCTCAGATCAACTTTACTTACTATTTAATTTAGTGTAATGCAGTTTGAATTAATTGCAACTGCATCTGTGAGTTCCAGTAAGAATCTGGGTCTGAATTGTTTGGAAGATCATTTAATCCACGCACTGAGTTGAAAATTCCTATGATATATCCCAATCAGCTTTTGTGGAACTTTCATCACTAAAGGTCTGCAACAAGATATATGGCAAAAATGGTAAAAGCTAGTCAATTCTTACTTCTGTCTGGAATGTGGAAGTCCATTCTCATGACCTTTCTTTTCCTTACCCAGATGAGAAACTGAACCTGGGCCAAGCAAGCCCAATGGACAAGATACTGCTCATCTACTTCAAAAGCATACTTTTTTATCTTATTTCTCTCAGGATGTTTATTTCCATATCTGACAGAAAAAAAAAAATAAAAATATTTTTTAAACTTTGGGGGAGCAGGAAAATATTTTCCTATTTAACTCCAGGCTTGGTCAACAGTTTCAGCAAAGTGTTAATCCCTTAAATCAGCCATGCCTTGTGCTTTCCACATGCTCTGCAGTAGGTGCAGAGAGGCGATAAGCATTACACTGTGTTCTGAAAGCCAAGAAAATGCATCTGTGTCAGATCAAAGGCAAAACCGAGTCCCAGGGTTGGATGTGTCCTGCCAGTAGCCTAGTCTTATTTTGACCAGAGGTCTATTTACAAAGCTCTATAATAGGGGCTCCAGGGTGTCCTTTTGACTAATACCAGATAATCTTTCTTATGTCCTGGAGAATGAAGATTAATAGACCTTTTAATTGTATTCAAGCCAGTACATTACGAGATTATTGCATTAGAAGTGCCGACCCATTTAGTCTAAAAGGAAAAAGAAACTAGATTCCTTCCATAAACCTGGAAAAATACTTTTTTTAGCTAAAAAAGCCAAAGCCACTCCTACATTGTAGTGCACCAATTTTGTGTATTTCTACTGGTAATTAACAGTGTATCACTGGAAATAAAAGCCTGTCCTATCATTTCAGGGGCAGAACACACACAGAAAAAAAAAAATAAAAAGAAAGAAAAGAGAAGCATCGGTGAAAGAAAAAGCAGTTTACTCTTGTTTTCAAAGTCTGATAGCACAGTTTTGACACTTTTAGTTTACAGCTACAGCAGTATAGCTGTATGAAACAGGTTATGCATAATAATCCTGGTTGACAGATGGGCAAAGTCATTCTAAAAAAGAATGGCTGAATGGTGCTGTCTTGGCTGCATTTCCTATGAAAATAAGAATCACGCACTCAGAGCTTTTAAATACATGGAGGAACTTTCAGCCTAGACCCCACTTATCTTCTAGGCAGATTTAAGTTTGCTTACAGGCAGGTTTTTGTTAGCATTTCAACAGTTCAGTAGTTATATTAATTATTAGTTACTTTGCAGTATCTTGTGTGCAAGCTTATCTTCAGTTTACTTGCTGATCTATTGCACAAATACTCATAGATTATTGGGACATTTTTATGTACTGCAGAAAATATTTGCAACATTATTAATCACCTGAGAAAAACCGACCAGGTGAATAATGAACTTCCATATTACCATCATTATTTTTCATTTTAAAAATAAAATGAGCTGATCATGCGTAGATGAGACCATTTATGAGCCCAACATTTTTACAAAGATATTATCAGTCCGCAGATAAACGGTGCCGCATCATCCTCCCTCCCAAAAACCAAGAAGAAGTTGCAGTAATTCATTTGTAGGAAAGGATTTTTCTTTCCCGGCCATTGCATCACTGGCTTTTGATTTCATTTTAAAACCCATAATGCACTGAAAAGCTAAGACAAATGAAATCTGAGATACCTAGATTTCTCCTGACTGCGGTTCAAAAGCTGACGCTGTTTCAAAGTGCTGGTATAAAATGTTAACTTCCTCAACCTTCACATTTCTGGTTATCAAGTGTCACTCTGAAAATTACAGTTAAATTGACAGCATTTCCCCTTCTAGTAGTTCAAGTTTTCTCCTATCTGTGTTTGCCAGTGTTTTGCTGCTGTTTTACCCACTCTAGCACCGGAGATTCTCTGCAAACAGTCTTTAATCAGAAAACTAGGGGATCCGCACTGGGACAGTGCCCACAGCACTGGCACGCAGTAAATCTTGCTGATAAATTTTCTCATCAATTTGTGACATATTTTAGTAAAATACGGAGAGGTAGCAGAACTCCTTTCTTGCTCTTCTTACAATCTAAGGAGAGTGGAGCATGCTCATCTATTGTCTCAGCACAATCTGTTTCTTATTTATAGATTAGAGGAAAGAGAAACAGAAATGAAAATGATCACTATTTTTTTTTTTACTTTGGTAATTGTTCTTTTCTGTGTTTTATTTTTTTATTTTATTTTTAGTCATAGTCAAAAACTTTTGATCAAATGTTACCAGCTGTACATTGTACAGCAATAACTGCCTTAAATTATATCTTCCAGAAATTACACTCCTGGAAGCTACTTCTTATTGTCATCCAGCTTCATGCAATGCTTGCTTTTAAAGGCATGTACCATTAAGTAAAAAACTGAATGTAAATGAAATTTCTTGCACATTTCCATATCTATTTCTAGCCATAACTAGGTGCTGGGATCAGCGAATCGTGCTGCACAGTCACTGCTTGCAGCAGTGTTCAGATGAAGACCTTGTCAGAAAGGTAGACTAATGCACCGTCAGTGTGTTGTATCATGAACTACACACAGTCATATTCTTGTTGGGTTTTTTTCAATGGCAGAGTATTGTTTTGTCCTTGGCTTTCCCACAAGAACCCCAATTGATTGATCTAACGCAGAATGGTATTATAGATTTTATCAACTCCTGATAAGTACTAATGCAGCTCAAAAGCTGCTTCTAACTCCACCAGATGTCTAAGCCTGCTTAATCACTGGTAATTTAATGGTCTATTTTAAATCTCTTAGAATCATCAAGGACTGATAAGCTTTGAATATTCCATAGCAGATAGAGACTACTGTTATTTTATTAATGGTTTCTTGACTGTTGGTGACCGACGCAAACAACTATGTGATCCCTACAAAAATTCTCTATTAACATTTACGGTAAAAATACTCCTGTACACAGATATAAAACATTCATTGTTAGGAGAACAGGTTATAGATCTGATCATCACTGATGTTATCATTTTGAAATGCTAAATTTTCTTTTACTTCAGATTGTGTTCAAACCTGGACATGCCAGGTACTGCCATTTCGCATGAGGACATGAATACCTCCTGATAAGTTGTGGGAGTTACCAACACTCACAGAAGTCATTCCAGTTTGCAGGATCAGTATGAAAACAGGATTATCTTTCGTGTGCTGCAGGCGGGATTTACCACTGTGCTGATACTACGACTGTGGAACATCAACTGCCTTGATTTCCCATAGGAAATGGCTAGCAACTCCCTTTAGAGCATTTAAAAATCCAGTTCCTAAGGCTAAAATTTGCTAGGTGGTTTTCTTTTTTTTGTTTTCTTTTTTTTTTTTTTTCCTTCCCACATTTTAGGTTTGAGATAGCAATAAAGTGGGATTAGTTACGGTTTAGTAAAGTGCTTATAAAAAGTTTCTCTGTAAGAAATAGATGCTTCTTTTAAAATGGCTATGCAGTTGATCATATAAATCTGATTTATCTGAATATTTACTAAAATGCTGAAAAAAATCTGCAGTAATTCAGGTACTTTTTCTTTTTTTCTTCTTTTTTTTCCCCATAATACCTATATAACCATTACTAAGTACATACATACATTAATGAAGGACTCACAAAGCCTGTGCTATTTAATAAGGAGCTGCTCCTTAAGAAGTTGTTCATGGAAATGAAGTGACCTGTGGTCATGCTTGTTTGTTTCACTTCAGAAATTTCAGAATAATGCCTTGAAATGTAGTTTTGACAGTCCACGGAGATTTCAAGCGACAGGCCTCATACCCCAGTTTCTTGCTTTTAAATTGTACTGGGACCAGCTGGTGGTACAGAGTATTCTTTCTGTCTTGTTTCTTGTATGCAGTTGCTGCAGTCATAAAGCAATTTGGAGGGAATGTGCTCTTTACGAAGAGGAAAATAAGAGAAAATTAGAAAATAAGAGTTGTATTTTTTATCTTGGCCTAGAGGACTACAGGACCTAAAAATATAATGGCACAATGTTAAAATACTGATGAAGTTCTAAGATTAAATTGTAAAAGAAGAAAGCAAAACAAAAGCCACATTTTTAAAGAAGAAAAACCATGGCACTCCGGTCTTATTTCATCTTAAAACAACCTATCCTTACCTCGGTTCGTGAGAAGAAGTTTAATTTTAAACATATGTTAACTAATACAGACCCAATTAAATGTAAATACACTTAATTTCATTTTATTTAGAAAGAATGAAAATCCTTTATAGTGGATTATTGAATAAAATGCTCTGAAATGCTTCTTCTTGTCAAATTTATTATAGCTTCTTCTAGAGCATTTCCTTGTGTGTCATAACTTATTTTCTTCCAGTAATTTTTTCAGGTTTTATCAATAAGTATTTACCCTAGTAGTGTAAATTTAAGCGACTATACTGAAACCACTCTGCTACTTATGACATTGTGATTGAAATTAGATTTCTCTAACAAGAATGTGTAGTTACTTGGTTGTTCTTTTCCTTCAAAATTTTTAGATGCAATTAGACATGATGGGGTTAGACATATTTTTATTAGACATATTTTGGGGTTTGGGTTTTTTAAATATGAGCCTTTGGTAAAAAGTTTGAAATTATAAGCTTCATAGTTTACAAAAAAAAGAAATGCTGCTGATATGTTGTTAGAAACAAATAAATGTTGCACATCTGTAGCAGACATACTGTACCATCACCAATTGTCCTTTTATCTCCAGTGCTTGGCAGGGAGGAGAATGCTAAGTGCCTACATCTGATGCAGTAAAGATAAGGGGAGCTGCAGTTCTGCCTTATGCTACAGACACTGTAAGCCTGTCCCTCTTTTTCTTAGGCTTGGGTGCAGACAGCAACTGAGTGTGCCAGTTTACCCTGGAAAAACCATGAGAGTCACAAGGTCTTAAATGAAAAATAAATAACCTGCTCAGAACAGCTTAAGTGCATTAGACTGTCGTGGTAGGATTTAGGTGCTCAACCATGAGTCTCTACCATTACCTTAAGCATCACAAAATATCTGAGACCTCCTTGCAAGACCAGCATATGTGGTAGACAGATCTGCACCTTGACGAAGTAGCAGCTGGAGACTATTCAGGCCTTCCTTTTCCCATCTTGTAAGTGTAAGTTCTACCCCCACCTTGGCAGTGCTTCCCTCATATTCTCACCTGTGTTGGATACAGGTGTTTTTCTTTTTGATCTCTGGAGCTTTTAGTCCAAAGGACTCCTTTATTTGTTGAGTAGAGTAGGACTAACCAGAAATTAATCAGCATTATCTGGCAACAAATGATAAAAAAACAGTCCACAAACCCCACACAGGTAAATAAGAAAACCTGGCAGAAAAATGACATCTCTAGAATTACAAAAAAAGCTGGAGGTAGGATTAGCTACACTGGGAGCAGCAACATCATATCTGAACATTTTAAATAGCTACTAAAAAGCATTATTGAACTAACCTTAACCCTCTTCCACCCCATCTCTCTCCTTTGGGTCTTTGAATTGAAGGCGAGATTGTATGTCCTGAGATGAAGAGATGTACAGCTGAAGGTCAAGTGAGCCGTCTTACCATTATCTTCATTGCAAAACTGGTCCCGGTGCCCCCTGAATTCCGAGGGTTCTTTCTTTTCCTTTAATATTATAGTGTAGATAAGGAGTATGTTATTTTTAAAGAGTGTCTTCACTTTTCATGCTTCGGTTCACATGATGGAGTATCCTTACAGAGCATGAAATGGGTTCCTTTCAGATGAAATTAAGCCAAAATACGTGCTTCAAAAGTTGGTCCAGACTAGCTGGAAGTAAAATCCTTGCATCACACTCTGTGTAGACATCCTTTTCTCCACATCGGCCGCTTTGCTTCATGGATCTGTGTCCATTGCACTGTGCTTCTTGTTAGTATAAACACAGACTATGTGTGCTTATTGGTCTCCCAAGGCTTTGGGCAGTGTGGCTGGATTTCGCTAGGTATCAGAGAACCACAGAGTGGTTGAGGTTGGAAAGAAACCTCTGGGAGTCATCTTGGTCCAGCGTCCCGCCCCAAGTCAAGCAAGACCACCCAGAGCCAGTTGCCATGTAGGGCCATCCATCTCCTCTGTTAATGTCTGAGGTGCTAGAGACTTCTGCAATTTGTGTCTTCTTGAGGCTTGTCTTCTCGAGGCTTGTCGTCTCATAACCCAGAGTTGCTGTGTGTGTTTCTGTTCCTGGAGAGACTACTGGAGCTGTGTGATCACTCATCTTCCACATGTGATCTCATGAAAGCTACCAACTTCATCTTCTGAGTCCCAACCACACATGACTTACCATTTGTGTGCTGTCCTGCCTCCTTAATAGTCCCAGCAAATGCCTGGGACTTGTTTTGTTTCCACCAAGTATGTAGAAGAAGGAAAAGGTGTATTGGGAGTGGGGAGGGGATATTGAGAAAGCTATGGTTGATGTTTCATGGCACATCTACTCCATTTGTACTGAGCTTCCTGATGTAATAGAGAACCAAGCCACTAGGTTCTGAGGAGATCGCCATGAGGACAATCCTGAGTCCAGAAACTGTATAGCTGTGGTCGAGCACAGTGCATGTAAATGCAGTTATACTGCTTGCAGATCCAAACTGGTATGGGCAGCTGTCCCAGATGCCTAGAAGTGTCTCATGCTTATGTTCCTGCTCTTAGGAGAAGTGAATGTTGCTAGGTAGAAGGTCTCTGTGTCTCTGAGGTGCAGTTCTAAAGGAGTTCAGGTACAGAGGTGACTATACAAAGACTGGGCACATCTGCATAGTCAGATGCTGAGAGCTGAGGTTTGTTAGCTCTGGACTAGTCAGAGCAAGGACAGGGCAGGCATGTGACAGTTTTCTCCTGATCAAGAAGACCTAGGTACAGTACAAGTACCAGTCACGCCACGTTTAACTGCACACTGACACATCCATGCAGTGGTTCATTAAAAATGAATCCTATTCAGGTGGATTTGTCTTTGTGCTTTTCTTAAATTAATTCTCCTCCAAATCACACTGAATCGTCTTTAACATCTGAAGAAAGGTGGGAAACAGATACGTGCAAAGGGAGCAGCTATAGCCCAGGAGAGTTCTTTCAGACACAAGATGTTAAATGGCTTTTTGATCAGCTGCTTGTAGAAATGTACATTAAACTGTAAACCATGGTTCTTCTTGTAACCAGCTAATGATCCTATCAGTCGCAGACTAATTGCCTCTACCTCATTCTAAATTCTGCTGCATTGAAAAAGCCAAAGTCACATTCTGATCCTGTTAATCACATTCAGCTTTGAAGAGTACATAGTGGTTGTGTGTTAATTCAACTTCTCTCCCTCGTAATTTGTTTGATTGCCTGTAACTTGCAATCTGCACTAACTGAATAAATGTGTTCTGCATCCCGATGGGAAGTTATGACTTACATTTAAGCTATTTTAATGCAGATGTTTTGCCTAGAAATTGGGGTAAATTCTTCTCACCTTTTTGTTCTAAAGTACTTCCAATGGGAGGAGTGGAGAGCAAGGGTGTTAACCCTTTGCAGAAGGTAATAAAGCAACTGACTAAAAGCTATAGTTCTTTAATGCTAGGTTAAGAGCAATCTTTATTTCCTGTAGGCTTCTCATCAGCTTATTAATAAATAAGTAAATAAGATACTAAAGTATGAGATGGAGACACTGATGTTATATCCTTTTATTCCTTTCCTCCATCTCCAGCAATATGTATTGCCTCTATTGTCAAAACCTAGAAAAGAGTACTTTTATTCATTACTTCCTTTTTTTCCAACACACACACAAACACACACATATTCTACATACTGCCATGCAAGTCTTTCACAAAAAGACTGAACCTACACCAAATTACCTTTCAGCTTCCCACATCATCTTTCTGAGCAAGAGTAGAAGGCCACTGGATGTGTCCTATAAGCACAAAACAATTGTTACTAGGACATTTTTATTAACACCAGATCCGTGTGTTAATATTTATTGTGATTTTACCTTTGAAATCCCTTGAATCTTAATGAGAATTTTTTCTCCCAGATCTGGATTTCAGTGAGTAATACTCTTGAGTGTCATGGCCATGTTAAATATTTGTGAAAACCTTTTAGCTTACTTTCAACATTTTAAAAATAAACAACTTTTTAATGGAGGTATTTTTTCAAGTTAACAGAAGAGACATCAACTTTTAGTATAAGAAGCATTCTCTGCTAAGTAGATGTTACACTTGAAAATGATAATGTTAAAATTATTTATAAAGAGAATGTAAAGTTGACTCTGAAATGTTTAGTTCAAATGCTGCCTGGAAGTGTGTAGCAACTAGTGATTCCCTACCAGAACAGCCTTTTTGAAAAACAGACTATCCATTTAGACTCCAAAATATTTGGAAGCAAGGTCTAGAGACCTGGTGTATATTAATTCGTGAAAGACTAATTAGCAGTGTTCATTTCCCAAAGGCCTACTTAGGCTATGGATGCAAGCCCACCTATACTCCTTACAGAAGAAAGTCCCTTCAAGCAGTCCATGAGAGCATCCAAAGCGGACTCCTGCTCTGAATGATCATTGGTTGAGATCCCCTCTCTCTCCATTGACCAAAGAGAAAACAAAAAGCATTTGGCCTCCCAAGTATACTTCCCTCATATTCTGGGATCCTCCTCTGAGCAACATTGCAGCTATCTGATGGCAATAAATTGATTCATTCTAGTAGAATCAAAACTCTTGGACCATGTGCAGACAATGACATTTTCCACTTACTGCCCTAGTATTTCAGTATTGAACCTTTAAGGTTATTCTTTTACTTAACAGGATTTGTTACTCATTATTTGCTACCTGTCTTCAAATGTTGGGGCAGGGGTCTCCAGTCTTCCTTGTCTGATTGCTCTAATGAGTGATTTTTCCTTTTCTTTTCTTACAAATGTACTGTTACACTTTTCTGTTTTTTCTTCTTTATAGAGTCCAAACTGTATTGTCTGTATTTCAAAGGCACTGGCTTGGAATAACTGGCCTCTGCTTGTTTATTTTACCTTCTCTTCTCATGATTAATTTCTTATGCTTTGTATCACATCTGGTCTTCTGCCTTGCCCACATTCCAGTCAAAATCTAGTTGCTCAGGGGGCCTTAGCTTCCCAAAATCACAAGACTGGTTCTTCAGCATTTGATCAGCTAGAGATTCTTTATTTCTTCACTTTCTTCTTTTAATTTTTTGCTGTAAAACATATCAGTCATCTTCTCATGGAGTTCAGCACTTCTCTCATTTTATTGTAATATTTTTACTATTAGTCTCTCTTGCCTGATTTAACGGACAATATTAAAAATGCCGACTGCTTCACAGCCATTTATTGTTTGAAATAAATCTACCTTTTTTCTTTTTTTTTCTGGCTTGCCGCATTGCTGGAGGACACAGAATGAAGTCTCAGTTTCACCCTCACATTTCAAGAAAATGTCAATTTTGATAGGGAATTCAACTCCTCCATTCTTCCTCTAAAAATATGTTATTAGGTCAATTTACTTCTGTTATTGTATTCTGTTCCTTGATCATTTTAATCCAAGGCATCTGGCCTGAATCTGTTATATTCAGTGTGGGATTCTGGTTCAAAAGAACTGATCACAGATGTGCTGACCCATGTGAAAGCCACTTGAAAGCTCAGATTTTATTAGGCTCTAAGATTCCTGCCCTGCATTTTTAACAGTCTTGTGCTAAGATTATAAAATAACTCCAAAAAATCAAGGAATGAAAAAGTCAGAGCCTTACAGGTAGAAAAAGAAATACAGGCTTAAAGAGAGAAGAAAAGTTCAGCAGGAAAAGAAGTGTGACCACAAATGTTTTAAAAGACTCAGCAAAGCACAGATACTGTTACTGCAAAGGAAATGGAAAGGCACTTGGGGAATCAACCTCTGGTGTATTGTATTCTGATTATTAGGAGCACATGGGAGGACTTTTTGCCTACAAATTATTTGCAGTGGAGACTGCTGTGTTGTTGGGACCGTGTATGAAATCTAGCACAATGGAAAGCGGTATGAGATAAGTCCTGTTATGTTATTAGTTGGCATAAACAATAAGTAAAAAGCAGAAAACAAAAGTAAATTGACTTGAAACTTAGAGAAGGGAAGGTACTGCCTATGGTGCCAGCATATGGTGGGCACGGTTGCAAAGCAGTGCAACGCCAGCTCTGGGGCTGTGTCCTCTCTCACCATGCACTAAGGGGCTTCTTCAAAAACCCTGGGTTTTCCTGCCTGCATCCAAGAACTGACAGCAAACAATGTCACATTTCACTTTGGTGTGGTGGAAAGTCAGATCGCAAACAGAAACTGTTCTAATTACATTCTCCTGTGTTTTGTTTTATTCCTGTTTTGTTTAGGTTGACCTCCTTGCTCCTACAAAAATCACTGGCATAATTACCCAAGGAGCCAAAGATTTTGGTCACGTCCAATTTGTTGGGTCCTACAAGCTTGCTTACAGTAATGATGGGGAGCACTGGATCATATACCAAGATGAAAAACAAAAGAAGGATAAGGTAAAGCAAGTTGATATTTTGGTTGCATTTACAGAGGTCTACATCTGTAGTAACTCCAGTGCTGGAAGCCAGCAGGTTATAACTGTTTTATGTGGTTCCATATGCATAGGATTCCACAGATGAAAGTCAAGGTGAATAAAAAAGAGTCATATAACACAATGACATTCACAGTGCAGTAATATCATACCTATCAGGGCAATGCACCTGATTTAACGGTATTAAATATGGGACATAAAACTTTACGGTTCTCCATTTATTGGAATTATTTCTTCCTTTAACTCTAGAGGAGAAGGTATATAAATAGCAGTTTATTTGTATATTCAGAAACAGTGTCTCAGTGCATATTTTCATAAGTATGCACTATTTTCTGTAATCTTCTGTGAAGCACATCTTTAGTGTACCTCATTACCTAGCCATTTTGAATTGTTTTTTTCCTGGAAATGAATCACTAGGGTTTCAAATATCCAATGGAAAGATTATTTTTTATTACACTATTAAATGAATACAAAACATAAAAAGTTTCACAACTTCCTTTGCAAATGTTTAATGAGAGGTGTAGAGAAAGTCTAGGTTTGCTGATTGATTTACCTGGAAGCATTTAACTTTCCTCTTCTTATTTAGGACATTATTGACTATACCTTTCCTTTAAACTACCTAACACTTTTATACTGCAAATACCTGCTCATCTGTTAAGAAAGAGATTTCAGCATATGCATTTCTTAAGAGAAACATTAAGCAAGCTGAAAAAATGTGAATTATTTATTAAATATCTTAGTGGGATTATGTCTGGCTGAAATAAAAGATATCTTAATAAAAATGCCAGGTGGCTGATATGTCTGATAATGTATGTCTCAAATCTGGTGCTTTTAACATCTGTGTTCAGGGTCATAAATGTTCCTATTTGCACTTATTTTTCTTAGAATAAACAAAAATTCTTCAGAAAAAAATAATACTCTTCATATAGGTCAATTCAATTCAGTTTTTGAAGTAATGAGAAAGCTTTTGATATGTGTTGATATTGTTGTATGAGTACAGGTAGACCTATTGATAAGGGGTTTAGACAACTGCATCTCTTAAATTTCACTTATTTAAAATGATTGATCAAATGTACATCCATTTATTTGGGGAAGGTGTACTAAATTACTGTGTTAAATATGTACATAACTGTATCTGTGTGTCAGCATAGACTGATACCTTTGTAAGATTATTCAAAGATGACACTGTCAAGTCCCACTCTTAAAAGCCAAATGGCAGTTCACTATGGTTTTATCCTACACTGAGAGTTTTCCCCATCAAATTCTAAAGGATTTTAGATAGGGAAAACAAAATCAGTTATTTTAGCCATCCAACTGAGAAGGTCCTGACACCAATGATTATGGATGTGTCTAGTATAATTGGTTCTCAGATAAAAATTGGAAACAAATAACTCACCTTTTGCAGACATACCGTAAATGCATTCAATATAAATGACAGATAGTCACTTCAGTACTATGTACACATCCCATTTTAAATCCCTGGCATTTAAAAGCAAAAGATCTACTGTGAAAGAAGTGTCTTCTCCAAGCCAAACTTCCATTAGTGAATTGTTGCATTCATTTTACTGAAAAAGGGAACAAACGTGTTCAAATCTCTGGTGAGAAACACAGTAACAATTGCAAGCAGATCTAAAAGAAAATGCACTCTCACTTAACAGCACTGTTCCAATCTGCACTTGCTTATAACATTTGCCAAAGCAATTAAATTCTTTTTGCTTTCATCATCATCTGAATTGTTAGCTGTTATGTGCATAGTCCATTAGGAACAATGGAAAACTCTTAATCATTGTCTTATTAAAACATCTCACTTCCCATATTAATTAACATCCCTAAGAATAAAATAGATGCATCTTATTAAGATTCTTTAACAAATCAAAAGCAATTAAAAGCAGAGTGAGATCAAATACACTTAGCTGGAAATTAGAAGTTATAACTTCTGAATTTAAATTTGTATGAAATAAACAAACAGGATCACTCGATACAAGTCTAGACCTCAGTCTTTGAATCAAAAGTCCAATGTCTGACATTCCAGAAATGTCAGTTTACCTTGGCAGAACTTTGTAGGAGGTGGGACTGGAAAGGATCTCAAGACATCATCTAAACACATACCCCTTGACTTATTAAGAGATTATGCTCCTTTCCTCCCATTCCTTCTGAAGTCTTCTCAGCAGAAAATGGGATTCAACAGTCCCCAGGTCCTTTCCTCCCACCCTAGGAGTAGGAGCAAACAGTTCATTGTTAGAACTAAGGCTTAATTTGTTCATCTGTCCTTCGCCTCATAGAATGCTCGCACTATTCACCATCAGATTACTATTTAATAGCGTAGTATCATAGAATGGTTTGGGTTGGAAGGGACCTTAAAGATCATCGAGTTCCAACCCCCTGCCCTGGGCAGGGACACCTCCCACCAGACCAGGTTGCTCCAAGCCCCATCCAGCCTGACCTTGAACCCCTCTAGGAATGGGGCATCCACAGCTTCTCTGGGCAACCTGGGCCAGGGCCCCAACACCCTCACAGGAAAGAATTTCTTTCTGGTATCTAATCTAAATCTCCCCTCTTCCAATTTTAAACCGTTACCCCTTGTCCTGTCACTACACATCCTGTCACCCCTGACAAAGAGGTTTGTAGAAACAGCCAGTGATAAAAAATCTACTATATAAGCAGTCTATTCCAGTATTTAAATATCCTTAAAGATGGCAAGGTTGCTTATCCCCCTCCCTGAAATATATCTGCTCTGTCCTCAGAGGACACAAAAATCTGATTTTATCTTCCTCTCTTCAGACAGTTTGTTTTGATTGAAACATGTTAACTTATTTCTTTTTAATCTTAGTTTTTGGGGAGAGGGGGGAAATATCCGTGTGCTTTCAGTCTTTCATCAAAAGGGTATGTTTTCTCAACCTCAGATCATGCTGCTTGGACCAGCTGTTCCTGACGTGTGTTTTCCCAAGCTTGTCTGCAGTGTTGCAATCTTTAGCACAAAACTGTTGCCCGCTCCATCATTCTCCATATTATACCTGTGACATTGTTTACGACTTCCTAAGGTTTGGCTTCCTACTCATCATTATTAAATTGCACCATTGATCTTCTGTGCATTTCTCCAATTTATCAAGACCACTCTGAATTTTGATCCTGCTTTTCAGAATGGGAAAAGCTTGGCCACATCTGCACTTTTAACAGGCAAATCTATTTTCATCATCCATTTCATTACTGACAATACATAAATTGCATTCTGCTGCAGGCATGGAACGTCACCCAGTAAAGCCTTACAGTCTGACACCAAACCCTTCATCACCCCTCCAGCAAAGTGCATTTTGAAGCAGTGTGCTCTGATGGGATTTGCCCACTGGATGTGTACAGCACCAGAAATGCTGGCCACACTCTGGCCTGCATGCAGTGGAACAAAAGTATAAATGAAAAATAAAAACAGCCAAAGAAAAAGCAATGCTGTCCTCATCCATGGGGAGCAGAAGAGAAATAGTGTCATTGGTCCCATCTGATATTAACATCTTAGCACAGGATCTCCTATGAAGACAGGCCTAGAGAGATGGGGTTCTTCAGCCTGGAGAAGACAAGGCTCCAGGAAGACCTTATAGCCCCTTCCAGTATCTAAAGGGGCTGCAGGAAAATTGCAGAGGGACTTTTTACAGGGCATGTAAGCGATAAGATGAAGAGTAATGGTTTCAAACTAGAGGAGGGGAGATTTAGATTAGATATCAGGAAGAAATTCTTTACTGTGAGGGTGGTGAGGCACTGGAACAGGTTGCCCAGAGAAGTTGTGGCTGCCCCATCCCTGAAGTGTTCAAGACAGGCTGGATGGGGCTTGGAGCAACCTGGTCTGGTGGGAGGTGTCCCTGCCCATGGCAGGGGGTTGGAAATCAATGATCTTTAAGATCCTTTCCAACTCAAACCATTCTATGATTCTGTGATCTACAACCATTTCCTTAGCTTAAGTTAAGATACAGGATTTGGCCCAAAATGCAAGAACAAAGTAGAAGAAACCATATTTTCACAGCAAAGTGTAACTTTCATGAAATGTTTCTTCTGTCCCTTTGAGATACAGAAGGGAGATAAAAAGATAGACACTGGCAACTATCAACAGCAGCAAACATAAATTATTCATAATTTACACTCTTTCATTTTATTTATTAACTTAACATCTTGACAACATTGATTTCTTCTATGAAGGATAGAATATATAGATTTCTTATTTCCTCATCCTATACTCATCCTGTGAGCCTTGTACAGTCATCCGATAATTTAGGAGAAAGATAGTTCCAAAAACTTTCAGGGAAAGGAACACAAGATAAAAGAAAAATAACTACTTTTAAAGTTCTAACAAAATATGTCATTTTACATTCTGGAAAAACAAAGATAAAAAGAATGTCTCACCCACAGAAATTATGGAGGTATTGGTAGGCTGGTAATAATGATTTGTGAATTAATATTGTGACTTTACAACACATTGAAGTAAGAGCTGAGAGCTTAATCCTGTCTGGTGCTAAGCATCTCACTCTTTAGCTGTTAACAGGAAGAGTCCAAAAGTATCAGCAGATCTTAGCGAATTCCTGAAGCTACTAGCTTCTGCCTCTTCATCATTTGTGAAGTTATTTTACAAACAAAAAGATTTTTGGTATCTTTTATTCACAAGTGGCCCATGTGCAGCCTGTATCTTTGATCAATCTTAACAAATTAGCTGTTTCAAACAGAAGGAAATGTGGTGTTCAGTTTTCCTCTTTGCACCATTTCAAATGGAAAAGCTGTTCCAACAACAGTGGCTCCTACAGTTCCTGTTTGACTTCTGCTATTTTAACAGCCGGTCATTTGAGTTCACATCTGTGCTGCACTTCTATGAATGCAGACAAAAAGGTACCTGGGGGAAAAAAAAAAAAGGTCTTTAAAAAATGAAGCCTTTCTCATTTATTTTAAATAGTTTGAATGAGTTGCCTGGAAAATATGAAAGCTTCTCCTGTTGTCTTCAAGAAGCAAAATAAATTACATTGCAGGCTGGCAAGAGGGAAGAAAACATATTTTAGAAAAAGAATCAGAGCTAATAGCTATCTTGTTTTTCTCAACTAGAGGTCAGTAGCTCACTATGCCTCCAAAGCTAAAGACATCCAAACCAAATTTGACTTTTTTGGTTTTTAATCACATTCCACATGTGATTTATAAATTGCACAGCCTGCTGTAGATAATTCAAGGCTAGCTGCAAAGTCAAATGGCATTTCAGAGGCTGTTTTTTAAAATAAGATGAGAACACTTGAAAGTAGCCTAAAGGAGTCTGGCTGTCTGCAGCACTGTCAGTCATTAGTAGCCATCAGCAGTGCAATTAACTGCAGGTAGACAATGTCCAGTATGCAAATGGCCACTGGATTTGTGCACAAAATGATGAACTAGTTATAAATTACATGCTTTGCATGTCTGGTTAGTTGCCATAGCAATGGAAGACAGGATCCTACTTATAAAGGAAAAGTTAGATCATGTGAGGTTAAAAATCTTTCTGCTACATTTGCTAATAGGTTTTCTATATGGTGTTTAATTATTATAATACCTGGCTTCCACTGAAAGATTCAATTCCTATGTATAATCTACATACTTGGCACAGTTAAAGAACATTTTTTTAGTAATAGTATTTAAATTATTGTTACTATTATTTAATAATAATATTTTAAATAGTATTTTAATCTAACTGTATTTTTTTTTTCTGCACTGGTTTAAATTATGAATGACTTCTGTTACTTCCAGCTGAGTTAACATGGTTTGTATCAGATAAAGATCTACCTACACTTTTTCTAGGTTGTGCGTCCAGCACACATAACATTCTCACTTGTACCACACTAAGAAATGAAGTAAGACAACATGTTCATGTTAACATTAATTATAAGAATCTACCTTTAATTTATATAAGCATTTCTGGAGGGAGGTTGGTCTTCAAAATATTTCTCTTTTTGCTTGACTTTGAACCTTCTATCATAACACACTTGTAAACTATGTACAGTGGAGTAAATTCCTATTTTAGTACCATCAGTAGATAAGATGAAGTGGAAAAAATAGCAAGAATGTCATAGTATGTTTTGCAAGATACCTATTCTGAAATTGAAGAAATAATAAAGGTCATGTAATACATACTCTTATTCATGTATCACCAAGGGGAGGAAAAACAGCCCTTCTCCTGGCATTGGACCTTTTTGCATAATTATCCATAGTTGTCCATTGCATGCCAGTCCAGAGAGAAGTGCTCAGTGAAGAAGAAGAAGAAAGGAGGATGGCTAAGATCAGAAGTGGAAAATTTACACCCACTCAGAGAGGTTTTATGTATACCAGCAGCAAAGAAAGAATCTTTTTTTCTCCTCTTGATGACTCCAAAGATACATATGCACACACATATACGTATGTGTTTACATGTGTATATTAATAACAACCCCACCCAGTCTCTTATAGTAGAAAGCATCTTCCACAGGATGGAGTATGTTTATAAAAAGCAGCTCTATTTCTGGTGAGAAATCAAGACATCTTTCACCATCTTTTGCCTGATGTTGTTCACTTCATGGTAAAAAGATTTCTTCCACTAGGAATAAACAACTTTAAAGCGAGTAAATGGTCAGTTCAAATCTGCAAATTCCCTCTCTTGCTTAAGCAGGTTTCCTTCAATGAATACTAATAAAGAAGTAAAATGTTTCCAAAATAGAGGAATATGGCTGTCAAAACTACTTTTTCTGCAGCTTTGTTTTATTTTATTTTATTTTATATAAGCAGTGTCCTCTTTGTCCAAACACTGAGATGATCTGCACTGAAACAAGCTTCAAACAGAAGCTAGGTGTAGCAATTCTTTTAAAATAATCTGCCTGTAATATAAGAAGTATTAAATGTTCCATTAAATAACATATTTAAAATATTCTGCTCTTAATAAAAAATATGGTTAAGGTACAGCAGGCAACATAGTGACTTCACCATCTGAGGCTTGAATATTGAAGTCTGAACTCTCAGCCATTATCATAAATAGCAGGAACCAATAATTTTATGGCTGATTCAGACTGTTCATGCAATTTAAGTTTCTGCAAGATGAGAGATCCAGAAAGATTCTCTGTGGAGATAATTTTCTTCCTCCTCGCCCATTGACACAGCACCACAAACAGTCTTTCCCACTGCAGCCACCTGTTAATGGATGTGCCCTAAAACCTGGTTTCTAGATCTACATTTGGAGCAAAGCAAACATCACTTGTAATAAATTCCACTTTTCCCAAGCTATTCTTCTTTAGGTATTTCTTCTAAAGTATTCTATCATAAAAGACATGATAGTTTTCTTTTTAAAATATGAATCCATTTACAGTGGCATTATTCAGATCTGCTGCTTATGCTGTAAAACACATTTTTGAAAAATACTATTGAAAAATCAACACTATTGAAAAATCTTAGTTAATGTTTGAAGGCAAGACATTCAAATTCCTTGTTAGACACAATTATGTGCAAGACTTGTTTATATTTCAGAAAACATTTTTGCAGAGAATATCAGTACATATGTTCCAGGTTTTCATTCTCTTTTGCTTGCACTGATGATAAAATAAGTAATCCTACTTAAAAGTTCAACAACATGATTTTTCTACTTTTTTATTTTAATAGCAGCTGTAAGAGACTAAGCTACAGAGAAGCTACACATATGTGTGTGGGGTGTGTATATATAAACTTACTAAAGCTGCTGAGTAAATGTTTTAGCAAGTTACACCTTTCAAGTATGCAGACTGACATAAATAGATGTACCCACTGTAAAATCTTTAATGTTACAACAGGACTGTTAAAATACAGGAGCTTCAGTCAAATTTTACTAACACAGGCATCTTGTAATGCGGGAGCCACTGGGCTGGGTGAGGCTGAAGCCCTGTCCAAGGGAGGGACCATCCTGTAGCAGATGACCAGAGAAATGGAAAAAAAAAAAAATAAATAGGGCTGTACCTTCCCAGCCTCTGTCTTTCTTCTATCTGTACTTTTAATAGCACCTGCTGGTTTTGCACCTAACAGTTTATCTGATCTTTAGCAGTATTTAAAAACTGTAGAAGCAGTGCCACAGTTTAACTATCTCTTGCAGGGGGAACGATGACCTTTAGCTGGCTCAGGACAAACCTTCTGGCTCCAGCAAGGGGACAGCACAACATTGCTGCCCACTATTGATTTTCTCCATGCCAGTTATGATTTCATAGACACCTATCACATCTCCTTTCAGGCTCCAGAGATTTAGTCCATTTAATAATCTGTAAAAGGACATTCTTCTGTGCTTGTGGCCATCTTGCCACTTCACTCTGTGTATTTGCTGTTAGAGATAAGGCAGGACCCGATCCGCACCCACCCAGAACTCAAAATGAAGATATCCACTGGCTTTATGCACTGACACGTTAATAACTTGCACTCTGCTCTTTATTCTTTGACCACTAATCAGCGTGGCTTTTAATATTATTGGGCTTTTTTCTTTTTCATCTGAAAAATTACATAGAGTTATGTAAGTATATACTCCAGTATCAGCTTGTTGAATGCTAATAAATCGTTACAGTCCTCAGAGGTGTTGCATACTGAAACAAACTTCTCAGAAAGAAATGCAAGGAGGGAACATTTATGGTTTGAGGCTACCAGCTCTTTAAAAACTTCTAATTGCTTAGGTGGTTCATTTAATATTGACTGTTTGGGCATAAAGCAGCAGGTAATTAAAGAAAAATTACCTTTGGGTACAGAAATAACTTTCTTCTACTGATAAGTCAGATGTACAGTTTTTGTCCTTTATCCTCCCTGCTCTCTCCAAATTTCTTGGCTTCATTAGTGAACTTAAGCTGAAGTAAAATGAAGAGTGATAAAGAATATGTTTTCCCCATAAGAGATTTTCCATGGGTCCACAGCAAAAACATCTGGTAAATAAGCTCTTAGAATATATATTTCATGCAGGTCACATTTGTGGGTGCTGACAAAAGCTTCCCTCACTTTCTGATAAACTTATTTCCCTAAAATCTTTTTTCTGATCTAGCACATTTAGTTAATTTCTTGAGATTGAATCTTGAATTTTGAGGAAAGGCAAATTTCAGTTTTTCATAAATTAGCCTCTGAAACAGAAGAGTTTGAATTCAAGTCCTAATGCAATCACGTATGAGTTAGAAATACGATTTACTTCTCATTTTCCTGCTCTGAGTAAATGACACAATCCTACATTTTTCAGCTGTATTTGTTGCTTGGTTTGCATCACATACTTTTATTTCCTTTTCATAGGTATATGCTATGAAAACAGACAAATACTGGGGCTGCAGATGGGTTCTTCTAGTAAACGACAATGTTTTTTGTTCTAAGCCTTCATTTAAATGTTATCTCTGAAATACATCTTACATAGGGAAAATGAAATAGAGAGTAAAAGAATTTTCCAGTGTCTCTGCAGCAAGAATTTTCTGCAGTTCTGCATTGCCTATCATCTGGCTCAGTGAAAAAAAAATAATCAACCGATATATTGCATGCATGCACAAGAAGCCAAATGAAAAAAATTTACTTGTAAGCTTTCCTAGCTATATATTATACATTGGGGGGTACCACTCTGTAACTTTAATAATAAGCTTACTGCCTTTTATTGTATGCGGTATTGCCACAAATGAAATTCAAAATTCAGGTGCAACCTTATTAGCCCAAACTCCAGCTGATTCATGTAATCAACACTGTACTTGGAGAACAAGCAATTTTTCCCGTGGTAAATACATTATTTTTTTTCCTTCAACTCACAGTGCTGATGTTTCTGTGGTCAGTCTGTCTGCAATTTTATACGTACATCCTAACTGCTAGGTGCTTTAATGCTCCCATCTCCGTCTTAGTGAGACACCAGATGAGAAGGGAAATGTATCACTCATGAAAGAGCACCACTTGGGGAGGATACACGTTTTGTTTGAGATGCCAAATTGATAGCACTTGAGAGCAGCTTTAGAAATTCAAAGAAAAGGTGCAGCATAGAGACCACAAAGTGAAGATTTTCCTATAGTGCTGCTTTGTAAATATGTCACGAAAGAACCAGCTTGAGGGCTAAAATAGTTGATCAGCCTCTTCTGAATTCACCCTCTGACATTTTCCCTAAGAGCTTCCATAAAACTTGTCATTCTGTACTAATTCAGTCACACAAGCACTTCTTCAGGAGGTCCATATTCCTTCTCTGCGTGATGCAAACAAAACTCATTCATTTCAAGTTGAAAAGCCATCAAATACAGTTTTTCCAAACAAAAAGTGAATTGGCTGACATTTGAAGAGAACGAATATTTCCCATAAAAACTGAAAATATCCCCAGAGAATAATCTGATCATTTTGCCAAAAAGTGGTGCTGTGGCCTTTGAATTTAAATAGTAGCTGCCAGGGGAAAAATCCAGCGTTGCTTTAAGACAGACAGAAGTTTGAGAACTCACTTACATATTGACTAACCCACGCCAGTGGAAATAACATCGTAACATGCACTGTACCATGCTGGGATTTTTTAATTTGATCACAAACCTATGGCCTTAATTCATATGTTGACTTTTGTTCAACAGAAGAAGACAGTATCTTTGATAATCACTAAGTTTTCAAGGGTTTATATGGTTGCATCCGAACTCCATTTGTGATACAATAAAAATGCTTCTTAACTTTAATTATTAATGTTATTTTGTTGGAAACAATAACAGGGTCTCCTAGGACTAATTTGACATGATACAAATGCCAAGTAAAAAGTCATTTAATTTTTTAAGTGTTAATTATTTTTATGTAACTTTCAGAGTGGGGCTCTGGGTGATGGCAGAACAGCAGATTAAGCCTTGAATCGAGGGCTAAACCTGCACCGTGCGTATGCCATGCTCATAGCCAGCTCCAAGGTGCCTGGCATGCAATGAAATCCCCAAGTCTTAGCAAAGGCAGCATCTCTGCAGCATCATCTGGGTGCCTGGATGATCAAAATTCAGGATGGAGGCCAGGGAGTGGCCCAGGGATGTCAAGAGTGTAGCGCAGCTCTTCCTGAAGCCACCCAGCCTCAAACCTTCTCGTTACTCGCCCTTCAGGTGTTCCAGGGGAATTTTGACAACGACACGCACCGTAAGAACGTCATCGACCCTCCAATCTACGCCCGGCACATCCGCATCCTCCCGTGGTCATGGTACGGCAGGATCACCCTGCGGTCGGAGCTGCTGGGCTGCGCCGTGGAGGACTGAGGCCGACCTCCGTCGCAGCTCTCGGTATAGCCACAAGTCCCTCCGTAGAAGAAACTGTGCAAAGCCTGTAGGATGCTGAGTGGGTTTTTCATGAACAAGTGCTCATTTTATGGTAGGCCGCTAACTGTCTTTCGCAAGGAGGTCTAAGCCTGCCCTTTAAATGATCCCAATCCGATTTTGTCCTTGAAATCTGTTAGTGTTGTCCCTTCTGCTGTGGAATTATCTTTCTAGTTTTCCTTTGAGTTGTTCACACTAGTTGAAACGTGTTAGGGAAAAACGGCAGCATCCTTTTTACAAGGGAAGAGAAATAGCATGACAAAGCTCATTTGCAGCTTTAGAAACATTGGGCTGACGAGTTCTCCATAAATCATACTGTCATCTTACTTGCAAAAAGTGATACTGCAGCTTTTAGCAATAAGTTTTCTTGGGGATGACTGCATTATAGTAATTGTGCCTATCAAACACTGTCAGTATTTATGACATATATTTTGGAAGATACTCTGTGGTACTGTAAAAGGCAGTACCTGTGATATTACAAGCTACCTTTCATCACTTTTCATCTGAACAGCAGAGTCCATGCAACTAAAGGGTTTTCCTGACTAACCCCATTTTCCTTCTCTATTTTGCATGCTGTAGACATGACCTCCATCTTTTCTGTTTAGTATCACCACTGATGTTATTTTCCTTGAAAGAGGTGACCTGTTTGCATATGGAACAAAATCTGCTTTCAGTATATTATGAAGTTAATGAATTTGCCAAAGTTTATTAATTCTGCTCAAGATGCGCTCTTTCAAGGAGGCTGAGATGAGATGCCAGGCTACTTGTGGTATCCCATCGTAAGTACCCACGTAGGTAAAGGCAAACAGCGCATCAGAAATCCTGAACCCATTTTGTGACTTGCCCAGGGGTGAGCGCACAACCCTAGGTGGAGCTGCCTGCCCAATTACTGATCCCAGAAACCTCCTCAATTCCTGTTATGGGGTAAATGTGGGGTGCAGGAATCGGGTGCTAAGAAACACACAGGAGGAATGACTCCCTTACTGCCAGGAGACCCTCTCAGTAGGCTCTTATGGTGGTGCTCACAGCCTTCTTCCTGGGCATGAAGGCAAGAGGTGATGTAGGAGTTCATCAAAGCTGGGCCCTTGCTGCCTTCTGCTCCTAACTATGCCTTTTCAGACATACGCCAGTGAGCCACGAGGAGACTCATTTTTATCATGCCCCATCTACGGAAATGATTCATACACACTATGCTGTTTTAACAACACAACAGCCAGCAAGGACCCCAGTTTAAAACGTAGGTTTTAGGAGGAAAAGTGAAGCAGTAGAGGGCACATCCTCTCCTGTGCCTCTGTTTCTGATGATGATGGAGGTAATGGTACCAACCTTTGTAGAGCACTCCGAGTTTCCTTGGAATAAATGAGTCTATGACTATGCTAGAGTAGCACCTAAGTCTAAAAAAAGCCCAGGACAAGGAGCGAGGGGACGGTTTACCTGTCACCTGAAATAACAGCATTTGGGATTACTGCACCCTTTTAATTTCATAACATGCTGATGTGGAGAGAGATAGATAGGTATATACAGCTGCATGCTTTAGCAAATGTTACTGAACTTACTTCTTTGTCACCGTTACAGTCTTATCAAAACTCTGAAGTAGGAACCTGGGCACTGCTTCCCAGGCAAACAGCTAGCTGGCCCACAGTCTGCAAAGGGCAGAGTTTACTTTGGAAACAAAATGGTTTGGATTTCAACAACCTGCATTTAATCACACATTCTCCACCACAGACAAAATATATTATCCATTGAACTGTGAAAGACTCTAGAATAGCAGCCAGGAATTTTACATACATTAATTGGGGATATATTGGTGGCGGTTTTCTGATAGTGTCACTTAAACTGTCACATTTTAACTAAAAGAACACCCTGCCTCTATAAAATGACTTAATCCTTAAACTGTATTTATACAAGTATTTATTTTATAAGGCTTAGACATTTAAAGACTTCTAAAGAAGAGTCTTGTAAAGGTAAAAGTATGTGTAAGAAATGTTAGGTCCTGTGCAACACTGCTAAGTTTGTTCTTTATTTTTTACTTTGTGCTGCATAACAAAAGCCACTAGACTGTTACTGTCTTGTCTGTAACTGTGTTAACAGCATTCCTTAATGATGTATATATGGAGTGGTCTTCAAGCATAGTGAGCAATTTTAAAGAGGAAGTCAATCATGATGGTACTTTAAAAGAGATTAAAAAATCTGAATAATGGAGGACAAGTTTATTCCCAAATTATCTGCTGCCCATGTTTTGCACTTTAGGCTTTACAAAAAAAAAAAAAAAAAAAAAAAAAAAAAATCAAAAAAATATTTTAGGGGCACAAATAGGAGACATGATCATAATTTTCAAATATATAAAAATCTACTGCACGTTCACTTCTTTTCCTTATAGTCCCTGAAGACAGGAAGAAAAATACTGGATGTGGGAAAGATTGTGGAATCATAAAGGAAACATGAGGAAACGCTTTCTAAAAAGTAGAAGGATAACCTCCCAAAGGAGCCTAAGTATTATGGAGGAGGACAGTATTATGTCTGTCAGGAATCTCTCAGTCCATCTGTCTGTCTACTGGAATACAGTATTAAAGGGAGATAAACTAAGGCACTTTTCTTTCCTCTGACTCTGAGCAATTTTATTCCCAAATTATTTGCTGCCCATTTTTTGCATTTTAGGTTTTACAAAAAAAAAAAAAAAAAAAAGAAAAAGACATCATAAATATATCTTTAGGGCACACAAAATATTTAAAGATGTCCAAAAACATTTTTCTGTTATGGGAGAGCAATTGACCCTGAATTTAATTACAGATATGAAGAATAGCATGTACTATTTCACCAGCCAACTGTACCCAAAATATTGAAGGCCATTTCAGAAAATTAGGCTCCCTAGTTTACCAACTTGCTTCAATGTTCTTTTGAAATATTTGTTGTGTTCTTAAGTGATCTTTTTCCATGTTATTCATTTTTTGCAACTTCCATTTTGGTTTTGAATTAGTATTTCTTGGTTTAGTAATTGTAATTGTTATCCATTCATCTGCATATAAAAATAGAATTGTCATGATACTTAACATAGCAATTTTATTTTGTACTAATTTAGAGTTGGGTATTTTCATCCTTATGTCCTGTGTCAGCTTTCAGCTGCCAGCAATCTTCACAAACTGCAAAGAAAGCTCCATACATTATGATAGCACTCTGTGATAAGTTATAAAAGAATGTGATGCCCTTACAATTTCAACCAACATACTGGGGCTTTTTCTAATTCAATTATTCCTTAGCTACTAAGAACTTTTCTTTAAATAGCATTGTGCAGCCATAGTACCAAATTCTGCTCCCAGTGTCAGTAGTATAAGTCTGAAATAACTCTTGATTTCTTTCAGATTTAACAAAACAGATGAGAATCAGATTATGGTCTAGAAATTAATTTTTTCCCTTTTGTGTTATTTTCTTGTCTTGGTGAACACCATTGACATAAGGGACAAGTTATAAATCACCACAACTGTACTCTCCCAGTGACAGCAACTGGTAACCCACAGCCAGGAATAAGTGCACGATGGGATATGTCCCTTTAAGAGAGGATGGAGAAGTGCTCTGAAATGATCCTTGACTTCTGTATTAATTATAACAATGGCATTGAACGTGACTGAAAATGTTCTCCTAATTAAATTTCACCCTGAACCAGTTAAGTATTTGTAGGCAGACTTCACCTTTCTGTAGCTCTGTAATGTGCTACGTTTATAGCCTGGGAAATAAAGCACCGGCACGAGGCTCCGTTTTATCTGTGTTCTGTTAAGGGCTTATCACGTTAACTGGCTCTGGTTTTGAGGTTGACTTTCTCTTTTGGAATGGCTGCATACAAATTAGTGTCAATTTTGAAGACTAAGGATTCTAAATGAGTGTATCTTTGCTATACAACAAATATGAACTATAATATTCAGTGCTGGCTTCTGATGTGTCAGTAAGTACAGAAGTATCTCAGACACAATGACCTTTGCAACCTTTCAAGCTGTGTAATATTCCAATGGTTTTGTATATACTTAAATCATGTAGAACGATGTAAAACCAGTATGACCTTGTCTAGTCTTCAAACTTAACAATAAAACTTTTGAAAAATGAGGTCATTTCTGAAGCACTTACATTGCAGTACCTTGAAGTAGATACTACTTATCTCAGCCTCACTGGCAGCAAATGCAGAGCAGAGATATGATGTGGCATTTTCCTGGATTCATTTGCAGGTTCTTTGTGGTAGGTAAGTTTGTTTCTGGCAAAATCAACTGTGGTGCTGCGCTCCCTTCAATGTGTTCCCTTTGTTCTTTCAGATAAAAAAGCAAAGGTTTGAATGAGACTAAAAATATTTTTTTCTGTCTTACTGCTCTCTGAATGAGCACCAGAAATGTAAACTGACAATTTCATTTCCTTTAAGTCAAATTTCTTGGGATATTTATCAATCCTTATCCTCTCTTCTCCACTCCTGCATAGGCAAATTAATTTCCGAAAAGATAAACAACGGCTGCAGCACAGACCCGCTCTGAGGCTTCCAGCGGAGATGCCAAAGCAGGACCAGTGCTTGCTCACACCATCGCCTCTCTTCTTCTCTTTATTTGCTCCCCCCAAATTTCTTAGCTTAGAAGCCACTAATTTCCGAAGAATCCTAGAGGTTAAAGTAGCACTTGGAAAAGACATCCACTCCTGATATCAAACAATGAGGTTTTTTTAAAAGTGTTAAAGTTTTGTGTAATTATGAGAGATGGAGCTTCAGTGGTTTACTCCTTACTGATCCAGAATAAGAGCACAGATAAAAATGCTTTTGTTTCGTGGCCATTTGAGATTGTGTCCTTTCACCAAAAATTGTTTTTTAGAAATAAAAACCATCCACAAGTGTGCACTTATTGACATGTACCTTTTCAGCCAAATGTGCAGTTTGAACACTAACAGTGTATCGTCTTTCAACAGAAAAGTCACAGAACTGATGTTGCATTGTTTTCTGATTGCGTACTTCTACCAGTCATAAAAATGAGAATATAGTGGTACAGACAAAAAAGACGATTACTTTTGGTGAATGATGGCTGAACATTATCACTTCAATCAGAAATTTCTGAAAATATACATCTTGAATCTTCCTGAATTTTAATTATAAATTGCATCTCTTTCATGAAACACAGGGCCTTCATTCCTAAATAAATGAAAAGTGATTTTTCTTCTTATTCTTCATAATGTAGATCCCCAGGAACTCTAATGAAGACAATAAGATAAAATGAGTAATTCTCTTCAGAATAGCAACTATTTATCAATGTCCATGTTCCCATACCTGTTGCTAATGAGCTCAAGGGATTAACATGCATATTGACACTCTACATCATTATGAAATATGTAGTCTCTGATACTTCTGTGGTAAATACAATGACACTTACTTTGTACCTTAGATTCAAATAACAAGAGGTTGACCTGTGATCACTTAGCTGTATAAAATAAAATAGGACAAAATAGAAGATAATTCTACTAATGCAAATTTTATTGTCTTTTTTTTTTTTTAATTTGCATACTTTTCCTTACACAGAAATACACTTCAGGATGCAAAAGACAGCTTTAGATTAAGAATACAAAACATGAGATGCAGGCTTGTATAAGTCTTTGCTAAGTAGCTTTATAACTGCATTTATCTCTAATTATCTTTCAATTATACATATCAATATCAGCATTTAGGGAGCTGTAAATATATATATTTAAATGCGTCTGAACATAAGAACATGGAAACATGTCTCGGTCTCACAACTAAGCTTGCTAAGAGTGCAGCAAAATGTATTTCCTCAGTATATGTTAGAAACAATACCTGTTGTGTTTTGATGTAGCATATATCAATTTAGAAGTAGGGTCCACATGTATGGGAATGTATGGGAAGCATAAATAACCAAGTGAAACACAAGCGGGACACAGCAGATGGAGAGAATCATCAGAGCACACTTTGATCATAACAATAATGTTTCTGATGCTGCTTTCTTGCTAGTTTATATGCTAATGCATTGGGGTTATCTGAGGTTGCACATCAGATGATAGGTCAATAGGCACATTTCTGACGGCCACATGACTAGATGAAGGATATCAGCCCCCAAAAGATGGTTAGAAAGGTCACTAAACATTTGCATCAGACTGGAAAATCAAAAACAGCCTAAATGAACATCTTGAAATATATTGTTTTTCTGGGATGCTGCAAGAGGTCAGTAGGAGATGTAGAGAAATGTATTGTATTGCCTTGACCACAACAAATACAATTGAATACAGAGACTGTTGGTCATAAACTACATATGTGATCCATTGAAGCAGGATCAAAGGTCCTGTAAAAAGTGATACAGCATGTTCTTAGGAAAGTGTCAGACAATATGATGTAGAACCTATGGACCAATACACTATGGACCCTTGTAGTAGGCCTGGCTGGGATGGATTTACCTTTCTTCGTTTCTGGAAAGTGGCTTTAGGGGAAGGTAGCCATTGCCCAGAGACTGACTGGGCATCAGTCTGTCATGGGAAGTGGTGGCTGATTGCCCTTCCTTCACTTGGTGACTTTAGGGGGTAATTTCCCCCTGTTCACTCATTAAATTGGCTTTATCTCAATCAATGAGCTTTATCGCTTTTGGTCTTCCTATCCTCTACCCTGCCTCACTGGTGGAAGAGTGAGCCAGCAGCTCTGTGGGATTTAGCTGACATTTGGAGTCAAGCCTCCACAACTTTAAAGACAAAGCATAAATTGTATCTGGGACCTAGACTTACTCATACTGAATTGTATAAAAAAAAATATTTTGTCTGATACTTCTTTCATCACTTTTTACATCTGTCCTATTTTTCTCTTGAACAGTGTTGATTTTACTATTTTTGACTTGGAGAATTTCCTTTATTACATGTGACTCGTGTTACTGTAACAGGTTCACAGCTTCATTAGAAGAGGCACTGATGGAGAATCTTTGAATAAGCAATTAAAGCATGCATTGCTTATGTGAATATGGTGTGTACAGTTTTTTATATATTTGTTCATATATATACATGTCTTTTCTTCAGGAAACTCATTAGTGAGCCTAAAAGTTAATGCCATTTCTAGTGAACCTTCTGATATGAGTAAGATCAGTGATGGTTTGAGTATATTACCCCCCTGCTCATTATTTTCCTCCATTTCTCAGAGAAAAGAGGAGAAATTTGGATTTGTTGTATGGAAATCATACTTGTTAGAGGTCCTGTTTCTGTTTCCAGGATTTGTGCGTGTGGTATAAATTGGGGAGTCATTTCCTGTTATGTAGACACTGAATAACAAAATCAGAATTGTTTAGGTTGGAAGGGATGTTCAAACATCACCTAGCCCATGAGGAAGGGACATCTTTCAACAAGATGGTTTTTGCTCAAAGTCCTCTGCAACCTGACCTTTAACATTTCCAATGATGGACCATACACAACTTTTCTGAGCAACCTGTTCCAGTTTCACCACCCTCCTCATTGTAAAAAATTTCTTCCTTATGTCAGATTTAAATCTACTGTCTTTCAGTTTAAAACCATTGCTCCTTGCCCAGTCACTACAGGCCCTGGTAAAATGTCTCTCTCCCTCTTTCTTATACACTCCTCTATATATTGAAAGGCTGCAATAAAGTCTCCCTGGAGTCATTTCTTCTTTGGGCAAAACAGCCCTGACTCTCTCAGCCTCTCCTCGTAGGAGAGGTGCTTCAGCCCTTTGATTGTTTTTGTGGCCCTCGTCTTGATTCATTCCAACAGGTCCAACGTCTTTCCTGTACTGAAGACTCCAGAGCTGGATGAAATACTCCAGGTGAGATCTCACCAAAGGGGAGTAGAGGGGCAGAATCACCTTGCTCGACTTGCTGGCCACACTTCTTTTGATGCAACTGAGGATACGTTGGCTTTCTGGGCTGCAAGCACATGTTAATGGCTTATGTCCAGTTTTTCACTCACAACTATTCCCAACTGCATATAAAAATAGAATTGTCATGATACTTAACATAGCAATTTTATTTTGTACTAATTTAGAGTTGGGTATTTTCATCCTTATGTCCTGTGTCAGCTTTCAGCTGCCAGCAATCTTCACAAACTGCAAAGAAAGCTCCATACATTATGATAGCACTCTGTGATAAGTTATAAAAGAATGTGATGCCCTTACAATTTCAACCAACATACTGGGGCTTTTTCTAATTCAATTATTCCTTAGCTACTAAGAACTTTTCTTTAAATAGCATTGTGCAGCCATAGTACCAAATTCTGCTCCCAGTGTCAGTAGTATAAGTCTGAAATAACTCTTGATTTCTTTCAGATTTAACAAAACAGATGAGAATCAGATTATGGTCTAGAAATTAATTTTTTCCCTTTTGTGTTATTTTCTTGTCTTGGTGAACACCATTGACATAAGGGACAAGTTATAAATCACCACAACTGTACTCTCCCAGTGACAGCAACTGGTAACCCACAGCCAGGAATAAGTGCACGATGGGATATGTCCCTTTAAGAGAGGATGGAGAAGTGCTCTGAAATGATCCTTGACTTCTGTATTAATTATAACAATGGCATTGAACGTGACTGAAAATGTTCTCCTAATTAAATTTCACCCTGAACCAGTTAAGTATTTGTAGGCAGACTTCACCTTTCTGTAGCTCTGTAATGTGCTACGTTTATAGCCTGGGAAATAAAGCACCGGCACGAGGCTCCGTTTTATCTGTGTTCTGTTAAGGGCTTATCACGTTAACTGGCTCTGGTTTTGAGGTTGACTTTCTCTTTTGGAATGGCTGCATACAAATTAGTGTCAATTTTGAAGACTAAGGATTCTAAATGAGTGTATCTTTGCTATACAACAAATATGAACTATAATATTCAGTGCTGGCTTCTGATGTGTCAGTAAGTACAGAAGTATCTCAGACACAATGACCTTTGCAACCTTTCAAGCTGTGTAATATTCCAATGGTTTTGTATATACTTAAATCATGTAGAACGATGTAAAACCAGTATGACCTTGTCTAGTCTTCAAACTTAACAATAAAACTTTTGAAAAATGAGGTCATTTCTGAAGCACTTACATTGCAGTACCTTGAAGTAGATACTACTTATCTCAGCCTCACTGGCAGCAAATGCAGAGCAGAGATATGATGTGGCATTTTCCTGGATTCATTTGCAGGTTCTTTGTGGTAGGTAAGTTTGTTTCTGGCAAAATCAACTGTGGTGCTGCGCTCCCTTCAATGTGTTCCCTTTGTTCTTTCAGATAAAAAAGCAAAGGTTTGAATGAGACTAAAAATATTTTTTTCTGTCTTACTGCTCTCTGAATGAGCACCAGAAATGTAAACTGACAATTTCATTTCCTTTAAGTCAAATTTCTTGGGATATTTATCAATCCTTATCCTCTCTTCTCCACTCCTGCATAGGCAAATTAATTTCCGAAAAGATAAACAACGGCTGCAGCACAGACCCGCTCTGAGGCTTCCAGCGGAGATGCCAAAGCAGGACCAGTGCTTGCTCACACCATCGCCTCTCTTCTTCTCTTTATTTGCTCCCCCCAAATTTCTTAGCTTAGAAGCCACTAATTTCCGAAGAATCCTAGAGGTTAAAGTAGCACTTGGAAAAGACATCCACTCCTGATATCAAACAATGAGGTTTTTTTAAAAGTGTTAAAGTTTTGTGTAATTATGAGAGATGGAGCTTCAGTGGTTTACTCCTTACTGATCCAGAATAAGAGCACAGATAAAAATGCTTTTGTTTCGTGGCCATTTGAGATTGTGTCCTTTCACCAAAAATTGTTTTTTAGAAATAAAAACCATCCACAAGTGTGCACTTATTGACATGTACCTTTTCAGCCAAATGTGCAGTTTGAACACTAACAGTGTATCGTCTTTCAACAGAAAAGTCACAGAACTGATGTTGCATTGTTTTCTGATTGCGTACTTCTACCAGTCATAAAAATGAGAATATAGTGGTACAGACAAAAAAGACGATTACTTTTGGTGAATGATGGCTGAACATTATCACTTCAATCAGAAATTTCTGAAAATATACATCTTGAATCTTCCTGAATTTTAATTATAAATTGCATCTCTTTCATGAAACACAGGGCCTTCATTCCTAAATAAATGAAAAGTGATTTTTCTTCTTATTCTTCATAATGTAGATCCCCAGGAACTCTAATGAAGACAATAAGATAAAATGAGTAATTCTCTTCAGAATAGCAACTATTTATCAATGTCCATGTTCCCATACCTGTTGCTAATGAGCTCAAGGGATTAACATGCATATTGACACTCTACATCATTATGAAATATGTAGTCTCTGATACTTCTGTGGTAAATACAATGACACTTACTTTGTACCTTAGATTCAAATAACAAGAGGTTGACCTGTGATCACTTAGCTGTATAAAATAAAATAGGACAAAATAGAAGATAATTCTACTAATGCAAATTTTATTGTCTTTTTTTTTTTTTAATTTGCATACTTTTCCTTACACAGAAATACACTTCAGGATGCAAAAGACAGCTTTAGATTAAGAATACAAAACATGAGATGCAGGCTTGTATAAGTCTTTGCTAAGTAGCTTTATAACTGCATTTATCTCTAATTATCTTTCAATTATACATATCAATATCAGCATTTAGGGAGCTGTAAATATATATATTTAAATGCGTCTGAACATAAGAACATGGAAACATGTCTCGGTCTCACAACTAAGCTTGCTAAGAGTGCAGCAAAATGTATTTCCTCAGTATATGTTAGAAACAATACCTGTTGTGTTTTGATGTAGCATATATCAATTTAGAAGTAGGGTCCACATGTATGGGAATGTATGGGAAGCATAAATAACCAAGTGAAACACAAGCGGGACACAGCAGATGGAGAGAATCATCAGAGCACACTTTGATCATAACAATAATGTTTCTGATGCTGCTTTCTTGCTAGTTTATATGCTAATGCATTGGGGTTATCTGAGGTTGCACATCAGATGATAGGTCAATAGGCACATTTCTGACGGCCACATGACTAGATGAAGGATATCAGCCCCCAAAAGATGGTTAGAAAGGTCACTAAACATTTGCATCAGACTGGAAAATCAAAAACAGCCTAAATGAACATCTTGAAATATATTGTTTTTCTGGGATGCTGCAAGAGGTCAGTAGGAGATGTAGAGAAATGTATTGTATTGCCTTGACCACAACAAATACAATTGAATACAGAGACTGTTGGTCATAAACTACATATGTGATCCATTGAAGCAGGATCAAAGGTCCTGTAAAAAGTGATACAGCATGTTCTTAGGAAAGTGTCAGACAATATGATGTAGAACCTATGGACCAATACACTATGGACCCTTGTAGTAGGCCTGGCTGGGATGGATTTACCTTTCTTCGTTTCTGGAAAGTGGCTTTAGGGGAAGGTAGCCATTGCCCAGAGACTGACTGGGCATCAGTCTGTCATGGGAAGTGGTGGCTGATTGCCCTTCCTTCACTTGGTGACTTTAGGGGGTAATTTCCCCCTGTTCACTCATTAAATTGGCTTTATCTCAATCAATGAGCTTTATCGCTTTTGGTCTTCCTATCCTCTACCCTGCCTCACTGGTGGAAGAGTGAGCCAGCAGCTCTGTGGGATTTAGCTGACATTTGGAGTCAAGCCTCCACAACTTTAAAGACAAAGCATAAATTGTATCTGGGACCTAGACTTACTCATACTGAATTGTATAAAAAAAAATATTTTGTCTGATACTTCTTTCATCACTTTTTACATCTGTCCTATTTTTCTCTTGAACAGTGTTGATTTTACTATTTTTGACTTGGAGAATTTCCTTTATTACATGTGACTCGTGTTACTGTAACAGGTTCACAGCTTCATTAGAAGAGGCACTGATGGAGAATCTTTGAATAAGCAATTAAAGCATGCATTGCTTATGTGAATATGGTGTGTACAGTTTTTTATATATTTGTTCATATATATACATGTCTTTTCTTCAGGAAACTCATTAGTGAGCCTAAAAGTTAATGCCATTTCTAGTGAACCTTCTGATATGAGTAAGATCAGTGATGGTTTGAGTATATTACCCCCCTGCTCATTATTTTCCTCCATTTCTCAGAGAAAAGAGGAGAAATTTGGATTTGTTGTATGGAAATCATACTTGTTAGAGGTCCTGTTTCTGTTTCCAGGATTTGTGCGTGTGGTATAAATTGGGGAGTCATTTCCTGTTATGTAGACACTGAATAACAAAATCAGAATTGTTTAGGTTGGAAGGGATGTTCAAACATCACCTAGCCCATGAGGAAGGGACATCTTTCAACAAGATGGTTTTTGCTCAAAGTCCTCTGCAACCTGACCTTTAACATTTCCAATGATGGACCATACACAACTTTTCTGAGCAACCTGTTCCAGTTTCACCACCCTCCTCATTGTAAAAAATTTCTTCCTTATGTCAGATTTAAATCTACTGTCTTTCAGTTTAAAACCATTGCTCCTTGCCCAGTCACTACAGGCCCTGGTAAAATGTCTCTCTCCCTCTTTCTTATACACTCCTCTATATATTGAAAGGCTGCAATAAAGTCTCCCTGGAGTCATTTCTTCTTTGGGCAAAACAGCCCTGACTCTCTCAGCCTCTCCTCGTAGGAGAGGTGCTTCAGCCCTTTGATTGTTTTTGTGGCCCTCGTCTTGATTCATTCCAACAGGTCCAACGTCTTTCCTGTACTGAAGACTCCAGAGCTGGATGAAATACTCCAGGTGAGATCTCACCAAAGGGGAGTAGAGGGGCAGAATCACCTTGCTCGACTTGCTGGCCACACTTCTTTTGATGCAACTGAGGATACGTTGGCTTTCTGGGCTGCAAGCACATGTTAATGGCTTATGTCCAGTTTTTCACTCACAACTATTCCCAATCCTTCTCCACAGGGCTGCTCTCAGTCCATTCATCCCCCATTCTGCACTGGTATTGGGAATTATCCCGACCCAGGACCTTGCACTTGGCCGTACTGAACTTCATGAGGTCTGTGCAGGCCCACTCCTCCAGCCTGTCCAGGCCCCTCTGGATGGCATTGCTCCCATCAACTGTATCAACTGCACCACTCTGCCTGGTGCCATCTGCAAACTTGCTGAGGGTGGACTCAATCTCACTGTCTATGTCATTGATATTAAATACTATTGGTCCCAGTATGGGCCCCTGAGGGACACCACCACCCAGTCACCACTGGTTACTGGTTACAAGGACATTGAGCCATTGACTGTAACTCTTTGGATGAGGCCATCCAGCCAATTTCTTATCCATCCAACAGTCTATTCATCAAACCCATTTTAGCAGCAAGAATGTTTGGGGGGACTGTATCAAAGGCCTTATAGAAGTTTAGGTGGGCTCTACTTTGTCCACTGATGCAGTCACTCCATCATAGAAGGCCGCTAGATTAGTCAGGCATAATTTGCCCTTAATGAAGCCTTGTTGGCTGTCTCTAGTCACCTCCCCTTCCTCCATGTGTTGTGACATGTCTTCCAGGAGGATCTGTTCTATGATCTTACCAGGCACAGAGGTGAAGCTGACTGGTCAGTAAACACACCCAGAACAACTTTTTCTGTCTAAATGGAGTGAGAAGTAGGACTAGTGGTATTGCCTATAGTAAGTTCTCTACATCCAGGTCTGTATATTTTTTCCTGAACTTTAAAAATCCCAAAACTGAAATACGCCATTCAGCTTTCTACTTAGGCTCAATGTGGGCTTGAGTAGCCTTTGTCCCAGGGATGTGCCCCATGAAAATTGTCCCATCTTTCCTGAACTTACACATAGATTGGATGCACATATACTTGCATGGTACCTTTTCTTTTATAGTATTTCAGGATGCCTGTTCTTGCACCACTGATCTAGGAAATAAATAAGCAGCACCAGGTCTGTCTTTCCAAGGCTGAAAAATGCACTGAGCTATGAACTGAAAACAAAAGCTGTTTCACAAATGCTGCCATCGAGACCCAGCCTATGTGGGGGACAGAGTCCTCTGCTTTGGTTACGGAGAGAACAAAAACTACCAAAAAGAAAGGAAAACTTCAGACTGATGAGATTAGACTAGAATAAAGAGACAGTTTAGGAAAGGATAAAGAGAACAACAGGGGCTTTAGGTTAGGAAAGCTGAAGAATTGTACAGTTGAAGAACAGTAATTTCTTCTAGCATAGTGCCCAAGCCTACAGCCTTGGCACAACCCATCCCTGAAGCTCCTCTGTGCCTCCAATGCAGTCAGTTACAGTGGCATAAGGCATCCAAGTATCTTACTCTTTAACATTTTAGAACTAGCATGTTGAGGATGAAAATTAAGTTCATCAGCCTAATCTAGCTGCTCATTTTATATATGCCGATACAATTTTCTTCCATTTAAGAAAAATTAGTGGGGATGGGGAGACAGTGTTTGTTTGTGCGTATTTTATTTATGTTCCTGATTTGTTTAATTATCTTGGCTTAGAGGCTCACAAAGAAATGGAGTTTTCTTCACATGAGAACAGGCAGCCCTACTTAAAAGTCAGAAGTGCTTCTTTGTTTTAAAGCTGTTTTTCCCTTTACTGAGTGATTTGCAAGTATGTTATTAAAAAAGCCATCACTGACCAGTGACCAGAATAAGTAAGAAGGTTTTCTTGTTCACAAAGGTATTCCATTTCCAGATAGGAGTACAAGGGGGCTTCCAGAAGAATCTGACCCAATATTTATACAACATACATATATAGCACATGTCACTCAGCACTTGCATTGGCTGCTCCACCTTTGAATTTCTTTCCAGTTTCTGAGCTGTAATAGAAAGTGTTGTTTAGCTGCGGGAATGAGACCATCTATTCACAAATGGCTTTTCAGTAGGAACACGTTTAACTGTAACGGTCACATTCCCCAAATATTTCTGGGAATCTAAAACCAGACTTCCAAACCAGAGTGGCCCAGGAGCTAGGTGTGATGTGGTGAAGGAAAATTTGTCCAGTCCCAGTGCAACTGCTGAGCTGACTGAATGGCATGCACAGTTTACACCTGTAAACACAGAGTGGGTAACAGGAATGGCTTGGTAAACATGTCCTAGTTAATCCCTTCATGGTATAAAAGACTGCACTTCAACTAAAACGGTTTGGATATTTTTAAACATTTAGCAATCTTTTCCCTAGCCTCTACCACAAGCATTCCTATGGCGTGCAAAAAATGCATTTGTGGTTAATTTCTTCTCCAATGGGTTACATTCTATTCAGATTAATGTCTGCAATGCATGTAGGCTGCCTGAATGAACTAATATGTTCCTGAAGTCAAATAATGGACTGCTAGAAGTCCACGATGAGATGTATGGTACTGGTCTACCATCCTCATTATACCAAATAGAAGGGCTGCTTGAGAAATCCTCGATGCCAACCGCACAGTAAGTAGCCATATGAATCAACACCTTGAATTCAAGTAATGTCTTCACAGAAGAAAGGACTTATTTAAGTTGAAGGAGAGTGAAATGTGCCAACAGTGTTCCAGTACGACCGTAATGTGCTTTCTGACAGATGCCATGCTCCTTTCAGGCACCCAGGCAACAGCTCAGTATTTCCAGGGCTCAAATGAATGCTGCTCAGTTCTTACCTGGTATTTCTCTTGAGCAATTTTAAAATAGTCTTGCACTTTGTTGTATGAAAAATCTCCACCGGTACACAGTTCCTTAGCAAATTACTCACAACTCTGTCAAAGCTGCCTTTTTTTCCTTATTTTGAATGCTGGAGATCCTTTTGGTTGTATTCAAATGTCACAGTGAATCAACTAAATGTATTGACACTTTTGCAGCCCAGATCATCTCCTGAAATGCAGCAATGCAGGGTTTTGATTGAAGAACCAAAAATTAGCATTCAGTTACTGTCTCAAGACTGCCTGGACTGTTCTTCCTGGCCAGAGTAACATGACCTTAAACCAGTGCTGTGCTGGGGAGGGGCACTTTGATGAACACCCCTTTTTTTTCATTCATTATTCCCCCCCAATTAAGAGGCCTCCTCTTTAGCTCTACAGTAAAATTGTTGATGGGACCAGCCCCAGTCCCAGTGGATTATACACAAATCCTTGTTCTTGCACTTCAGCACTGGTAAAAGGCAAGATTGCAACTATACTTCCCTGTCTGCACAGCAGTAATTGAGCATTCATCAGTAGGACTCCTGGCACAGTTTTTAGGAGCAATGCTGCTAGTCATGTTGGTGTGGCGGTGTGCTCTCCCTGTTTTGCTTCCCTTCCCCCGCCCCCTGGTTCCTGCTTGGGCCTTGGCCACCATGGCCATTACAACATCAGTTGTGATAACTTGCACCTGGACTTTGGGGGATGGCTGGCAACACAGTCAAAATACTGTCTGGAGTGGAGACCTAGAAATTTTGTTTCCTTGAGAAAATGACTATAGGTCAATTATCTTACTGTATAGATAGTGGACAGCCCCAGAGCCCTTGGAGCTCTCCTGTATGGCAGCGGGCCGCATGCCAGGATCTCCCCTCTTGTGAGGACGCTTGCTTAAGGTTCTACTCCTCAAGGTTGAGAGATTCCTTGCCGCAACAGATTCTCAGTAAGTGAATAATAGCATGTAAACTTTGAAATCTTGGCTAAGTAATGTAAAGGATTGATTGCGCTTATATAATCCTTTAGACATAAACTGTTGGCCAAGTCTGGGAATAGGATTGGATCCAGCCGCACCCAGACTCCTCTCTGAGAAGGAGTTTAGAAAGCAAGGGGGTCCTTTCTGAACCTCGTGACTCAACGGGAGGGTGTCCCTGACAGCTTCTCTGACCCTGTCCTCTGTGCAGTAAATAATAGAGTGTACCCTGACATCGAATCTTGTAAAACACTATCACATTTACTACTGGTTTTATTGCACTTGCTACTGATTTTGTTAAATCACTGTTTCACCTTAATAAATATTTCACTACTTCACTCTAACTAGTGAAATTAATCACTCTGTTTGTGACAGTTGGAAGGTGACTCCAGTTTCCACTTCACTTCCGCATCCCCGACCCTTCCCATGGTATTGGCTTGCCCTTATTTCCCCAGTCTGGAGCACACAACGACTGAAACACAGGTGGAGGGAGAAGAGGGGATTGGGCCAGGCCCCTGAAGGCAGCTATTCAAACCACGAGGCTCTATGAACTATGAGCATCACTGCCAGGAACAGCATAGACAGAGTCAGCACCTCCCATTCAAAAATGGTGCTCCAAGTCTATGTAGTATAGAAAATGTTTTTATAATGTTACAACTTATTGGAACGTAGTATTCATAATAGAGGGACTGGAAGGGAAAAGGGTAGATCTTCATCTGAACTTACCCCTTCAGCACATGTGTAACTCTTCATGTCTTTCAATCTCTAAGATGTCTTCAAAGCATGGTCTGGCTCTGAACAGTTGAGTTACCCTCAATTAAATGTATTAAGTTAAGGTTAATTTTATAACCAATCTGGTTGAAAGACTAATTTATATTACACAGTTCTGGCTAAAATGATTCCAAATGTCAATGTTGTCTCAATACACATCTTAACTGTTTCACAGGGCTTGTTATTCATCTGTTTTCATCTTGAGACAATCTCATTGCATGCAGTGGAATTAGTTACTCTGAGAACAGGAAAGATCCTAACCTTGAACACTAATCCTCAGCCTTTATTAAACTAAAGCTAAGGGCAGGAGGGGCAGGGAGAGTGCAGGGAGGAGGAAGAGAAAAGCAGTACCTGACAATGTAAGCCAGAATTTGACATATATTTGCACAAGCAGGAGGAACAAAGCTGTAAGAGGTACCTTTTCTCTGTGCTCTCCTCAGGTGAAATAAAGGCAGTATAGCACTGCACGTGTATGCACGTGTGATCGACTTTATTCGTGGGTAGGTGCCCAGAAGTGAATGGCACTGCTACACAGACTATAAAATGCAGATGGAGCTGCATGACTGGCATCTTTGCCTATGTGTTCCCCATAACCTTTTTCTATTCCTGTTACATTAAAGTCTCTTAACTGATTATGCAGGATCTCAGCCTGCTATATGATCCTGTTACCTTCAGGCATAATTGCAAATGAGACAAGAAATCTCAGCTGTACTGCTCCTTATAATGGCATTCTCTCTTTGTCCGTTGTTAATTATTCCTTGCAGCTGACAATGAAACACAAAGACCAAAGAGTTAATTTTCAGCATAATGAAAAGTCAGTACATGCTAATATGTTTCATGTTACTTTGCTTATTTACCTAGAAAAACGTTATTTTGTTTTACTCTGTGAATACTTAAAAGCCAGGCGCTATATAAAAGGTGAGAAGAAAAGGCACAAAGAAAAGCATCAGATTTGTTTGCAAACCAAAGAGGACTTGCCACAAGCTGTGCTGAGAGAAAACAATTGCTGAGTAAAAAACTTTGTAGGTTTTCTTTCCATGGCCCTACAGCTTTGATGGTGCCTTTCCTTGTGTGGCACAGCCTTGTTGTTGCCACCATGACATGTGTCAGTGTGCGACTGACGTGACACCCAGCAGGAAGGATGGAGACACCCTCATGAACCACATCCTATCTCTCCCCAATAGGTATGGAAGATGGAAGAGGGAAACTTGCCCTGGAGGACTCCTCCTGCTCTGCCAAGGGCTGCAAGTGGAACACCCTAGTGACACCGGGGAGTTCCAAAGGAAAACCATCAAGACTTCCCACAAAATAATCCCCTGGTGTCAGTGAAGCTGTGAGCAGGATCCAGCCCATCAGATAAGGAGGAAAGATGCATGAGTTATTCCTCCAGTGCCCTGTGGTACCTGTCTTCCTCTCATAGGCTTACAGGAGTGAAGAGTACATTTCATCGTCTATAACTTATCTGATTCTGTAATATAGCTAAACATGTATTTTGCATATTTATAGGTGTCCATTATGCTTGGACTTCAGCATCAAACTCAAGCACAACAATGTTCAGCCTTTCTCTACTTTTATATTATTTAGCACAGGACATTTGCCAGACCTAGAAGTCCCCCAAAGGTTTTTTCCATCATCCTCTGCAGTGACTTCAGCTGTGTTCATATGTTGATATAGGTTTTTTCTGCTCAAATTGCATTAACTTGCATAGGACTTGTGTGCTGTCTCATATTCAGTATGTACTGAAGTGCTTTAATATCTTGTGCCCCCTAAAAATTGTTTGTTGATCTTAATCCAAGTAAGTGGAATATGAGGAAGTGAAATTACTAGGTATCACCATAACTGTATTTTTTTCTAAGAATATTGCCTAGAACTGATGCTTCATTCAAACATACTAATCAAAAATTAAATGTGGATCTAATTCAGATCTTCCATTTACTTTCAGTACTGCAGTTTTAAATTCATAAAGCCTAACATTTGCTAGTCAAATATTATGCAGGCAGCTGACACTATTTATTCAGAGGATGACTCTTACAGTTTTGTGCAATGCCATATGATATTTGAGGATAAGGCTTACTCAATCCCTCTTATTGAAGCCATTCCTCTTCTTCCATCCTTCTGCAGCCGTATTTTGAGAGAGAGAGAAAATGAATGTGATAAATGCAGCAAACAATTACCATCAGGGGAGAGGTTATGCCTTATCCTCACAGCCTGAAGGAAGGCAATGAATGCTGAACACCTTAGCCTTTTTGTAGTTCAAGTCTCTAATCGAGGCAGTATTTTGTTCTTTATAAGATATGTGAAACACGACTCATAAAATTATACTCATTATTTGAAAAAAATAAAAGAAACAGCTTATACATGATCACAAGCACTCAAAAGCTAGAGACTTCTCATGCTTTATTTCTATCAGTGTAAGTTCTGCATCATTAATAGTAGGGAACCTAGGAAAAATAACACTTTTAAAATTCAGGTAGTTATTTCCCCCTTCTAATCATAATTCTTAATTGCATACATTTTCAGAGGTGTCTGAGTCTGGATATTTCACCTAAAAATACTGGAGCTTCCTATGGAGAAAGTATTTGAAATAATGGGATGTTGATACAGATGTGGTGAATTTCTTTCTGCAAGGTGCCTCCACGGATTCCTCATTTTGTGGAAATTATGTCATTGCCCTCTAAAATGAGCAATCCTGGAAAAATTTATTCTCCTGTTTTCTTACCATAGGAAGGAAGGTGAGAGTCCCATCTGACCACTAAGGTCATCACCAGGTCAATATTCAGCAGCTTGGACCCATATGCTTGTCTATTTAGTAACTGTGATTCAAACTGTGATGTCGCAACTGGAAACATGTCGCCAGCTCACAGCTCTCTTCAGTGTAATAATGAAAGTTTCTCTTGTCCTACAGTCAGCTATTGCACTTCTGCTGGAGCCTAGAATAACTATAGTGGCTTAAAACAATATGATATGCTCTTTTAGGAAGTTATCATAGAGACCACCTGTCTTGCTTCTGCAAGGAGCAGAGGTTTCCCATCATAAGTCATTAGGGCTGTTTTCTTTAATGTCCTCTGAGACATAACAAACAGAAGTAACCAGGGCTTATGTTTAAGGACATGTAATTCCCTTGTAAAAATGACTGTAAAGTTTAAAAATAGTTGATATACATTGTTAAAATATAGTTAATGTGTATTTATTGTCCTTATATATCCTTGGCTTATCAATTTTGACACAAGGGAAATCTCACAAGGTTCATGCATCTGAGCTAGGTTTCAACATGAACACTTTCCCACTTGTTTCAAATATGTTTTAATATAACTAAGTGCTATCCTGCCTCACTTAACTCGGGCTCTGCCTAAATAATAATGGAGTGTATATTTTACAGCTGTATTTTTGACTATTTACCTTCTTGTTCACAATTTATTGTTCTGGAGGCACAAGGAACAAACCTCCTCAGAAGAGAAGCTTAACCCAGAAATTGTCAGCATGTATTAATCTTCATTATTTCAAACCATACACTTTTTTTTTTTAATGAAATATTGAAACATTCCCACATGGCCAGCTGAAAACATTTCCCTTTATAGTGTAGAAAATGTCTAGCATCATTTGCTTAACGTCTTCATGCACATTTGCACTTTCACAAATACACACATAAACTCAGGGGGAAGCAGGGTCAGAAACTCATCAGTTATAAAATGAACAATTTTTAAAGGCTGTGGGACTCTCAAACAAATAGGGATTTATTAAGCAAACAAAACTGTAGGCTGGTCATTAGGAAAATGTTCTCAGCACTGAGACTGATTAGACCACGTGGGCATGACAAGTCCCAGGTATGGAGATTGTATAACCAAAAGCGACGTCTTTATCAGTCACAATACCACTCTATGGGTTTGGTTTTGGGAAGAACACAAACACCACACCTCAGAGAAGCTCAAAACTCAGCCTACAAGGGGCAGGCAGCTACTTCGCTCAGTTACGCAGCAGGCCTTGGGCTTCTTTTAATAAGAAAAGCCCCACGTTATTTGCCCTGCATCAGCAGACCTATTTGGCGATTAATTTACGTAGCAGGTGCAATTAATTATTGATGAAAGGCAGTCAAGCTGTTTTACTTCAGAGGATTTCATTTGAGGTAAATCTGACTACGTCCCAGGTGATTGCTGCTTCAGCCCTCCCAGTGCACAAACTGGAGAGTGTGTTTCGTCTCCCTGGAGCAGGCTGCCATTACGCTTAGCTTGGCCTGGTAGTAATTAGAGCGACCCAGGATTTTTCAGAACTACTACATCTTAAGAAACACAGCTTTACCTCCCTTGACCTTCTCCGCAGCTGCCAGGCTGAACAAGCACTGTGGGACTAAAAGCATAAATTAAATTAGTGACTCCTTCAAAACAATATTGATTCAGGAAGTGCAATAATGGACAACTGCTTCCTCAAAACCTGCACTCTGTTCAAGTCATTGAGAAAATGTATAAGGGACCATTAATTCAGCGGCTTTTATAATGTGATTTAACTAGTATAATAGAGACTTAAGCCAAGCCATTTCAAATATGTGCATTCTAGTATGAAAAGGAGTGTTTTAAAAAAGGATGGAGAGTTGTAGTTCATGTTATTGCCACGTTTTGTCTTCCCTTTTTCTTTTCTAACGAGGCAGAAGTACATTCTTTTATTCTAAAAAAATGTTTAGTACAAAAGCAAACTTCATCAAGGAAAAGGGGATGAATAGGTTGCAAAGTCAGAAGGACAATCCAAACATATACCAATTTATTGAATATCACAGTTGTCCAAAAGATCTGTGGATTCTAAATTTGAGAAGAGTTTGAACTGATATACACGTGTCACCTTTGATGTACAGCCCTTGAAACTGGTTTTTAAATAGTATTAAGCATGCAAAGGTTTAAACACTCACTCTGACCAACTTACTTATTTTAAGCAATGTATTTCCACCTGCAGGCTTTCCCTGATTATCAGTTTTTGAAATTTATAACTTCAATGCACGTACCTTTATACATATAGTATTGTCCAAATGTAATTACCTACAAATGGTGAGACAATAAATCTTGTTTAAGCAGGCTATATAAAAACAGAGCAGCTCAAGGTTAGTCCCTGCAAAACAAGTGTGTTTGTTCTTTACAAGACCTTGCTTCGAAAATATCCATATTAACATCTAGATTTGTCACCTCTGCCTTTTTGCATGCCTTGGGTTAGCAGAGAGTCTTCAAAAGAGCAGGCTCTGGAAAGCAAATTATCGTGCTGCTGACAACACTGCCACGCTGAACTCAGCCACAAACCACCCCCAAAGTACAATGGGCTTCTCCAGCACGGGCAAAAAGAAGTGACCTTCATGCATAATGCAGGGTCCTGACACATATCTACTGCCCGTGTGTGGCTGCAACCTTCCAGCTACATGGGGAGTTCTTAAAATACCAGCTGTAGGAACTTCTGTCAGCTCAGGAGACACGAGATATTATAATTGAGTTACAGTGAAAGCTGTGGGAGGCTGGGGCTGGCGTGTACCTGTCAGTATCCCACAGTGGCACTGAGGAGATGCCAGCACTGGGTTAGTGAAAACGGAGCATCCAACAGTGTTTTAAAGGTATCAGTCTTGATAGTCCCTTAACTTGGGTCGGTTTTACAGCAGGCTTCAATTGCATTACTTTGATTTTACGCTGATATGAGCCAGGAAACCTTCCGATACTTGACTTTTCCTGACAAGAACATCTAGATGGAAAACACCTGTGGGGGTAGCAAAGGCATGAATAGAGGCAGGTTTTTGTTTGTTTGCAATTGTTTTAGTGAAATTGCATTTCTGATCTGGAAAATCGATTAGTTCTGCTTGATCTTTCCCCAGTAATTCTGAGGATAATTGGTAAATATGTTTATCCTGAAATCTCTTTGGTATTAGGGTTCAGTCCTCTTTATATTCCCCAGTTCCTAAAGACAATGAGCTCAGAGGACTATGCACTATTTACTCTTTGACAAAGAAATAATGTAGCACAACTTTAAAGAGAACTGCTAGAAGAGATGCAATTGAAGAAATTGTTCCAACTGTCATTATGATGTCCTTTTAGATTAATTTATTATGCTTTTAAAACCTATTTGGGAGATAAGTATGCAATTTAGAACTATAGGTTCTATAGAGAAAGATAAAAATAAAGGGGATAAGAGGGATGCTGGAATTCCAATATACTGTGGTTTTGAACAATAGTAATGGTATGGATTCATTTGGATCCATGGGTTTATCACTTAAATTGTACTAGAGATAATCAGGGAGTCTATGGCATGGTGGTAAAAGGTGTGGCTCTCCAATTCATTCATTTCCTTAGTTTAGATGTCATTTACACCTTTGCATTCTTTTTCAAGTTTTTTATTTTCTGTGATCAAAAGGAGCATCTTTCATTCAGTATTCTTTCCTGCATGCTGGACAAGATGCAAAAAGTGCCAGTCTTTATTTAGCCTATGCGAAAAAACAGAGGAAGGGTCCTGCTTGCACAAATCAGTTGCAATCACAAACCATATTGAGTTCAATTTGGTATAAGGCTTTTAATACTTTTTTTATGGAGAATATTTTTTATTTAACATAGATTTAATACAAAAAAAAAATGAAGATCACTTCTTTCTTGAGACAGAGCTCCTAATTTCATGCAAAGCACCACTCTACTGTCAGCACATCATTTTCTTATATTTGTATTTAAAGACTGTATTTAAAGTGGTTACTCTTAAAATCTCAACTGTGGCCATAACTCCCTGGCAGGATGAGTAATGGCACTACTGTCCTCCCCTGGGCAGCAGGATTGCCTGAGTTGGTTCTGTAGGGCTTGGTTTTGGTAACCCCCACCTCTGACAGCCCATATACCTGCCCCTTAATTCAGGTTTGCTGGTGGGAGCCATCCCATCAGCCCACGCTTGTGCTTCAGCACAAGCAAGGGTCACTGGGGCAGCTGTGCTGCACTGTTATCCCAAGCTGAAAATCAGATTTCATAAGGGGTCAATAAATTCACTTATAAAAACTGCAGCCCCAACTACCCCAGCTGAGCTTCCTGCCTACGACAGATGAGTGACAGGGAAATATTAGCTGGCAGTAGGAGGCGGCTGGGAAGGATTAGCAGGACAGCTTCTATTTTCTGCTGGAGCTCATCATAACACGTGGCGTCACTTTTTTTTTTTTTTTTCAGTTAAGGAGGAGGACTGAAAGGTTTTGTGGGTGTTTGCTTACAGGTGTACTGCCTAGGCAAAACCTTGTGATGCCCCAGGCTATTGAACTTCTGCAAACCTATTGCAATGCTTGAGCGCGTCAATAACAATGCTGTAGATTTTGTACACTTCTCTGTAAAATCCTTTGTTATCTTAGTCCTGATGAAGGGCGAATCAAAAATCTAGACATTTTAACAGCCCCCACGCACGTTAGCACATGTGGGCATTGCAAGAATAGCACAGAGGACTGGGAGATACATCTCACCTAGTGCAGGCACAGGACCTGTTCCCAACATGCATAGACAGCACAAGAAATAGGGCAGCCCTACTAACAGCATTAGACCCCTGCTGTTGCCAACAGTGAACCATCTCCCTCTCCGCTTGCCCGGCTGCTTAAAACTATTTTCCACTGCACACTTGTATTAGTAGCTTCTGTGGCAGGTCAGCACAGAATCTGGTGTAAATCTCCTGTGTTATCCTGTTGCAGCATGAAAATTAAAAGGCTGCTGGCCATGATTATTTTCTACAACTTGAATATGTGGGTGAAAGAAATTTAAGAAACAGTGCTGACAGCTCCTCAGATGATGAGAAACAACCATACTTCAGTAAAATTATTCTTGGGTGTGCAGATCCTTTTCTAATTACTGGCAACGAGGACAGAAGAAAAACTTAGATTAACAAAACTGGTTACATAAGAAATTTGAGATGAAAAGAGAAGTGAACACTGAATCAAAAGGGTAATGATCCCACAAGCAGCACAATGACTGCTGCGCTGCAGTGTGGGTAGAGTAGGTTTTGATGTCAATCAGGCAATAGTAGAAATGACTCACCATCTTTTTTTGTAATTCCTTCTTTAATTAGTAGGACTTAAACTAAGTATCACACACACACGTAAATCACCTGTCTATCCATCTGTCTGAATATGCATCTAGTTCCAACCTCTTCTTCCTTTGTTATTATTCACTGCTGTCCCTAAGGGTACCATTGAAGCAGAACATCGCTGAGTAAATCAATATATTTTAAGGATGAGCTTTCATGCAAGTGACACTAATTATCACAAAATAACGAAACTCTACCGTCAAACCACCTGACCATATATACTCTACTGTTTTATATGCAGTCATCCTCTGAGTGTTTCTGGTGGTTCCAGGAGGTGGGTTGTTTTTTTCATCGCTGTTCCCACCAGCTAAAATTAAACTGTCTCAGTGTGAGAAGAATTAGAAAACCTGCAGTAATGGATAGTCATTCCTTTCAGAGAGAAGCAGTCATAGGGACACTTTAAAACTTTCAAAAATTGTCACTTTCCAACTGTGGCAAATTCTTCTTGTTTTACTTATGAAGGAAACCAGCAAAGTGTACCTGTTCTGTTTTCACATGTAATCCCATGAGATTAAAATTTTGTTAGAAGCAGATGCTTATTTTTAGCTTTATTGTCAGAGCCAAAGACAACACTTCAATATTACAAAGGAGAGGGCAGTCTTCACTGATAGCACTGTGCTAATTGCTGTCAAAATCATGTTCTTGACAGACAGAAGGAGCTTCAGAAGGAAAATAAATGTAAAGCCGGGTCTATTGAAAAATTGCTGCTAAGCCAAATGGTTTGTCTTCTTTGGACAGGACCATCCACTGGAAGGTCTTTGCAACACTCTTTATCACAGCAACATTTGCTGTATGAAGATAAAAAAAAAAAGTGTAGAAGCTTGTAAGGGAACACAGTGCATGGTTTTGTGAAGTCTGGAGCACCCCTAGAGATGTTTGACAGTAGATGAACATCCTATAATGCCAGAAGCAGAAGGAGAGAAAAAGCGTGCAAGAGCAGCTGCAGCTTTGAACCTTTTGCCCAAGCAAAGCCAAACCATGGCAGTACATCAACCTACTACATTAGAAAATGGCCCTTCTTGTGTGTATGGGTCTCGTAGCTTTGATGAAGGCTGAGAACCAAACAATTGCCCTACCTCTAATCTAAGAAGCACCTTGCCTACCTATAGTGCCTTCACAGGTAATCACACAAAGACATGGTTCAGCAGCCACTAGCTTTGCAAATCTCACCGCATTTCCTACCCGCTATAAGCAAGAGGATTACACACCCATCTTTGTGCAAAGACACGGGACAAGATATGGTGCAAACAAGAGTTTGCAGACTGCCTATACAGCACAGACTACCAACAGCACAGACCTTGTTATTGTCTCATTTTATAGACCACTAACACGATGTAGTAGTGTGATGGGTTCACGGGTCCAATCCATTTTACCGAGTCACTTACCCATTTCACAGAATCACAGAATATTCATGGTTGGAAGGGACCTTTGAGATGATCGAATCCAACCACAAAAGAAAACCCAAAAAAACCAAACCGGTGTTAAAAGAGAATTGCCACCCTAGAAAAATGTTCTTCTGGCGTAAATAAGCTTCTTAGAGTTGTAAAACAAAACAAAACCCAAAGAGACCTTGATGAACGTCTGGAACAGCCAGTGAAAAGCCCAGCAGTGAGCACGTTATCCATGCAATGTATGGCACCTCTCACTACCCTCTCTCTGTCAGCAATGCACATCCCTTTCATGTCTTTCCACAAACATCTCTATGTCCTTTCCCTAACACTGAGAAGCAGCCAGTGCGTAGCTTTCTGTCCTTACAGCATTTACAGTTTTAGACATAAGGGAGATAATTATTGCTGAAATTGAGCGTGTGAGGGGAAAAGCAGAGAAAAAAGCACAGCCATCATTGCATCCCAAACACAATGTGTGGATGTGTGTGGGTACACAAGTGCACATTTAGGATTTTGTATGGCCTCTGCATTCAGTATTCTGGGGATCTGAGCCATGCAAATAGCTTCATAGCTACAGCCTTCCCCATTGTCATCTCACCAACCTGTAGAAGAAACATGTACCCTGCCTGTCTGGTGACTTCTGACATGCCTGTCACCTATTCACCCTCCCTTAGCTTTATTTGTTGACCAAGGATTTGTTGTTTTCCATAATGGTATTCACCAACAGGATGGTAATAAGAATGAAATGAGCTTTACTTTTCCTTAGAAAAGTTGATATCCTTAACATATTAATATGTAAAGTACATACCTGGCGATGTGTGCATACTTCTCTTACTCGCAGATCAAGCCATAAACTGTTATTTTATAGGGTTTATGCCTGAGGGACTGACACCAAGTGTTAATTCAGGATCATTAATAAATTTAATAAATATGTTTTGATATTTTTATTTCAGGCAATTAATTCAGTTATTATATGACGCTGAAATTATTGTTAATACTTCTGATATCCCATCAGCAACCTTCCAACATCTTAGCACATTACTGTTTATCACAGCACTTTTTCATGATCTTCTGCTAATTCCCTCTTCATGTTTTTTCCAATTGACCTGAATTAATTTTTTCAGGTCAAATTTTATGAGCCATTATATGAAATGCTTCACTAAAATCTTTACATACAATCATATTATACACTTCTTTGCATTATTGAATTCTGCTTTTGCTAATGCACAGATTTTTTTGCTCTTGCTTGCCCATTGTCCATCTGTGACTAATCTTTCACTTCCAGCTAGAGATTAAAAAAAAGCACTTTGTCCCTATAAATTTCAAAAATAGCAACAGAAGAACCAAATAAGTCATGCAAGTAGGTCATTTCCATTTCTTTAGGAGTGAATACATGAAGTAATTTTCCTTCAATGTCATGTAGCAATCTTACAGCAGAGAAGCTTAGTTGTACCCTCCACCCCAGGCCTGTCTCTACCGCAGCTGCTGACACGGTTACATCAAACACTTTTTATTCTAGCAATAATGTGCAGTAACAGCAGGGAAAACTGGGCAGTGTGCTGCCCCGTAGAAATCTACATGTATGTACCAACTGGTTTGCAACCCAGAATCACAGAATCACATGTGGTTGGAAGGGACCTCTGGAGATCATCTAGTCCAACCCCCTGCCAAAGCAGGTCCACCCAGAGCAGGTTGCACAGGAACGTGTCCAGGCGGGTTTTGAATGTCTCCAGAGAAGGAGACTTCACCACCTCTCTGGGCAGCCTGTTCCAGGGCTCTGCCACCCTCAAAGTAAAGAAGTTCCTCCTCATGTTTAGGCGGAACTTCTTACGGTCAAGCTTGTACCCATTTCTTCTTGTCCTGTCACTGGGCACCACTGAAAAAAAGACTGTCCCTGTCTTCTTGACAGCCTTCATTTAAGTATTTATAAGCATTGACCAGATCTCCCCTCAGTCTTCTCTTCTCTAGACTAAAAAGTCCCTCAACATTTCCTCATAAGAGAGATGCTCCAAGCCCCTAATCATCTTCATAGCCTTCTGCTGTACCCTCTCCAGCAGTTGCCTGTCCTTCTTGAACTGGGACAGCCCAGAACCCAGGCCAAAGTCCCTTCTGCTGTGTGCTCCCCACGACTGCTGCTGCAGTGTTAGCTCCCACGTGCTTCATCAGGCACCGACCACTTGCAGCTGTTGCATTGCAGAGGAGTGTGTGAAGTTCCCTTATTTCCCACATCCTAAAAGCTGCAGCACGTTACAGTTAGTTATGATCCCCCTAAGCGGAATATCGCATGTGCCCTTCTAACTCTCCTATAAGTCACGAGCTACATTTAATATATCAGTGCTCGTTGTCTGCTCTTCGGCAAATATAACAGGGTGCTGAGGAGATTTATATTACCTGGATATCCAGTTACAAGTCATGACCTTAGGTCATTTCTGTTTCCTACTGCACAGAGTGCTATATTGAAGGATGTTCACGCTCTTCATCCTCACAGGTAGCTGAAATTTATTTCTTGAAATACACGGGTGGGTCTAGAACTGGACTACTCAAAAAAAGTTTTGCTTGATGGAGAAAATGCTGGGGGAGAAGACTCAGAGTACCATAAGCACCTCTGGGGTAGGGCTGCCCCTCTCCTGCAGGTTTTCACGGGGTCTGCCACAAATAACTCCTGTTAGATTTCATAATCAAATAAACTAGAGATAACCATAAAACTATTACTGCCTTCCTGAATGCTGAGGAAGGTCATATATAACTTTTCAAAGGAAATAGTGACTGGCATCTTCATGACTTAATGTTTTATACCTGGGCTGGCCAGGGCTCCGGGCATTGCTCAGTAGGGAATAAATATGCTGCAGGAGAGAAATGAACTAAAGGTCACAACAGATATGCCTTATATTTTATGCCTTGTATTTTATGCCTGTAATTCTTCAGGGTTTTTCTCATTACTCAAGGGATTGTTTTTATCTGTATCTCTGAATAGAAACAAAGGAGAACTTCTTACAGTAATTTTACTTTGTTTCTCTAAGCATTTCCAAAGTGTGTTTTACAGAAAACAACCTAACAAACACCAAGGCAGTAGAAAGTGACCAATGTTTTCTAGATTGTCACATACAGTTTTGAGTTCCTCAGCTCCCTGGAGGTAATTCATCACTAACAGTGTCTTACTGTGATGTGTCTGAAATTCATGTGAACTTACCGCCAAGGTGATATTGCTATACTGAAAACCTTCTGAAAGATACCGCATAAATAAATTTTAAAAATTCCAAAGGGAATAAATGTATGTGACACACAGCTCAGGTGGCTAGAAGTTTAAAAGCTATTACTTTCCATCATTAGTAGTCCCCGGGGCTAGAGCATTCAGCTGTGAAGACTGCTTCGTACTTGCTGTGACACAAGGTCATCATAAAGAAATTATTTCCTGTGGTGCTTAGCTGGAATATCTTTCCTAAAATGACTTCCATGGCTACAGGTAACAGTGTCCTTACCACCAGAAAACAAATACAAACCAAACAAAATAATCAAGGCCCAATAACTTAAGTGGTTTTTTGCAGAACACTGGATTTCAAAAGTTTAAACTTCTCAAGAAGTGCAGATTTCCAAATTTGCATTCTTCAAAAGCCCCTTACAAATATCCAGTATAATGTATTTATCAGCGCATGTGAAATACTTCAGCAGATACAAAGAAATTGCCTATTATGTACCAATTTACTAGTTCATTTCACATTAGTCCATGATTTATACCACATAGCTTCAATAGGATGACAGAATAGGAGAAGTAAATTGATGAGATTTAAGCTTTACAATGTTTTATGAAGTGGACCAAAATAATAGTACTTAAAAGATGACTTTAAAAAAATCTTCCAATCCCTATGCAAAAAGATGGAAAGATAAAAAGAAATTATGATTGTAATCTTTCATTTTTAACTTGATTTTCCCCCACTACCACTGGGCTCAGTGTTTATTCTCATGACAGCTAATAGTAAGAGTAAGAGGACTGGAAAGCTGATATTATTATTTGCCATTGCCTAGGTAAACACAGTGTGTTAGCAATTCAGAGTTTTACAGTACTTCAGCTTTTGGGGTTTTTTCCAACTACAGTAATTGTGAAAAGCAATGCTTCTGTTATCCTGGTGAATTCTGAAAATGCTCAGCTGTAAATCATCATCAAAATATTGTTAATAGTACCAGCCTGGAGTCTCCCAAGTGCAGAGATCATTATCATGTTCAGTCAGCATGCAAGGCTCTAGCAATAATAATAAATGCTAATGAAGTACAATTATACACACCTTCGTGGGAATACTCGCAGGGGACGGAGCACCTGCAAAGACTACAACCAATCTTGAAATCTTGAAAAATCATAAACCATTCAATGGTCATTCAAGTTGTTGTGCTGATCCTTTGTTTCTTTGAGAGTAATTACTGATTAGGCACCTGGTGAGATGCTCGTGGGCAGAGCAGGAGAGGATTTGTGTTGAGGACACGCTGAGTGCTACCTGCTGGCAGCGATGCACCGTGTCCATGCAGGAGGACAGGGCAAGAGGAGCGCAAGGGGGACAGGGAAATATACAGAGGGGAAAAGTGCAAACCCACAATTTTTTCTGCTTCCTGTAGTTCTCTTTGAGATCCTTCTTGGTCTTGACCAACCCCATGAGACTTGCACTTTTTGACATGCCAGAGTTTTGCAATTAGCGCAAGTATAACACAACCATAAATTTGTATATGTAAATGTGATTAAGAAATCCTTTGAACCCACATTTTTCCTAAGTAGAATCATAGAATCATAGAATCATAGAATCGTCTAGGTTGGAAGAGACCTTTGGGATCATCCAGTCCAACCATCTACCCTACTCTACAAAGTCCTCCCCTACACCATGTCCCTTAGCACTGCATCTAAACGGCCCTTAAACACAGCCAGGGATGGTGACTCCACCACCTCCCTGGGCAGCTTGTTCCAATGCCCTATCACTCTTTCTGTGAAAAATTCTTTCCTAATGTTCAGTCTAAACCTACCCTGTTGGAGCTTGAAGCCATTCCCTCTCGTTCTGTCACTAATTACCTGTGAGAAGAGACCAGCACCAACCTCTCTACAGTGTCCTTTCACGTAGTTGTAGAGAGTGATGAGGTCTCCCCTAAGCCTCCTCTTCCTCATACTAAACAATCCCAACTCCCTCAGCTGCTCCTCATACGATTTGTTTTCCAGCCCCCTCACCAGCTTCTTTGCCCTCCTCTGCACTCGCTCCAGCACTTCGAGATCTCTCTTGTATTGAGGTGCCCAAAACTGGACACAATACTCCAGGTGTGGCCTCACCAGTGCTGAGTCCAGGGGCACAATCACCTCCCTACTTCTGCTGGTCACACTATTTTTGATACAAGCCAGGATGCTGTTGGCTTTCTTGGCCACCTGGGCACACTGCTGGCCCATATTCAGCCCTTTGTCAACTAGAACCCCCAGGTCTCTTTCCTCCAGGCAGCTCCAGCCACACTTCCCCAAGCCTGTAGCGCTGCAGGGGGTTATTGTGGCCCAAGTGCAGGACCTGGCACTTGCCCTTGTTGAAACTCATTCCATTGGCATTGGCCCAGTGATCCAATCTATCTAGATCCTCTTGCAAAGCTAAAGTATTTTGTCCTTTGTAAATTTGTTTACCACAGAAATTTGCCAGGGACACAATCCGTTACACCACCTGTTTATTCCATATTTTACTGTTTTCTTATATGGTATTTTATCTCCTACGAAGTCAGCAATTACATTACATCATGTTAAATCCTGCTAAACTGCTAACATCAACTATGGCAAAGAAGCATAAAATGAGGCCACTGGTGAAATCTTACAGACTATAAAATATATGAGTGTGTATGCGTATATGAAAAAAATAAATGTATTGTGGAATATTTCTAATAAAATATTTCACTAAGGAACAATCATTTATCTTACTATACTTAGGTTCTGATAAAACACTAGAAAAAAGCCTATTTTTGCTAACAAGGAATTCTAAGTATCAATGTATCTTTTCTGCTGCTGCCTTTCTCCCGCCCCAGACTCCTACATCATCAGTTTCTCTTTGGCAAGAAATGTAAAGTTTCCAGGCTGAAGGAATATAACATACAGTTTTAGATGCCTGGGCCCAAACCAGTGGACACAGACTTCAGTCTATCTTCCACTACAAGTATTATTTATGTAAATAAGAAATATAAGATACAATTATTTATATGCAGTTGGAATAGCTAATGCTGTATTCACAACATATATCCACTGAAAGCAACTGTCAAGACTGACAAATGCTGTGGTCTTTTGGTCATCACCCGCACAGGAATGAACTTCACTCAACTCATGTGCACAGCAGAAGAATATCCTTCATTTTCAGATGCTCAGTAGGACACTTAAAATCCTTTAAGAAGAAAAAGTGGCCCCTACAAATATATTTAAAGGGAAAGCTCCCTTTTGCTTTTGTGGGGTCATTGAATAAAAGTATGTATGACTTATCTTACACAAATTACGATAGATAAAATTTGCAGTAGTGATTTAGAGTTATTGACAAGGATTATTATTATTAGGACTTTATAGCACAGAGCAGGGAGCATCAATCTAAAAAGTTGCTTGAAGGCATAAATATTTTCCATTTTGCAGCTAATCATAGCAAAAATGAATTTTAATTGCACATTAAAAGTTGTTTTATAAAGGAAAACAAGAAAGAAACAAAGTTGCTATGTTTTAACAGCCTACCGACATCCTTCTACTGGAATAGAAAAAATAATTTGTCATTACTGGGCATTCTTCTCAAGTTTAGGAAAAACACTGGTAGAGCCGATTGGACACCAGTGCTGTTTTCAAGCCCATTGATGCAATTACCTCAGCAGATCCGGATGTGATAAGAATCTTCACAGCATGTGTATCTTACACAGATGTACATCTTAGGGAAGTTGTAATTTTAGGGTAAAGTTTGAATTATATATAATTATGCCCCTCCAGGCATAGAAGCAGCAGCTACTACTTCCTGAGGCAATAATTAATATTAAATTAATGCATTATGAAAATTCATTTGTATTAATGAATGATAAATTAAGCAGGCATTACTATTACATTAATTTTAGATTTTAAAATCAGATTATATGAAACTTAAGGATATGACCTGTCCTTTATTTCTTTATAAAGGTCTGTAGAACTCTAGACAAAAAGAAGACACAAACTATTCCCATTTCAAGAAAAGGCATAATCATGCCTCCACAAGGCTCCAAGGGGATTGTAACTAACCATTACACGCCGAAAAGAAAGGGAAGACTGACACAGGGTAGAATCATGGGTAGAAACTGAAAAAATGGTAGTGTCATTAATGCTAACCAACATTTTTTTCCTAGCAACTAGATTTTATAAAATCTGGTTTCTCATACTGAAAGTCAAGCTGATAATGGTGCTTGGGCACCCTTCAACACCACTAAGGAATTTGCTGTATGACAATGTGCAATAGTGTGATAAATATCCAGTCCTGTGTTATGGTAGTTTCATGGATTAATGACAGAGCTCAGAAAACACTTCTAAAAAACAATCGCTGCCTTATCCTGTAGTGTTAGTGGAGTCCTGGAAGGAAAAAATGTGGCTCAACGAATGTGTGCGTATTGGCTCATTGACAATAGTGTGGTTACTCAGCAGGCGGTAAGTCCTGGTCTCCAGAAGAAGCAGTGTGAATAGCTGTGTTCATACTCCTTGTTGGGTATAGACCCTGCTGTACAATTTCTCCAGCCAGAGAGTTAATCTGCTCACTCCAGATATGAGCAGAGGATCTAACTGATTGGTGGATGAGATCATGGAAAGACGTGCACAGAAAGGCAACTTGATGCTATAAATCATAGAATCATAGAATGGTTTAGGTTGGAAGAGATCTTGGAGATCATCTAGTTCCAACCCCCTCAACACCTCCCACTACACCAGGTTGCTCAAAGCCCCATCCAGCCTGGCCTTGAACACTTCCAGGGATGGGGCCTCCCTCTACCACTTCCCTGGGAAGCCTCTTCCAGTGTCCCACCACTCTCATAATGAAGAATTTCTTCCTGATATCTAATCTGAATCTCCCTTCTTCCAGTTTGAAGCCCTATCATCCTATCACTACATGCCCTTGTAAAAATTTCCTCTCCAGCTTTCCCGTAGGCCCCCTTCAGATACTGGAAGGCCACTATAAGGTCCTCCAGGAGCCTTCACTTCTCCAACCTGAATGCAACCTGCATCTTCAGCAATGCTTATGAGAGGGGGAAAAAAAGCCACAACCAAACAAAAAACCACAACACTGATATCAAACCAAGCAATAGCAATACAGCAATTGTGAGCAGCAAATAATACATCAATGAATTTTGATCACCTGCTGCTTTTGCACAAAGTATATTATGTCTCATTCAATGGCAGGAAACCATCTCCTGCAACAAAGTGACACTGGCAGAGCACAGCTACAGCCATTATTCTCAGAGCCCAGAGGGGCAACAGTACCCAGCCTGAAAAATAAGCAAGGAGAAAATTTGTACAAGGAGGAAGAAATATTTTAGCTCTGTATGTAACTTTATGTTGAGATTAGCCTCACTGCAAAAAATGGTGATTGGCAAAAATAATTGAAAAACTTGGAAAAGATTCAGAAAATTAAAACGTAACACAAAGTCTGGAAAGGAGACTTCAGAAGAACTTATTGCTAAACGAAGTTTAAGTGAAGGTTGACTTGATCATGTTTTATATATAAAAAAGAGAAAATGATACTTTTGAAAATGAAGAGGGATTTCCTGGTGTTGAAAGAGGACCACAGACAAATACAAAAAGGAGAAAGGGCTACTGATGAATTTAGAGTATTTAATTTCTAGAAAATGTACAAATATTACCATTCTCTTACAAAGATACATATTTAGAATATTTCTGTAGACTTCTGAAATGCTAACTGGGGTCTAATTAAGTATTGTCCATAATTAAAAGGGTCCAACCTGCCCTTAGCTCTGAAAAGAAATCCATGAGTCATGAAGGCAGGCCATTTGGTAAAGCAATACCACAGTATGAACTGGAATAAGGATTTGAAATGAGGGTTTTCCTATGTGGTTTTTGAAAAACAAACCTGAATTGTAAGCCCTTGGAAAGCTGTGGCTGGAAGCTAAAGTTTTTCATAGCCCTAAATGGGTCAGAAGTTGCTCTGACCTTCATGAAATTTAATCTTTGAAATATACAATATCATTTTAAAACTGGGACCTGGGACTCCTACTCACTCCTAAGTTATTCCAAAGTACTCTACTTAAACTCTACCTAAATACTAAGTCTACTTTATAGTTACAACATTCCAGTTTATTTGACTCAGACAAAATGTGCCCTGTATGAATTTTGTATTAAAGTGGGGGTTAAAAAAGGTTTTAGTGCAGCCAACCAAAAGAAACATACTTGGCTTGTAAGTAACACTTTTTATGAACTATAGCGTGACATGACCACGCGTTGCCTCCCTATTACATGTAGCAATGTTTGAAGTACACAATGTACATTATTTATTTTTAGCTGTAGTGTCTCATAGTTCACCTTGTTCACTTGGTGTTCAAATGCAATTTTAGGTTCCTTTAGGGAAGGGAAGGGAAGGGAAGGGAAGGGAAGATGAAGAGAAAGAAAGAAAAAATAAAAAGAAAAGAGAAAGAGAAAGAGAGAAAAAGAGGGAAAAAAAAAAAGAAAAGAAAAAGAAATAAAAAGAACAGAAAGAAAAAGAAACAAAGCAGGGAAAATTTTCACAGTTTCTTGCAGAGGAGACATTTGGGCTCTCTCTCCCACCCTCTTTTCAGCCCACAGCAGAAGAACAGGAACTGAGGATGAGCAATGGATGAGGAAGACCTTCACACAGTGCCTGCAAAATGACAGCTTTAACCATATATTCACATTTTCTAAACCATTCAGTGTTGGCCTGAGGTTCCACTGAAGTCAATAGCAAAACTTTCACTGATTTCAATGGGAGAAATGAGTCCAGTACCTAGTGCTTTCAAAAGCTTTCTTCTTGACTATATTTCTTTTCCCTTTTTTTTAAAAAAAAATACCACCCAGCTATTTAACTGTGTCCTGTACAGGATTTCCACCTCGCCTCTCCGTTCCCCCTCACCCCCCAAGTCAATACAGAAGAAGTACATAAATATTTGTACTGCGTTCTTCTAAAAACCTTTTGTAGTGTTTACCTCAGTATGACAACTGGGTTTTTTAGGTTCAGCCAAAAAAATGAAAAGGTAAGGCAGTAGGACCATTTTCTCTTGCAACTATTAGTTGTATGGAATAAATAAACTCTACAAAGATACCTTTTAAGCTACTGGAAAATAACCTTCATATATAACTTCTTCCACAATACCATTCATTTAACAGAGAGGTTTTATACAAATAAAAGAAGATGGGATTTTTTTCTGTTCTTGTAATTAGAGCTCATGCTCACAGCAGCCATGTAAGTAACCAGAAAAAAAATGCAGGTAATTCTCTGAATGGCAAAAATGCAACAATATGTTCCTTTATTACAGGGAACTATATTTCTTATAAAAATCAAAACAACCCATATACAACACAGCTAAAATAACATTAATTGAGTTACCAGTCATAAGAATGTCTCCAAATTACTGGGGCTGAGACATTGTGTGGGCGCCACTCTCCACTCCAGTATCAGCTGGTCAGCTTACTTCCTCAATACTATAATCTACAAGTCCCAGGAAAAACTAACTGCATGTGATAAGCCATCTGTACAGTCCATTTAAAAGCAGTTTGGACTCATGGGAGTATTTAGGAAGCTAAAAAGTAGAAACAAATAAAATGACATTTTAGTTTGAAGTCCCAATACAGACAAAGAAGCAATCCCCACTACTGGGTCACTAAAAATTTTTCCCCTGGGAACTGAGGCAATAACTTCCTCAAACAAATATTTAATAAATGTTGGTGGTTTTCTCTCAGTGAATGAGAGAAAAAATACAAAACCAAACATTTGTTATTGAGTGGCACCAATGCATGAAATCCCATCAAGAATTTCTAGTTGTGAATCTTCCTTGAAGTTTGTTGAAGATAAGCCATAAAACATAAAATCAATGAAAAATTGTTGAGTACATGACTTGCACTGAAGTCATTGACTAACTAACTAAAAGCTTCATTACATTGCAGTGTACATGTGGGACCTCAGCTAAGACCAGGTGCACTTCAATGTTTTTATTATCTTAGGAGTGTTTGGTTACAGGAAAAGATAATAGCACAGTGCACCTGAGGTTGGCCTTTATCTAATTACGCTGATTGTAGAGAGTTGAAATTGCTTCTGAAAAGCAGTAAAACTGATGCATCAGTGAAAATGATTTTAGAACTCAGTTCTGATTGCCAACGGGGGTGACTTCTGGATCTGACTAATAGAAATACTTTCAGAAGTTACTTGAGAAATCAGTTTTTTCAGTTGCCACCCTAATAATTGCTTTTCAGTTTTGTAAAAAATTCAGATATCCTCCCTGCTTTTCCTAGGCACCAAAGAGTAATAGAACACAAGACACTTTAAGCAGTTTCTTAACTTTAAATGTCTGAAATATGCTGAGTTTAGGTCAACAACAAAATTATTTCCTAACGGTTGCAGCCCATGTTTTAGAAAAACTACTACACTTTGTTCTGTATCTTATTTAGGAGACTGTTCTCTGCTATATTTTGAGGCATTCTCCCATCATCTCCAGGAAGATGGCCAGTCATACTATGGGAATTCAAGAACATTCAGATCTCAATTTTTCACTCCTTCACTCTCCCAGAGTACGTTCCAGTTCTGACCTACCTGATGTCAAACCATTTATTTTATACCAATACACATTTCTCTGTCTTGTCCCCTCTCTACCATATGGTTTACACTGGCCTTCCAGCAGCTGTAGCTCAACTATTCATCCAACTCAGGTAACTTCATTATACCAAGTAAATACATCCTTGCACTTTTGCCCTTCATAGTTAAGAAGAAAATTTTATAACTTAAAAAAAATGTACTTTGGTGGATGTGGAATTTTCTTCCAGAGGCTGCTGAGTTGGAAACAGTCATTTCAAGACATGTGTGCAGCACCACTCACCTGGTGAATTCCAGAAGCCAAAGTCATTAAGGCAACATTTTAAGAGACAACAATGCAGCAGATACATGCAATACAGGTAAATTCTGCATTGCAGCAGAAACATCTTGCCTGTATGTACTTTCCCTAGTAAGAAAGCTTTCTTATATGCCAAAATCCTTAGCCACCCTCCTCAACTGTAAAAATCTTCAGCTTCTCATCTGAAACTTACTGCATTTTAATTATTTATTTTTCATTGATACAAATTTCTGCACCATCTCACTCTCATAACTGGAAGCACTACATAAGATGAACTGAGTTTAGTCTAAAAATAAATGCATAAAATGGTTCAGTGGTTCCCAGTGACAGGACGAGGGGCAACGGGCACAAGCTGTAACATAGGAAGTTCCACTCAAATACAAGGAAAAACTTCTTTAGGGTGAGGGTGACAGAGCCCTGGAACAGGCTGCCCAGGGAGGTCGTGGAGTCCCCTTCTCTGGAGATCTTCAAGACCCACCTGGATGCCGTCCTGAGTGATGTGCTCTGGGCAATCCTGCTTTGGCAGGGGAGTTGGACTAAATGATCCCTAGAAGGTCCCTTCCAACTCCAACAATTCCATGAAAATGAGTTAAGAACAACAAATATGTACAAAACCAAAATCACATGAGTGAGTGATGTAGTAACTGTAGTAGTGAACATAAGCAGTCCATTTTCCTATTGAAACTGATGTTATGGAATTCAGATACCCAAATATCTTTTATGAACTAAGTCTTAGTATTTTTCTGTGGTCTTAAGCATAAGCTCTGGAGTGTTTTTAAGCTGAGGCAGCCTCAATTTAACTTCAGATTCAAACCATGTAATAGTGCCATGTAGTAGCATCCATTGATACTCGTACTCCAATTCCAAGTTTGCCACAGTGTAGTTAACATACATTTTCTAGTATTGTTTCACCTCTTTCTTTTCTCTTTCTGGACTCCTTTTTTCCCCTTCTTGTTCTCTTTTTGCCCAAAAATGAAGGGGGAGCAGGGGAGGCAAGAGGTGGAACTGTTTCATTTAATCATTGGCATGTCAGGGGAAAAGAAGCAGTGTCGTTTTGCTATAAAAAATATAGAGTTAGTCTTTGATTACTGACTGAAATCTCATAACTTTTGTGCCGTGAGGCATGAAACTCATCCTGTCAAAAGAATAGCACCTTCAGTGTACAGTCACTAAATATTTATATCGGTGGCAATGTTCTGTAAAGCTTCGACTGCTTAGATTGAGTGCTACTCCAAGAACTTTCCCTTTTTATTGATTACATTAACAGTTTTAACACTCTGCCTTCATAAATAGTCACCAGAAAGCATTCATTCAACACTCAGTGAAACACTTTTGCATTGAGTAGCATTATATTTGCACATGCATAAATCAGATGAACTGTCTTTATCCAGTTGGGGTCACAGAGTGTTCAACTCACACACTTGATACCAGCCAGTCCCTTGAATGTACTCTTGAGGCAATAGGTGATTTTTCTGCCTTTCCTGCAGCTATTCTAAAATCTTTCAAAGATCTGATGAATCTCTTGTTCCAGGCCCATCAAAAAAGCAAAAGCAGGGATGTAGATCAAATCTCCTGGGAAAAAAAATATGCTCAACACAGGTACTTGCCAGGAATATGCCCACTTTAAAAGATAAGATAATTTTGTCACAGGTAGATAAAGTACTTTCAACATGATGAAATTTTATGGAGCCAAGTCATTTGAATGGGACATGAATAAGGATCACACAGTTTAAGGAAGATATAAAACACAGACCTCCTGAATCTGCCTTAGCTTATAAGTCCTCATGGTCAGATTTAGCATGAGTTGTGAGGAAAAACTGTGTGAAACATAGCTACATATTCAGCATGCCTCTCTCATGTCTGTGACCTGTGTTCTGACCACTAGCACGTAAGCACTCCAAGTAATTTTGGTCAAATACCACCAAAAATGTACTTGTCCATCAAAAATGGACTTTTGACACAAGTTGGACCTGATTTGGTTTTTTTAACAAAAGCATTGGCAAGAGGTTGTCTTGATAAAATGTGGAAGTAAAATAAATTCTGGGACTTTTTGAAAGCTAGTATGAGGAAGGATTACTGCCCTCCAGGCAGCTCAGAATTTAATGCCACATGAGGAAGCCTGTGGTTACATGAAGAAGTAGGGACACAGGTTTCAGCCAAGGGCTTTTATTTAACTAATGCATCAGCAATTACTAAATGAGACCTGGTTTAATGTCTTCCATGAAAAATTGCTCAACATGTTAAGTTGTCATGCCTGTTATATTGGTGTGGTTGCCTCAGATAACCTTAGGGTCCACAGGATGGCACTGTGCCACAGTGGATGCAATCATCTCAAAGATGCTAAAATGAATATTGGAAAGTACAACATAGTCTCACTGCAGCATTACAACCTCTGCTTATAATGGGAATCATTCCAACTTGTAAATACCAAAGAAGAGAATTGCTTCTTGAGTGATAAAGCTTTCCGTTCCTTTTAGTTCTAGTACATATGGTTGAATGTAATACCTCTTTGGCACCTGATATGATAGAAAATGTCATCAAATGTGATAGTCCACTTTTTATCCATTGTCCTTGGCTAGCAGCGTTTAAATCAAAGCAACAAGAAGTTAAGGTTGTGAGAGGAATATATATATAAAATAAAAACTGTCACTAGGATGGGTGGTAGTTTGAAACTCTGGAAAACAGTAAATGAGGTGACTTCTGCAGCAATCAGGATAGGTTATTGTGCTCAAAAGGCTGACCTACAGATTAGAGGAACTTCAGAAAAATACTTATACCTGTAGTGGCCAACTCAACCTATTTATTTATTTGTCTATAAATACCATTTCCAAGGTCTGGTTTTTGTTCCAAAGCAGAGCAACACAGAACTTCCTGGAGCCTGTTTAGATAAATAAGGCCTAATGATGAGTTCTGAACCCTCCTTGAGAAAGTCCTCATGAATGAAATATGTCCATATAACGTCCGCACTTGTCTGGACACAAATGCGCTGCTGCTTTCAGGAAGACTAAATATCTCTGAAAATGTTTAGGATGCTGCTGTTCAATATTTATTTTCATTCCTGACCCATATCAAGATTGCTCTCCTTGAAACTTATGGTTTCTCAGACGAAACAGGTTCTTCATCATTTTACAGACCATTCATAAGTGCTCATTTGTAACATTAAATGTAATTCAAGTCACTTCAAGTCAAAACCAGGTTAGTTTCAGTTGGACCTGCACAGAGAAGGACTACCAGAATGATAACGGGAGTGCGTAACTTTCCTTACGGAGATAACAGAAGTGCATCTGAATCACAGAAAGTAAAAATTAAAGGAAATATGATTAATCACTGAATACTTGTAGAAAGTAGGTATGAACTGACCATGAATATTCTAACCAGCAGAAAAGTGATGCTTGGGTACATATTCTAAACAGGGCATTTGGGACCAAGAAACCTATACTACAGCAAAATGGAGTGTGATAAATTAAGGTTTGGAAGTGACAGCAGTAAAGATATTCTGCACCTTTCAATATAGTCACAATACTACTTGTAAGCTATTCGCCATTAAATATTCATGTTTTTAAGCTTCTGTTAACTGCCTTTGGGATCATGGAATAATTTTCCCTTTCCACTGACAAATTCTATGGATTTTTCGGTACCAGACCATACCTAGATTTAGGGTGTATCTTTTGGACGCACTGCTGCACTTCCCCACTTTGAAAAACTTCTCACATTTGATTCCTGTGCCTCGTTTACGCACTTAGAATTATATTGTTCAAGAACTTTTGGGATCCGGAAGAAATTCTCGGTATTAGAATAAACAATTTTGAACATTTGTGTCTTGTTCCACAATTTACTTCCTCTCTTTGTCTCTATTTTTAAGGCCTTCAGGCTTTTATGTAGTTTTATGTAGTGTAGTGGTTTCAGAATGTTCTTAGCGTAAAGGATGTGGGGCACAAAGGATATTCTTTAAGAACATTGTAATTCTATTTTTTACTTTATTACCAATAAATTATTGCCTGCAGTAATGAAAAACTGTGACTTGATGCTTTTACACATTATCTTCCTCTTGGGAAAAGGCCATAACTTAGTACAACATTTCTGTAGCATCAACGTATTATTCTACCTATCTCAGTAGCCACCCTTCATTCTTAAGGCACCCCTTTCCACTGGACACAATCTAGCTGCTGCATGTCTCCACATGACTGTCAGTTTAAGCTTATTTTCATTGATTAAGATGTTTTAATTGGGTTCGTTTAGAAGTAGAGAGTAATTTGCAAGTCCTTTGTGTTTCCTCAGGTGCAATCTATAGGGGCTAAACAGACTGATTTACTCACATGAATGCTTTTCATTCCTTCATTTGCTACCATCAAGCCATAAATCTTCACCACCTGCAGGAGAGCATTCCCCTTCACACGTCCTAAGACTTATCAAATTCGCCTTCAAAAACCACCTCTGCACTCCATTTCAGCATGTAGAGTTTTCAAAAAATCCTGGAGACAGAAGTTTCCAGAGGCAGAAATGCACAAGTCCAGATCACATCTAGGTGGTGAGTTCTCAGGTCATTCTCACACATCTCATAGCTTTGATAAAGAGCTTTCTCTATGAAGAAGAAGCAGTGATCTCTCTCCTGCTAATTTTCCAAAGAACCCAAAGTTGGTGATGCCTAATGAGTCCCAAATTAATTAATTTAGTGACTATTCATGAACGAGGAGGTTGAATAAGAAAGATGTGAGCAAAAAGCAAACTTCTGCAAAACAACAAACAGCTGAATTTCTTATATTTTTTTAACTACTGGGAAGCTGTTCAGCTTCTTCTACCTCCTTCTCTTACCCTTTTGTCACCACCTCGAAGAGCTCTGCTCCTCTTTCTCACTTTTTGTTATTTTGTTAGCCAAAAATTGTAAGCCCTTACAGTTAACAAGACCACAGACCACGAAATGCAGCCATGTGTATCCCTTTTTTTACTGATGAGCTTGCAGGGTGGGTTCCTCTAATTTTTACATGGCTGTTTAGTCTTCAGGTCCCACCTTGTTTGTGCTCAGCTTGTCTTTCCGTTGAGCTTGTTCTAAATTTCAATACTATTAGCATCTGATTATATTTTAATGTCTTCGTCACAGAGAATTCCAAGAAACTGGGCTTCTGTTTACTCTTTAACTTCTTTCCTGAAAACAATTTGCATCTGCAGTAACTTGTCTTTGTAACACTATGAATCATACCCTTGTTGTACATTGTCTTATAACTATTTGTTCCCTACATCCCATCCACAGTAATCAGGGCTGAATTGAATCTGTGCCTCTTTGTATTGCTGATTAACTGTGGGGGGGGGTAAGGAAAAAGAGAAAGAATGTTGTACATGATCTGTTCATTTGAGTGAAATGGAGGCTATATATATGATACAACAGTACTCAGGCTATTCCCAGAAATGGCTATTTCCTTAAAGAACACACTGCTCTCAGACAGATGGTAGTTACAGGCAAAAGTAGAAAATGCATGTCCCTGAGAGCCAGCTGCTCTCTGCAGCTGAAATGTGAGGAAGGCTGGACCTGGGGCAGATCCTCACTTTGTGCATAGACCCCACGAACCTTGCACAAAACACGTCAAAGCAGGGAGTCTTCACCTTCACCATATATGTCTGTTTTCAGCTGGTGGCATTGCAACAGCCTTTCTAATGGTCACAGCCTTCCTACTGAGCCCCATTTCAGTTTGAAAGAATTGGGTTCTTTCATAAGAGTTGGTTCATGGCTCTGGGACTCCTGATTAGCAAGAAAAGCAATGAACGTTTTTCTTCACAATGTCTCAGTAAATTTCCTTAGTTTCCTGGCTTTTCGCAGCGCAATCCCCGAGAATGGCAATGCTCCTACTGCCCTCTACACTCTCAGGCATAACAGCCTTGGGTGTTATGACCCTGTAAGACTAGAGATGTACAAGAGAAACAGAGCCTTTACAAGTGAGCCAAATAGTGGCTTTGTAAGTGGCCTTACAAATAGAGCCAAACAAGTAAATTGACTATTTTAATTCTATTTCCATTCACCTTCTAATCATTCTTAAAATTATTGGTAACTGTACATTTATAGAAATCTGAAGTCCATCTCATGGAGCATGATTCACTTGCCCTTTCTGTGAAAAAAGCCTGCTTATTATATGGACACAAATTCTAGTCAAGATTACGCCACTGATTACAGAAATAGCTCAGATAAGTTACACTCAAAATCTTGTAGTGGGCAAAAAAGGCATTCAATGGTACGTAAAATCAAGAATTTATTGTCAGGATATGTACAGTCTTAACTGCCTAATCAAAGAGCTGTTATTAGTCCACATCCAATCATTATAGAAAAAAGAAAGAAAAAAAGAAAGAAAGAAAATAAATAGTCACCAAAATCAATCCCAAAAATAATAGCATAGTTAAAATTATACAGACGTTTCTAGATACTACCCCTTTTCCAGGTGTTTCACTCAAGCTTTGACCATGCTCTGGGGTCCTGATCACGATGCCTTCAGACTGGCAAGGAGCACAGCAAGTTGCCAGCTTCCCAAGCCCTTTGCTTGGAGCAGCATGATGGTGGTTAGAGTTTCTTCTTCCTTACTCTAGGATCTACTTGGGCATTACTTTATGTTTGCTAGCATTCTTTACACTTTGGTCCTTCTTCTCTGGCCATGTTTAGTTTGGATAAGAGGAGGCTGAGGGGAGACCTCATTGCCCTCTACAACTACCTGAAAGGAGGGCGTAGAGAGGTGGGGTTTGACCTGTTCTCCCAAGTGAATAATGACAGGACCAGAGGAAATGGTCTGCAGTTGGGGCAGGGGAGGTTTCGGTTAGATATCAGGCAGAATTACTTTGCTGAGAGAATGGTCAGGCACTGGAACAGCCTGCCCAGGGAGGTGGTGGAGTCACCATCCCTGGAGGTATTTAAGAAACGTGCAGACATGGCACTTCAGGGCATGCTCTAGTGCCCAAGATTGTTGTGTTGGGATTTTGGGGTTTTTTCGTTTGTTTGTTTGTTTGTTTGTTTGTTTGTTTGTTTTGTGTGTGTATGGTTGGACTCTATGATCTCAAAGGTCCCTTCCAACCATGAAGATTCTGTGACTCTTCATTGGTCCATTAAACCACAAATTTACAATATAGATAGGCCTTTTTATATTAGATACTTCATTCCCTTTTCTACCCCTAAAAACCCAACTTTACCCCGCTCCAGGTCTGCATTTGTTTAACTGATCAGTGATGAGTTGTTTACAGCTGCAGGGTCTCCAGTGCTGGCCTGTGCCTTGCCTCTTATCACCCCATGACTGCTCCTCTACTAAACATCCTTCACCCACACTTCTCAAGGGCTCTGCTATCATACCAGGCCCGTATTCCTCTATGCTACAACACCACTTGAGTCATAAATACTTCATTTTACACTGAATAATGACTTGTTACAGCTATGAATGTAAAAACCATGGTCAGACTACACAGATAAGCAAAAGTAAAATAAATTAGGTATAGTGATCTGTTTTTTAGAAAAAAAATGCTGCTGAGGTTTAACTATGAAAAACAAAGCTCCAGGCAGTCCAAGAAAGGTTCAGACAAAATTGGTCTAGGAAGCCTCAGTCTTGAGGTCTTGCAAACTCACTTCATCACCTGTGGCATATGAATAATCATGACAGTACTGTACTTAGTGGGCCACAGAGCTACAGGTAAGTTGTAAACAAATGCCCTAATGTCTTAATGCACTTGTAAGTGTTAATTACTGTGCAATAAGTAATGCATCCCATAAGTGTCTATATTTTTGGTTCAAATCATTTTGCGTTACCAAAGGCTGTACAGGACATCACAGCTACCCCACAACAAAGAAATGAGTGTCCAAAACAGAGCTCTGCATCCCAACAGCACCTGACATGGGAAATAAAGTAGTGGGCTCCATCATAGCAGCCAGTCTGTGGAGACACCACCTCAATTTTCAAGGCTGCCAGCCTTGGACTGCTTTCAAAGACTACATTAATTCATTTGCAAAATGCAGACACCATTTTGAAGTTGGTGAATGTGTAAATAATGACAGCTTATCCTGGGGGGGTGGCAGGAGAAGGGAGGAGAAACATATATTAGAAGGTCTAAATATTTATTTTGGAAAAGTGGGTTTAGCACTGCAAAGACCCACAAATACATTTTAACTGGATCCGTAGAACAAGAGGTAGAACCCAATCGCCACCAGAAATTAATGAATTAGACGCAAATATACTGCAAGTGGGAGGCTTTAGGGATTTGAGGTTCCCTAGCAAAGTAAGATGCTTTCAGTAAAGCTGGTGCTAGGTCTTGCATTTTTATCAAAATCTCACTTTGTACCAGGTACTTCTGAACTAAAGGCAAAAGAAAACTCCCACTTATTCCAAGTTTGAAAGACTAAACACATAGTAATGAAAGATTCCCTGTTGCCCAGGGCAAAATTAAACAAATGATCCAAAAGGAAATTTGTGCAGAATTTGAGCTCTAAAACTCAAACCCTGAATACCCAGCTCACCTCTAATTATCTTGAAGAAACCTAACGTTGGTCATGTTGGACACAATTAAGATGCAACAAACACCCTCAATTAGATTGCAGATGCTGAGCATCTTCTTCAGTCTCACAGGCAATGCGCTTTCCCAGGGTATGAGACAGGAGAAGACCCAGAAAGAAAACTTTCCCAGTACAACTAAGTGAATTTTGCTATCAGATTTGTATGAAAGAAGTCAATATAATGATGACATAAAATACGGATTTGTGAGCTTTCCAAAATCTCATGGTAAGAAATTTTTTTAAAAAAAAATTCACCACTTGTGAATTTTTATTTTGAAACCGTTATTTTTTTATTAAGATTTGAACTATACATAAGAAGAATAAAAAGTTACATAACACAAAAGGAAAACAATACAACTTTTTCTATTGAACAACATATTTCAGGCTAACTTAATTTTTGGTTTTGTGTTACTTAGTTTACCAAAAAGCTGAAAAAAGCCTGTTTTGCTTTGCCAGTACGGAAGTTTTCTCAAGGTTTTGATCCATTTGCAAAATTTGAAAAACGCATTATTTGCTTTTTAAGTTTTTCTTAAATAACAAACCATCTACATTGTACTCTTTGTTTTCCTTTCTTCCCCGGTGTTTCACCTATGTTTTTGTTATCCCTGAATTGTTTTGATTATAAATAATTCTGATGTACTAGTAAAATTACTTACTTAAACTCTTACAAGCTCAGATGAGTCAATGTATATTCGTCCACTTGTGTATTAAGAAAAACACCGTTTATACAGTATTAACGCATCATCTACTGATGAAGAGAGTGGTAACACTATCTGGGCAACCCAGTTTGAAGTTGTATTTCAAAAACATGTCTGTATATCAGCAGCTAATATTACATCAGACAGATTTACATTAGCAGAAGGCTCATAAATTCCAACAGTAATCAAATTAACTATCAAGACTGTGGGTTATTGGCAAACCCCCGGGGGTGTGTTTACACTCTGTAGAAGCCTTGGTAAGTAAAGCAGTTCATTAAAGACAGGCTCCATCCTAAGTCGGAGGCTCCAACTCAGGAGAGATGATGCCAGATGGATGTGGCTTGTTAGAGGAACTTGGTCCTAGCTCTAACGAGCTACGAATCCATCCTGTCAGCTCTTGGGCAAACAAGCAGAGTGGTGGCAGGAAACCAAGCCAAGTACAGCTGGCTAATAAGGTATGTAATTGCCTTGTTTCTTTGCATTCGCTTTCCAAATCTAGCAACTACGTTGTTGACTTTGCCCTTTAGTAGTTTAAAATTCATTTTGTTTTCCATCGAAATCTCATGTTATGTTTGCAGTGACTTAATTGAAGGCAAAACACAGACCTGTGGCCAGTGTGTCTCTCACAGGTTCTGGTACTGAGTGTCAAGAAGTCCTGTTCTACTAAGCTGCAAGGTCTTGATATGAGGTGATGATCAAGAGTCTTAAATGGGAGAGAGGAAATTCCCTTTGTTGTGTCCTGCAGTAAGGCGGCAGCAAAGGAAGAAGGAAGGTAAATTTTCATGTTCAAATATCAGCTTATGGCATTCACCCAGTCCTACTCCTCATCAGTGTTCAGAAAGCCACCAACTTCTTCTAATATACCTCTGGTTAAGGAGAGATACCACCCCTCTACTCTGTCCTGAAGGAGAGGACTAAACTCCCAGCCCACATGGAGATGAGCTGTGCCAAGCACTACCTGATGGTCTCGCTGTGAGTAGCACCAACATCTGAGGAACAGTCAGGTTTCAGACCTGACTCCATGTACCGCTGGTGAGGTCCATCCGTTTTCCTGCTCAGCAGTCTCTCTGGTTTGCATTTTTTCCTGACATCGTCCCATGAACAGCTTCAGGAACTCAGTCACTTGGGATTTCACTCAAGGCAGAAGCCACCCAAAAATCACATGTGGCAACACAGACAGCACCGCAGTACCTGAATTCTTTTTTGGAATAATTTTTTTAATTTAACATGCAATACCTACCCTTCCCAGAACAAGAGAGTAAAAGGGTGGATGCTGCTAGAAATTAAATTTAGTTGTATTCTTTGGGAAGCAAAAGGACACCAAACATTATGGCCTTGCTAGATGCTAGAAGTGTAGCTGAACATGCGTGCACACCCAACATAGTTCAAACTTTTTCTCAACTAACAATGAAACTTTAATTCCAGTTACGTATAAAACTACACAGCTGCAAGGAAAAACAAAGATCAAACCTTCCCATTTTAAGCTTTAGTTTGAATCTACAGTTTTTGTTCTTTTTCACTGTATCAGCTATCATTTGCTAAACACACTGAAACAAAAGCTTTCCTTCACACTTCAGCCAGTAACTCCACTAAAATCAAGACCTTGTTAAATGAGGACAGCAGATTCACACTGCTGTTTAAATGGTTAATACGACAAGAGAATGCACACTTTATTCAAAAAATCTTATTTGGCTGACAACTGTGGAGTAAAGCAAGTAGAATTATTGCCATTTAAATTTTATATCCCACTGGAACAACTGTTTAGTGCAGAAGCTGCTTCAGACATAGGGTTTATTGTTTAGTTAAAAATAATTATGGGAAGAGCTGAGAGCAAAACTAATTCCTAGGGATAGAGTGCATATTATTGTAGCCACTGCACTGATAAATAAGACTCTGATAATCTTATGATTAAAATGTGCTCAAGCAGACCCTGGCAAAATAAAGTGTAATAGATTTAAAGAAAATGTAGATGTAGAAAAATGTAAAACTAAAACAGACTTTTCACAAATAAGTGCTCCGTTAGAACACAAAATGAATGTATTGGCACCAGAAGCTTACATGAAATTACATAGCAGCTGTGTCCTGATTTATATAAGTGCTGTGGTTCTCCATATTTTTTTCCTACTTACTTTATACCTGTTTTTTTTCCTGAAAGGAAAAAGAGAAACTCTCACCCAACTTCAACTAAGCTATTTCAGAGTAACATTAAAGCTTTGACTTAGGCTGACAAATGACCTCCCCGTAGGGATCTCTTTCTCTGCACAAAACTGGCCATTGAAAAATATTGTAATCAGACATGGTGGTGATTTTATTGGAATAAGCTTATTCATTCCTGTTGGCTGTCAAGCAAGTTTCTGCATGAACCATTTATCAAAAAATCAATGGGAGGCTTTTGAATATCATTTTTCTTGAAAACGTATAGATATACCTAAGCTTCATAAATGTATTGATGTGTGTCCCTCTGTGTGTGGGGGAGTGAAATGAAACTGTCTGTACAATGAAAAACGATAAGGAGCTCTGAAGTTCTCTCAGATGAGGTCCCAATGTCCCAGTGTGGTAAGGAAAAACTTTCTCCCCCAAAGAAAATTCCCAAAATGTTCCCCCAAAAAATATCCATCCAGTAGGGACACTGTGGAGATTTCCCAAAGCAATGTAAGAAACAAATGAGCAAAGTGACTTCCAGGAATGTGAAATGTAAGATAACTGTGGTAATAAAAAGTGAATAATGCTCTGAGAGAGTGGTTAAAATTTGAACTGCATTGTGCAAAAAGAGGCCTCCTCATCATGTCCTCTTCTTGCTGGATTCTCTGATTTGTGGAGCTGCTACAGACCACTGTGAAGAAATGGATATGGGATAGACAGACCATTGTTCTAATGTCTTACACTTAGTCATATATTTCATATATAAAACAGTAAAGAATTTAGATAATTTAAATATAAATTAACAAACTCCAACTGCACAGACAGAAATAAGGAAAAAAAAAGGTACCATTCCTAGTACCTATTTGTAGATAAAGTTGATCCATGATATTCCCAGATATTTGAAAAGGCCCATCAAATCAAAGATCTCCATTATTTTCTTAAAGCCACCATTGATCTTCAGCACAGAGCTGTCATTTCAAAGATCACGGAAACCTATATTGAGTCTTATGGCTTGGTCCTGCAACCATGAGCCCCAGCCCGCTGAACGACTTCAGCCATTGGACCACTTTGATAATATTTGTTAATAATCCTTATGTTGATCAGGAGTTCCACCACAAAGGAAACTATAGGAGATCAGAGTCAGAGATAAATGCTAGGTCTGCTTGGATCTACTCCATTATCTACTAATCAATTCAGGTTTTCCTCTAGTTCATGTATAAGATGCATCTGAGTTCAATCACAGTCTAATAATTTTTTGTTCAGGCTCAACAAAAAAATTGCTTTGATAAAAAAATATGGAAGGACACATTGTGTGTAAACAGAATAACTACACTTAGATGGGCAGTGGTACCACACTTGTAACATGCATAAAACAGGAAGGTAATTTTAAGCAAACATGCATAGAAAATTAGATGTGCAGAGAAAGAAAGAGGATATCATGACATTCTCTTCTAATGATACCAGGTGCATAGAGAAAGGCTTCCTCATTTCTATGCATCTTGCAGTATGTGCAGCCCATGGGACAAAGCTTCACAGGAGACCTCACCTTAGGCAATGTGCATTTTACCTCAATTTGAGGCTTCTGTTAACGTTTCAAAGAGAGCAGTGGAGAGCTATGTATCCCGGTATTCTCACTGCGCATACTGAATTCTTTTCCATCCATAGCTGATAAATGATCACAGACATTTCATTTGGTTTGCCAACTGAGAACTGTGAAATGTGGTGTGTCAATAAGAGAAAGAACATTTCTGAAATTAAATAGATTTAGATCTGCTTAAAACATGGGAGAACTTTAAAAGTACTCTGATGTCAGTAACATTTTTTAAAGTTCTGACTATAACATGTGAATGTGGATGAGATGGACAGATAGATGTAGAAAAAGACTGTTGTGATCCCCAACTAAAATTACAAGAGATAAAGATAGGTTCAAATGGCACAAAGTTGTATTGTTCGGAAGTAAAGGTGGCAAAACCAAAAAGAATTAATGTGATGTAACTGTAACAGAGAACGTCAGAACAAAGTCATTTGTTTCAGCGTGGCACTGATAAAAAGACAAGGAAACACACAGGAAAATTAAAAAGAAAGGAAAGTTAATGAGGGCTTCAGGAAGCATTTTTCATGCAAGGAATCTTAATAGTCCATCTTGCACTCAAGAGCAAATTGTAAGACAAAAGCTGTGTGATAATTCAAGAAAGAGATATGTAAAATGTCATGCTGTTATGCTGATTACTGGCTAGATTTATGATATAAACTTCACAAATTACAGTATATAGAGTGGAGAGGCGGAATAAATATTCTTTCTAAAACTTAATCACTTTCTAACATGCAAAAGCTACAAGGTGATTCTTCAGAGACCAAAAATGTAACTAGCAAAAGCATTAATTTTTTTTTGGTGGAAGCTTAAGCTTAGAAAGAGGAAATTGCAGTATTCAAATCCATCTGAGACCACAAAAATATAGTATTAGCAGAGTAAATTACTCTCATGTTCAAGCTGCCAAAAGCAATTTAGTCTGTGTATATAGAAACAAAATCACAAGATTAAATCAATATGTTTTTCCCATGTTTGTGGAGAAAAGATAATTGATTAGAGTAGCAGGTCACATCTATACTAATGTACCATTCAGTAGCTGACATCATCTCTCTATCTTTGGAATGAACATCAACTCATAATACTCACTTACATACCTTTTAATTACTTTGCTTTGTAGCCAGAAAATGGAAGGCTAAGTCATTAACCTTCTTTGTCTTTCAAAAAGGTTTTTTTCTTAATGTTTGTGTCTGTTTGGACCTCCAGTTATTCCCATAGACTGCAGAGGTATCTATTAGCAAACCTGGTCAGCTGCAAGTTGTCTTTCATTGCTTAATATATTCAGCAATCTGTTCTTGGCAATTCAAACCCGTATTCCAGTCTTATCAGTAAATAGACATTTCATAGACTGTTTTTCCTATTTCTAGGAGTGAAGCAGGTTTTGCAAATGCTAAAACTATTCTATAGATTGTTTTGTTGGTGGCAGAGAATTAAGAAAGGATCTTATAAACAATGATATAAAGCACATTTAAAACCGACACATTCCACTTGTAACAAGCATTTCTCTTACTTATGAGTAATGACTCCTATTTAATGCATTGTTAATGCCTTCCTAAAGCAGAAGCATCAATGTGCCAGGAAGAAAAGAGAAATAGATTTTCTGGATCACTGTGGAATTTTTCAAAGTCAGGACTACAAAACTGGATAAAGACAAAGAAGCCCAAACGAGAGTGGAATTATCAGAAAGCAGTAATTCTGTTGCCACTAGGGTGTTTTGTTTATTTTCCTACAAGAAGACCTAGAAAAAGAAGACAACCCTGTAACACAAATTTCTCTAGAAAATCAAGACACCTTTGCACATTTCTGCAGGTTGAAGTTACATTAAGGTTACATCACAGGTGTGAAAGAAATACAGAGAATTAGAATTTGTTTCATCCTCCCCCACCCTCAAAAAGAAAAATGCATAGTCATTTAAAGGGGACCATAGAGGAATGTGACTGCATCCAATTTTGGTAAGAAGCTGTGATAAGCACAAGTGAACAATTCTGCACTTCAAAAGAAGCTTTAAGTGATAATAGGTTAAAACCTGTCTTTGTCTAATCACTTATTTAAATACTACTAATTATCTGGGCTACTTGCCCAGGTCAACGCCTATAATTTGAGGGTCCTAATTCTTATAAAAGTACAAAGGGTCACCTCAGATCAGTGATTTTTACATGCTTTCAAGTTATACAAATGGACTCCAAGAAAACACAAGTTTATACCTTTTACATCTTAAAGAGGGGCTATGCACCGAATATGTAAATTACATGTTTATAAAATTACACTATCATATTTTAAGGAAAAGAGCCTGAAGCCAGGAATGCAGCAATTAAGGTGTGTAGTAGAAACACTAATTGAAAGTTCTTATGCCTCTTAGGAGGCAAGAAGGAAACGACCTAATTCAATGGACAGAAGGCTGTGGCAGCAGTTCTGCATCAGTCTCTCCGCCTGCTTCTTTGACACCCATCTGCACCTTTGGCGTCATCTCCTCTGCTGCACCTGCACATCTGCTTGTACATCTGAGCCAGTCTGGAATACGGGAACTTCCTGATCTGCAAAATTATTTATCCCAAAAATAAATTTTGCTGACTGCTCACCACATGACCAGACAAGCAGTTGGACAGGAGCAGAAATGAAAGACGTGGAGCAAAGAGGAAATTGTTTATATTGATTCTGCTGCACACCAGAGCCGAAGAAATTAGGAAGCTGAACTCTTACTAGGAGAGAATAAACACCTTTGTCATTTCATTCTGGTGTAGGGAAACATCCAGAGATGAAGCGCACCAGCACCAGTAGCCACCTTTAATAAAAGAAGCAGAAAGATTTGGGTTGGGAACTGAGTGTATACGACAGCCCTGGGGCAGTTTGCAGGAACTAATCAGTCACCCTCACAAGACAGGCGAGGTTATGGAGCCAGTGAGACAGCAGGTAAGCCTAGTAATGGTCTCTGTTGTTTTATTATCTGCAGCATTCTTCTACTTTTGTCAAACGCTTTTTGCAGAAAATATAGAAAGGCAAAGCCTGACATTTCCTACAACTGAGCCTTCTGTGGAAGCTGCAAGAGTCTGAGGGGTAATTCACCAGCCATGACAAAGACCACAGTATAAAGAGGTAACAAAAGCTGCCAGGATAAGATTCAAAGACAAATTCCTAAATAACTGGAGATCTCATTGCTCCCTTAGTGATTGTGTTATCATTACACAGATTTACAGCGATGTAACCCCAAAGACTGACAGCGGGATGCAGGGATGAATCAATCTCAAAGCCTGAGCTCATCGAAAGGATGTGCCTAATACCCTGCAGTTTAGGCTTGGTATTCTATTGTTGAGGCTGCTATGATGAAGTTTGCCATTTCCCAGCATCACTGCACCATATCCAATCAAATATTCATTATTAAAATACATTGCTATTCCCAGCAGGAGGGAGACTGTGGCAATCCCTCCTATCACAATGCTAGCCCACTCACCAAACTGGGATGCTGGAAATGATCATCATGCAAAATCAGTAATGATGACAACATACTCTGTGTCCTCACTCAAAGCACATCAAATGCACAGCAATTTGCTGTGTGTGCTTTCTGCTCCCCTGTCTTAGCTACTTCCTTCTACTAACATCTCACAAGAATACTGCGACATTGTTCCCAAGGTGCTCAACAGTCACCTCTTTAACAGCCGTGTGATGCTTTTTGGGTAAAAAGTGAATGAATATTGTATGAGACCAGGAAGTCATGCTGACAGCCCACATAGATTGGGTAACAGCTTTAGTGTGGTGGCAACAATTGTGAACTTATATGAGATGCCAGTAGTAGTGAAAATCAATCTTGGAATAAGAAAATCTAAATGTCTTATAGTCTTTTGAGGGGAAAACTAAGATCATATAAACAACAGAAACGTCAGGAAAATCCAGTGGGGTGTTATGCACCAAAAGATAGGTCATTTGTGAGCTGACAAAGATGCCACTCATTAACTTTCTGGGCTTTGGGAACCAGGAAAGAAATTCTATTCCAGGACCAGCTAGGAAATCAAAACTAATGCCCAAGTTAGCGCTAAGATGAACAGAGACCAAAACTGAGCAGAAGGACACACTCCAGGAGCGATGAAGGAAGTGATGTTAAATACAACAGCAGGGACCGATCCAAACTGGTTTTATCCTTTCATCAGCAGCTCAATTTTAAGACTCTTACTGTCAGAGTTTGGCTTAACTGTAGATATGTAGTACGTTAAGACTGGAGAGCCTGATGACACATCTTGTTTCATTTCTTTGATGAATTTTGATTTAATTGATTACCTGGGAATTATACTAAAGGACATCTCTGCAGAAGTCTCTAGCGAGTTTCCACTCACTGCAATAGCTGCTCTAACTTCATCCCTAGCCACAAAATAAATTCACATTCTCTAATGCCTCTTTGAACCAAATAGTTAGGATTTTTAAGTTTTGTCTCCTAGAGAAAGGGATAAAAAGATGGACCTGAGTATGACACATATAAAGCATTTATTTATAAAAGATCTACAAATTATCATTCCCTTAATTATTTCTAGAACCAAAGGCTGTGCCCCAAACCCTGGACAAGGGGCTTCTTTTCCTTGAGGATATCACAATGACTTCTCTACTTGTGATTTAGCATTGTTTTTCGGCTTTTCTTTATCCTCCTGGGAGTCACCCCTCTCACAGGTGCACATATACATGCCTCCACCCAGGTTCATCTCTGCTTCCCCTTTATCACTCACAAAGGAATAACCTAGTCATCGAGTTGAGCTTCTGCTCAAAACATCTCTCTTGAGCAGGGATGTGGATGTGATTTCTTCAGCAGTCTGATTATAGGGGAAATTTTTCTCTCTTCTTTTTCTTTTTTCCCTTTTTACCTATTCCAAAAGCTACTGTGTTACAGTTATTAGACACAAATAACTTGACGGGAGAGAGGAGCTTCAGCAGTTTTATCAGCTTGAACATTAATTTTCCCCTCCCACTAAACTGAGTAACTTTCTCTCCGTGACTAAGCAGTAGTCAAATATTTCTGTACTTTTGTATAGAAATCAAACCACGACGATGGCTTTGATGTTAAATAATGACTGTGTTGAAAGTACTTTAGAAGACAGAGTCAGAATTAAAAATCATATTAACAAATAAATTTTCCAAAATCCAGCCCGCTTGGCAGCAGAGAATTCATAAAAAACAAATGGGGGTCAAGTAACTACCATAAGCCAAGTGGCAGAAAAGGTCCCAGCGTAGACCACAAATTTTAACTTGTGTTTTATATTAATATTACCCTGTTTTACCTAAGATACAAAAAGCAGTTACTATGCTCTGCCATCATTATTAAACTCTCAGCTGGGACGCTGTGTGTTGTACCATACATTAGAGAAGAGGTAGACATGTCTCAGAGTGGGAACCACTACACTGTGGCAGCCAAATACCTGTTTTGGGAGGCTTAAATAAGTTTATCCAATCTCAGTGCTTGGGAATAGACTGTATGTCTTCTTGACCTCCTTTTCAGACCTTTTTAGACTTGAAATTACACACTGTAAATTTAGAGAAACTAAAGGTAGAGCAAAATGTTCTTAGGAACCACTATTTTAGCAATGTGGCCCCACTGCTTCAGGATAAGCCCTGGCAGCTGATAAGTCTTCTGGTGTTGAATTTTAACCTCTAAACCTGTATGTGGTTTCAGAGGTGGTAAGTTAAGAGACTGACTCCTCTCTTGTGCTCAACAGCTGTAATTCGTACCAGTGGAGACAGTTCCGAGTAAATGAAAGGGATCTATGGACTGTCCCCTACTATAGCCCAGCTAGCTCTAATGTCTTAACACTTTAGGTAAGATGCCAAGTCCATCTATTTTCCCATTCACTGGGGTGGGATAGGTGCAAGGCTGGAGTGAATTGACTTTTCTTGCCTTCAGAGGGAACTGTGTGACTGTTCTGACTGGTATGAAGAGGCCTTTTATAACTATGACTGCTGAAGCACATATTTATTCAGTGTTGGGAGAATTTCATACGCTAAGTATGTATAGCTGAGCTCCTGAGGAGCAAATCTTATCCTATAACATCTGAATAAATACAAATTAAAGGTAGTCCAGTGTTCTGCACTAATTGAATTCTTTAGGGAGACAATGAAATAGATTTGGTCATCATTGGAGTGCAGTATGAGAAAAAAATCATCACCTTTTAAGAGCTAGACACACTTAGTCTCTGATAATGAAGATCATACAGGTTTTTCAAAAAAGCGAAAGCTCGAGCCATGGAGGGAAAAGCGACCTCATCTTATAAAAAACAACCACAAAATCAAACTCAAAAAGTTAACCCAGAAATGTGACAGTTACCAATGTATTTCCTTATCTTTTTAGCTGAAGTAAGAGAATGGCTATTTAAGTATCAACAAGAATGAGTGTTATTCTATGCCATTATTCTCATCTTGATGCAGAAGACTCAGTCATTCAATCATTATGATAAATGTCCATTAACTACTGCAAAATCACACCACACGTTATTTGGAAAAGCATATGACCTCTATATGAAGTTTAAGTGAATTTATTCTGATCAGCTTTAATCAACTATCAAATTAATTCATAAAGTTTGGAATAGTATTACTAAGCTCCTGGAAACCAAGTTCACTGAGCAATGTCACATATTCATTACTTTCTGAAGCATAACGAAACCTAAAGTGCTAGGAAATGATCTACAGTTATAACAGCAATACAAGTTGAGACTTTCCTTACCAAAGACACTATCACAAATAAACAAATTTCTTCCAGGAATCTGTTTCCATCGCTAATGAGAATTATTATTTTATTTTATTTTATTTCCTTCTGTTTTCTTGTCAAACTAGGACCCAGCCAGTGAAACCATAGGAACAAGGGCACTGACACAGTGCCTTGAGCGAATGGCTGCGATGTCCCTTCCTCTACCGTAGCTGCCATCCCTGTGACAGGGCCTGCAGAAGAGCAAGTGCTCCTGCATCTCAGTTGTTCTTCTCACCATAAACCCAACTCCATGGATACCAGGTCCTCTTAGTCAACTCTGCAACGAGGACAGCATTTTTGAAAGACTGGTAGGTCAAGACAGTTGAGAGCAGTAATACTCATATCCTCCGGAAAAAGATTTTGCCTCGAAAATAAATGCTAGAGGTTGTCTGTTTTCTGCCTTTCTGCAGGGTGGACCACGGGAAAAGTTTTTCATTTACCTTCCCAGACCAGGTAACACACATGAGTTGAGGTGGCAGCAGAGGTCAGTGAAGGAGGACGACATGGGCTGCCACCAGCCATCATGAGCAGGGTACTACCCGGGCAAGGAAAGTCCAGGGAGGGCACGAAGAGCCCCCATATATGAGAACTGATCTGCAACTTCTTTTTCACATAACTTGGTCTCCTGAACTATAACTTGATTTAAATCTGCTGGCTTAATTGTTTCATCTAAGAACAAGATTAGGTGGTGAGACATCAGAAAATGTTCCAGAAATGTGTCCAAAGGTGTCCCCAGAGCAGTGTTACCTTCTTACATTTTTCTAAATTTTATTATTCCAAAAACTGCTTAAGCAGCTTCCTGATTTGTTCCAGGAAACCAAATATGAGCACTGTTTCATTGGATCTAAGAGGCTGGTGTCACACTTATTTTCTCGTTTTTGAGGCTTAATTCTTTTTTATTATCATTTTTCACTCAGTACAGCACAGTATTTTAGCCCTAATCAAGCACATCGCCCCCATGAGCCGATTTTCCTGAGACTGACTTTCCTGAGGCTGCCTTTCAGTTTACTCAGTGGTTGGGCAGGTCATTAAAAGCACGCAGGACTCTGCCACGTCGTGAATCACAGGATAGGAAGTTTTACTCCTTAGCACAACACGGCCAGCCAGCTCTAGGTTTCCCCAAAGACTAGAAACTCAGGAACGCTGTCAAGACACGACATTTTTGTCACATTTACTCTTAAAATGTCAGCTCACACTCAGATTTGAACACAGGCAAAGGGATGGAAATTTGGTGGCCTTTTCCTTATTCTGCCTCCGTTTGATGTGAAATCACACGTTAATACATACAGCCACATGGCATTTCAGGAACGAAATATTTTTCAGCAACATGAAAAGCCGGAAAGGTCTGAAAAGCACCATAATTCTCCAAACCTGTCAATAGGGTGCACAGTACATCTGATATAAGACTTCGCCTTGTGCATTTGTCATGATACAAACGGCACTTCGTCCTCAGGGGACCCGCTTTGGTATGTTCTAGCCCCTCTTGCCCAGAGATGAATTAGTGCATTTAAAGGAGAGCACAGAGGCCGCTTTCTGAGGCTTAGGCCTTACTTTGTTCTCGGTCGCAACTCGGCTCACAGAAAGCATCATTCACATGCACAGACACTCACAGGGCCCAGGTTTATGATTAATCCCACCGCAGTGTGCTCATACATGTACAACAAAAATGGTCCCTTTGTGGAACCTGATGGACTAAAACAAGGGAATAGTATATTCAGTCAAGTTTTTTGACCACTAGGTAAAAAGTTCAAATTCAGCCCAAACTGAAGGATGACTCAAGTTTCGTATTTGGAGTCTCTGAACATTTTCTCTAAAAACAGTATGAGTGAGAGTACACATGTGCAGGAAAAAGTGATCACAGGAGATGAGGAAGCAAAGAAGGAGCATGTTCAAGCATTCGGAATGCATTTGCACTTCTGTTAGTGAGAGCACGTGAAATGTCACTTGAATCCAGGATGTAATTGTTCTTTGCCTCCCTGATGTCTTCTGGGAACATTCCCTTTAGCACCTTTATTTTGTTTTCTCTAAGCTTAAAAATGTATTGGCACCAGTAATTGCCTAATCTGGTCCAGATACGATATGGTATGGTGCAGATTTATTATACTGCGACAACAAATTAGGAATAAAAGCTCCAGGGAAGCAGTAAATCAAGGCTGCAATAATTCTTCTCTAAGTGCCACGCGGAGAGTCTGGTGGAGCATCCAGAGAGCAGCTTCCCAGCCACTGCTAACGCTGATCTACTGGAGTCTGCTCTTCCCACCCCTGGCCAGGAGCTGAGCACAGTGAATTTAAACTGCTGGTAAAATGCCTGGCCCCACCCCACCCCTCTCTCCTTTCCCTGCCTCTCGATGGGAGTTGTTCTGCCCTTGATGCAAAGGGAGATCTGCCCCGACACCCTTCATTCCCTCTCCGTCCACACGACCTGTGCATTGCACCTCAGCTCTGGGACGGGGCTCTAAGGTGGGGTGAGATTTGTTCAACCCATTACTTCTCCTACTGCAAGCCTGGATGATCAGCGGCTCAAAGATACCAGAGTTTCAAAGATATTGCAGCGGAACTGATGTTATTGATGGAGGAACCAACAGTAAGATAACTCTGATAGCTTTGCTGCATGAAGCTCATTATTAATGAGTTTGTCATTCAAACACTGTCAGAGTTTGGAAACTTTCGTATTTGCTTTTGACAGCAGAAAACACTTCCTACAGTGTGACTTCTTCCATGCCTTGCAGCCCTCCTACAAATAACTGTGGGTTTATACGTTGTGCTTTTAATTGTGATGCTGAAAGGAAATTGATAACATAAGTATTTCAGTGAATATACACATGCCTGTTCATCTGCATCAATCACTTATCATATTGTGAACTGACTTTGCTAAGATAATTATTGCTGTAATTAATAAGCTGCTAAACTAAGATCAGAGATGTCAGTTCTTGAAAGAGAAAAGAACAAAACAATGACAGTGACAATTCACACTTTGCCTACCTTTAGCAGTATACAAAGCTACACGTAGAAAAAGTAAGCCGGAAAAAAAGCTGAGAAGATGTAAAAAGCAAAGCAACTGCTTTGGATGGTGTATCCACTAAGAATCATGAAACATAAGTCTTCAACATTGCTAAGGAACAATTAAATGCTTAAACAGATTTTTAAGTGTCAGTAGAAAGACTTTAGCTTCAGTGAAGCTACAGCACGTTCTCAAAGACATTTTTGAACTAGGAAATAAGGTGCTTTATTCACAGAAGAAGTTATTGCTAAGTAACAAGGACTTGTAGTGAGCTTTAATTTGTATGTTCACTAAAAATAGCGGGTTGAATTTTATTTTGTTGCCCACAGTGCTCCTATAAATTCAGTGGATTGCCACAGAAAGACATCAGTTCATTATTATCTGAGCACAAAGTAATTCTGTCAGTTCAGTGTGTCTTTTTTGAGACACGCAGACGTTGACTTGTAATAGGTTGGCAAAAGACTCAGATTCGCTTCTTAACAATCCTATTTAGTACCTGACTACGACAGCATCAGTCTAGGTAACAGATTGTAAGGATCACAACCACATCTTGCTGTTCTTTTGCATAGAAAATTCCTGTTGACTTCAGAGGAAGGTTTGTACCTGGAAAGGCTGTAGATCTCAGTTCTCTTTGATTAGTGTCTCATAAGCACATGCAGCCAAACCAATCTCTGTTATAACAAGTGTACCCTTGCTCTTGTCATTGTTCAGTGTGTGGATATCCCACTGATTTTGTCAGGATGCCTGTGTCTGGAAAGCTAGCATTACTGCACCTAAAATAGTGATAACTGTCTTTATTTCTTACAGTTTTTGTTATGGGATGCTCTGAAAGGAAATCTGCGTGTACTTGTCTTGGGTGGTAAATCTGCACTGCTGATGGTGGATCAGATCATAGAATGATAAAATGGTTCAGGTTGGAAGGGACCTCATCTAGTTACATCTCCCCTGCCATGGGCAGGGACACCTCCCACCAGACCAGGTTGCTCAAAGCCACGTCCAGCCTGGCCTTAAACACTTTCAGGGATGGAAACCCAGGGATAGATCCCATGGCTTTCCATGCCACTCTGTCCCAGGTTCATCTGAGATGAAATGACAACAAAAAGCCAGGATGCTGCTATGTCCCTCAGAACCTACAGCACTGAACTGATGCTTGTATGCTATTCCCAGCTGGCAGGAAAAAACAGTGTCCTTGTGGCCATTCTGGATATCCTATTTTACACCTACAACCAAAGCTGACACTTGGGTACTCTTGGATTGCATCAAAATGGGAAAGAGGAAAAAAAAAAGCTACATAAGGAAATTTTTCACCATACCCGCACAATGCAGTTTAACCTTCTGCTTGGAATAAAATCTGTACAGTTGTATGTACATAATGTAAGTTTTCTCAAAAACCCCCAGGATTCTCCACTGATGTTAGTAATCTCTGGAGGATCATTTTCCATAGCTATTGGGGTCCCTGAAAACATTAATAAGGAGCATATAAGACTGTCTACAAAAGCTACATGTTGTTCAGCTACCTCTAAAGGATCCCCACCAGGTACTGACATAAAACTTCAGAAGCCTGAAGACCTTCCTAAGAGAGGTCATGGCCTTAAAGCAGTGCTAAGGCTGTATCTCCCAAGGAGCAGCAGGTGAAGTTCAGAGGAGATCAAAAGTTGTAACTAAGCGGCCAACTATCTTAAGTTATCTACCTAGGCTTCTGAATTGTTTGTAGTCCCTCCTTCACTCTTTAACTCTGCAAAAGACACTTTCAATTTTTATCAAAGGTCTCAATATTTAGGCTTTTGCTAAATTAAAGATCAAATCTCAAAAGTTTTATTGCTTTACAATTTTCAGCAATTTCTTTTTTTTTTTTTTTTCAACTAGTAGTGGCTGAAAATATCATTCTACTATTATATGCATTGATGTGGCTAACAATTTTTTTTTCCCTACCTATCAAAATGCATTAAGGAAACATAAAAGAAAAAAATCACCATCTCTCTCTCTGTATCTGCAGTGACTTGAAAGAAAATGATGAATGGCAAAATGTTAGAGCAAAGGCTCCCAAAACGAAGGAAGTGGCATGATTAGGTTCTATATTTTAAACCAGAAATAACTGCTCTGAATACATAAGCAATCAGACATCCATTTATATCCTGGTTAGAATCTGAAGCTTCATTAATTGCAGTGGAATCACATACAAAATGAAGACTTCCTCCGAAAAGCCAGGCTTAGTAAAAGAAAAGCTTAATGTTTTATGATAGTATTTTCCACATTAGAGTTCTGCTCATGGCTAAATCGTCATGGATAAACATACATATATTTAAAGAGAGAAAGGATACACTCTTTTAGTCTAAAAACTGAGCCATCGAAAAACCACTAGACTGAATAGTGATTATTCATATGAATCATTAGTCAAACAGAGGTGAGAACCAAAAAAATATGAGTTACTATTTCTATTTATAATGTTCAAGTTTGCGTGTCATTTCTAAAGGCCTTTTAGTCATATCCAGTTGCTCCATGTTGTTACACATAGAGATGAAAATGAGATCAAAGGATAGCCTGTGCTGCTAGTACTCACCTAGTAAACACCCAGTCTCCCTTTTCCTTTCAGTCATATCCTTTTTTACACTCAATAAATCTGGGGTGATTCCTGTGTTTTTCATGTTGGATCATCACATGATTTCCACTGGAAGATGCACCAAAATGAAGACAAACAGGGGATGAATATTCAGCAAATCCTTTTGAAATACTGAATATCCCCCATTTCATATTGAGAAAAACTGAGTAGGCCAATGGGACTTCCTGAAGGACTTTACCCATGCCACTGAAGGACTCAAGCCAGGAGTACTCACGTATGTCTACACAGGACCATATTTTGTATGAGCCACTTATTTGTCTAAGCAAACAAAAAAAGCAAAAAGAAAATAGAGGCATATATTTTATCACATCATAGAATCATGGAATGGTTTGGGTTGGAAGGGACCTTAAAGATCATCGAGTTCCAACCTCCCTGCCCTGGGTAGGGACACTTCCCACCAGACCAGGTTGCTCAAAGCCCCATCCAGCCTGGCCTTGAACCCCTCCAGGGATGGGGCAGCCACAGTTTCTCTGGGCAACCTGTTCTGGTTCCTCACCACCCTCACAGGAAAGAAATATTATACATCTACACCTATAATCATTTTACAGGACTATTTCATATTCAAGAGAAACACACACTTGTTATGTCAAGTTATGCTGTCCCGCACAACATCCTGGTCTCAAAATTGGAAAGTCATGGATTCAATGAATCGACCACTCAGTAGATAAGGAACTGGCTGAATGGCTGTACTCAAAGGGTTTTGGTCAACGCTTCAATGTCAAATTGGTGGCCAGTGATGAGTGGTGTTCCTCAAGGGTCGGTACTGGGACCAGTGCTGTTCCAAACCTTTGTTGGAGACATGGACAGTGGGATAGAATGCCCCCTCAGCAAGTTTGCCGATGACACCAAGCTCGGTGGCACAGTTGACATGCTGGAGGGAAGGGATGCCAAGTGGACAGGCTTGAGAGGTGGGCTTGTGGAAACTGCATGAAGTTCAACCAGGCCAAGTGCAGGATCCTGCACTTGGAACGTGGCAATCCCAGGCACAAATACAGGTTGGGTGGAGAATGGCTGGAGAGCAGCCTGAGGAGAAGGACTTGGGGGTCTTGGTGGATGAGAAGCTCAACATGAGCCGGCAACGTGCACTGGCAGCCCAGAAAGCCAACCCCATCCTGGGCTGCGTCAAGAGAAGCGTGGCCAGCAGGTCAAAGGAGGTGATTCTGCCCCTCTACTCTGCACTCGTGAGACCCCACCTGGAGTGCTGTGTCCAGCTTTGGAGTCCTCAACACAGGAAGGACACGGATCTATTGGAACAGGTCCAGCAGAGGGACATGAAGATGATCAGAGGGATGGAGCACCTCCCCTATGAAGACAGAGTGAGAGAGCTGGGGTTGTTCAGCCTGGAGAAGAGACGGCTCCGGGAGCCCTCAAAGCAGCCTTCCAGTATCTGAAGGGAGCCTACAGAAGAGCTGGAGAGGGACTCTTTGTCAGGAAGTGTAGTGACAGGACAAGGGGTAACGATTTTAAATTAGAAGAGGGGAGATTTAGATTAGATATTAGGAAGAAATTCTTTCCTGTGAGGGTGGTGAGACACTGGCACTGGTTGCCCAGAGAAGCTGTGGATGCCCCATCCCTGGAGGGGTTCAAGGCCAGGCTGGATGGGGCTTTGAGCACCCTGCTCTAGTGGGAGGAGTCCCTTCCCAGGGCAGGGGCGGTGGAACACAATGATTTTTAAGGTCCCTTCCAACTCCAACCATTCTATGATTCTATGACAGTGAGATCACTGCAGCAGTTAAGCTGTAGCAAAACTGCACTAAAAATAACAATCCTGCTGCTAAACCATGTTAGCAATGAATGTATTTTTTAACTTGAATCTTAAAGGTGTACACTATTTCTTCCTTAGAATCCTGCCTGGAGTTTGCAGAGTATGATTTGTTCTCCACTTACCCGCTTTTGCCATAGCCAGTTCTTTTCCTATTACAAATCCCACACAGTTTATCCAGGAACTCAGGAGAATCTAGACAACAAATAAGCACTATGGAGAAAGAGAGAAATATTACAAATGTTGAGCTCACACTAACAGCAAAACACTCACTAAGTGACAAGTCAAACTTCTACTACATCTTCATTCATTTCCCTGCCAGTGCCGATGTCTTTCTAAATAAAAAACTGCGCATCACTAATGTTCTCAACCGCAGCAAACATTTTCCTATTCAACAAAACTCCTTTGAATTCATGCTCTGTATATGCCCTAAATAAAAGCAATCTTAAAATGAACCCTCTATGGCTCTCACCTTGTCCATTTTACTGTTTTGCTACCCTCTGCTGGCTTTCTTTTCTCTGTCACGTTAAAAAGAAGCTGACGATTTTCGCTTTGAAAGTCTTCCATAAGGCAACTTCAGCAACAGAGTTTGGGGCCAGGAAAAGGGGAAGGGGTGAAGCTAATCAAACGGCACTGACTTGTTCCATCTTCATGGTCATGAACAAGGATTTTAATCCAGATCACCTGTTTTGATGATTTTTTTAAAAATCAGAACTCCCAGAAATACAGCCATTATGTGTGCACAGCCCTCCTATGCAGCTCATACTTATCGAGTCGAGGCATACTATCTATGCCTAAAGATAGTAACTATGCCCATATTTCTGACCCCTTCAGTAAACATGTGAAAAACCTCCATGCATTTCCACATCATTTGGATGAGGGCTGCACGTGCCCTTGATCTCCACATTTCTCTGAATCATTTTTCCCCATTCATAATTTGTATGGATGTCAAAAAAAAAAAAAAAAGAAGAAAGAAACCAAAACCAAAACAAAAGCAGACATCCCATAGAAAATTAGGTAATCTTGTCAGCAAACAAGACCTTTCAGTGCAAAACTGCAGGGAAAAAATATAGATTGCAGCTGCAAATACATCACACTTGAAATCACAGGTAAAACCATTTCTCTACAGTGTGTGGCTGTTCCCAGAAAATTGTGTTTAGCCCTGAGACTCTCATTATTGAGAAGAGTTGTAAATTGGAGAGAGGTCAGTGAAAAGCCACCGATATGATTAAAGTGGGCTGGAGGCATTGACTTATGAAGAAAGATGAAAAGATCTAAATAAACATGGCCTGGCTGTGGAATGCTTAAAAGGCATCAAGATAACCATTAACAAATAGCTGAAGGATATGAAAACCAAGCAGAGAAAAAGAGATATCTCAGGTAGCATAAAGGAGAATAGCCAAAAGTAATGAGATGAAAATTAAGAAAGGAAAACCTAAGCCAAGCGTCGGGATAAACTCCTAGAAGTGGAATGCATCACGCCATGGAGCACTCCCCCAGGTACAGTGGAAGTCCTGTCAGCTGAGACAAATAAAGCTAGACAGTAACACTGAAGTGTTTGTACGAGTTTAACCCTGCCTTTACAGAGAGGTAGGCCAAAATACACAAACAGGTCTTTATCATCTCTAATATCTCTGAATTACTGCTGAGATAGCTTGGCTATTAATGGAACTCCCTCCTGAATTAAACTGCTCATGCCTGGCAGAAAAAGCGTGAAGTCTACAAATGGCGCAGTTTGAGGAGATAAAAAACCTGCAAACAAAGCTCTTACACCACTCGCCCAGAAATGCTCAGTGCCCATGAGCTGCTGACCTTCAGATCCACCAGACCTATAGAGCCTGCCCTGTGCAACTGCCTTCACTCAGAACCAAACAGTGAAGCAAACCTGACATTTTCTGAGTCGGGTATAATTACCCGCAGTGGTGACTGCCAGAAGTTCTGTGTTCATTGTAGGTGGCTGTACTAGAGAGCAGACACGCAGTTCTGACTCATTTAGACATTTGGAAACCTCAAACATTATTAGTCTGCATATAATCTGACTGACTTGTTCGGGTGTATTGGGCCTGGCTGAGGTGGAGCTGATTTTTCCCCACAGCAGCCCTCAAGAGTGCCGTGTATTTGCAGCTAGAAAGGTGTTGGCAGCACACCAGTGTTTTTGGCTACCAATAAGCAGTGCTCCCACAACATCGAGGCTGTCTCACCAACGTTCCCCCCCGCTACCCAGTAGGCTGGGGGTGGGCAAGATGTTGAGAGGGGACAGGGCCAGAACAGCTGACCCAAACTGATCAAAGGGATTTTCCATTCCGTATTATGTCTGCTCAGCAATAAAAGCTAAGAGAAAGGAGAAGGAGAGGGGGAGGGGGCATTCATTATTATGACATTTGTCTTCCAGAGCAACCACTACACGTACTGAAGCCTGACTTCCTGGGAAGTGGCTGGACATCGCCTGCTGATGGGAAGTAGAGAATAAATCTTTTGTTTTCCTTTACTTCTGTGGGTGGCCTTTTCTTTTGCGTTATTAAACTGCTTTTATCTTGACCCATGAGCTTTTTCCATCTTATTTTACCTCCTCCCCTTACTCTGCTGAAGAGGGGAGTGATAGAGTGGCATGGTGGGCTCCTGGTGTGCAGCTAAGGTCGACCCACCACATAGGGCTACCAGGCCTGTAGTAATTGCAGACAAATTGATGATGACCTTAAATCTTCCTGAGCAAAATTTTCAGGAGCAAAAGAGGATGTGCTTAGAAAAATCACATATAAGATAACTCTTCCTGTGGCCATCAAGAAATTCAGAGCCAGGCCAATTTTTACTCCTTCTCCTTCCATTTACTCCCAGTAGGAAGAGAAATGCAAGCATTTGTTCTGTCTTCTGTTCTGTTCAAAATTTTACAGAGGCTAAGCGGGAAAAAAATCTCATTGCCTTTCAGTTTTTGTGTTTTCAGCTGCAGACACCGGCACCTCTAGCTACAAGTTTTTATCCCTTTGGGAGAGTTTATGTGCTCAAAGGATACAGCTCTAACCTGATGTGATTGGTGGGCTGGTGGCACAGGGACCCCAGTACCTGCTGGAAGGGTGGGCAGTGCACACAGAACCAGAACAAAGATTATTGCATAAACTGATGCCTGCTCATTCCAAATCAGCCAAGTCCCATCACTGCACCTACAGCAATGAGAATAAAACACCCAGGAACTGGCAGGTATGTATGAAAACCAACAAAACCCACACTGCCTGTGCAGCAGTCTTAGACGTGGAACAGCAACACGACTTTACCCTGCTCACATTTTGAATAATTTGAGCTTCCTCCTGCACGTATCTGATTTACCTCAATTGTGACATGTTATTATCATCCCTCTTGTGATTCTGGGCTGCATTCCCACTTACCCACTCCTTATTATTTGTCCGCTTCATCCTGCTGCTGCCATGCCACTCGCTGTGTGCCGTGTATACTGTCACCCGTCTGAGCCAATTGCTGTGATTACAGGCACAGCTACGCCGTCAGCCTGCCCTTGACTTCCAAAAAGTAACTGAAAAGCTACTTGTGCTTCAATTAGCTAAACAGTCATTCTTCCTTGCATAAGAGATTCGCTATCCTGGAGAACACTTTCATCATTTCTGGTCAAATTGCAAATATATCTGGACTGAGCCTACCTAGCGGGATGACATTAGCATTTAGTAGTAAGACTATTACTCAGAAATATGACTTAGTTGCACATTTTTCCTTCTGCACTGTCTGCCTATGATTTAGTTCTTAAAAAATCAAGACCTTACTTTTATTTTTAAATAGTTCCATATTAAAAGCCTAAGGAAGGAATGAGAAAGACTTTCAAGGAGAGATAACTTCTCTGATAATTAAAATTTCTTATTGAACTTAGTAATAACCTCCCTCAGTTTGCATTTGTGTAGAAATTATTTCTGTAATTGTATTAAATACACATAACATCAGTTTTAGCAAATCAGCTGTAAAAAACTTTCTAGTCTGAAACTCTGCACAAAATTTCAGATAAAGAACACTTTTTGTGCCAAGGCTTATCTTTTTCTATTCTATTTGCCTTAACCCCTATTAATTACCTTTTTGGCACCACATGCAGCTCAGCAAAATAAAATTATTCTCTCCCCCAACACAGAGCTGCTGGAATATTACAGGCAGAATTAGCGAAAAAGATACATAGAATCATAGAATCATGGAGTAGTTTGGGTTGAAGGGACCTTAAATGGTCGTCTCATTTAAGATGTCCCTTTCATGGGGCAGAGACACTTGACAACTAGACAAGGTTGCTCAAAGCCCCATCTATCTTTACCTTGAACACTTCCAATGATGGGGCATCCACAGTGTCCCACCACCCTCACAGTACAGAATTTCTTCCTGAGATTTAATCTAAATCTGCCCTCTTTCAGTTTAAAACTTATCTCTCATCCTATCGCTATACTCCCTGATAAAGAGTCCCTCCCCATCTCTCCTGTATGCCCCCTTTTAAGTACTGAAAGGCTGCTCTATGGGCTTCATGGAATTCTGGTTTATGTCCAGTTTTTCATCCACAAGTATTCCCAACAGGAATTCCCAACTCCACAGGGCTGCTCTCAATCCATCCATCCCCCAGCCTGTACTGCTATTGGGGATTGCCCTGACTCAATGGTTCACCTGGTTGAACTTCATGAGGTTCACACGGGCCCACTCCCCCAGCCTGTCCAGGTCCCTCTGGATGGCATCCCTTCCCTCCAGTGTCTCGACTGTGCCACACAGCTTGGTGTCATCAGCAAGCTTGCTGAGGGTGCACTCAATCCCACTGCCTATGTCATTGGTAAATATATAAAATAGCATTGATCGCAGTATTGACCCTTGAGGAACAACAGTCATTACTGATTTCTACTTGGACATTGATCCATTGACTGTAACTCTTCGGACATGGCCGTCCAGCCAATTCCTTATCCATGCAACAGTCCACCCATCAAACCCATTTATCTCCAATTTAGAGGCAAGAACGTTGTGGGCGACTGTACCAAAGGCCTTACAGATATACCTAGGCAGTAACAAGAAGTATAAGTCCTGTTAACATTTCAGAGGGCTGAAGCACCTCTGCTGTGAGGACAGGCTGAGAGAGTTGGGATTGTTCAGCCTGAAGAAGGCCCCTGGGGGACCATATAGTAGCATATAATACCTAAGGCGGGCCTCAGAAGAGATTGGGAGGGACTCTTGGTCAGGAAGTGTAGTGATAGGACGAGGGGTAATGATTTTAAACTGAAAGAGGGAAGATTTAGACTAGATTTTAGGAATAAATTCTTTACTGTGAGGGCAGTAAGGCATTGGAACATGTTGCCCAGACAAGTTGTGGCTGCCCCATCCCTGGAGGTGTTCAAGACCAGGCTGGATGGGGTTTTGAGCAACCTGCTCTGGTGGGAGGTGTCCCTGCCCATGGCAGGGGGGTTGGAACTCAATGATCTTTAAGGTCCCTTCCAACCCAAACCATTCTATGATTCTATGATTCTATGATCAAGACCCACCTCAATAATAAATAACAGATGGGTACAGAAAACTACCAGTGACTATACTATTAATGTGAATCTCATTAACAATTATCCATACAACTCCTCAAATAGTATTTAATATCCTTACCTTCCTAACACTACTGAAAATATTACGCATTTTTAAGGGTTTAGAGACACAGAACGATTAAGACCCGTTTTTTAACAGAGGGCCTGAGAGCAATCTCTTCCCCCACATCATTTCCTGGGGTCTTAGCTGTCTATGTTCAAATTGGCTCCAGTAGAGCACAGCTGCATAACCTGGGATCAGGCTGCAATGAAAACAGCTGTGCCACCAGAAGGCCCTCTGGGACACCCCATCCAGGGCCACCACCCTTGGCAGGAGCTGCATTTCAGCTCAGATCTCTGCATTTGGTCCTTGCTAGAACTGATGTAGGCATGCCAGTGCCCAGCTTTCTGCCCCACATCCTCACCTTGCTCACCAGACTTCCCACCATTATCTTGGACTGGCCACAGACCAGTCTGTATGGATATGGTGGGTCCTTGGTCATTAGCACACTGCTTGGCCTCGCTGTCTCCTGTCATCCGCTCCGTGATGTTGTCTGCTACTAGCTAAAAGGGATGAATTAAAGTTTTTTTATCAAGACACGGATTCAGTCCCTGCCCTAATGGTCTCTTCAGTGGAAACAATGGACAGATCACACAACTTTTCTGCTTAAAGAGCATTTAGGATTTCTGGGGCACTTGGACCCAAATCCTCAGAGGTACACAGAAACTTAACTCCCAGTGTTTTCAGTTGGGTTATGCCCTTAGAGAAGCCTGACCTATGTGAACTGCCCAAGCACAGGTGTTCAGCCTATTTCAGAGTGAGAACTTGAAACTGAATCTCCAAAGTCCTAACCCCCTGATGTAGCCACTAGACTGCCCTGCCTTTAAAATGAAAGATTATCTTGATGTAAGTCTTGAAATGTTCAGTTTAGTTTGCTCGTTACACGCTATGACTGTCAAATTATAGCTTTAGAAACAAAGAATCATAGCCTCCCAGTTAAAGACAATGACCCTTTGTGCTCCGATTATCTAGATGCCTACTCGCTTTTTTGATAGGGTATCTGTTTTGGAAGGAACATGCTTCAGATGCAGAATCTCAGAGCCAAAAGGGCAGATGGCAATCTGCCAACTCAAAAAAAAAAATAAAATATATCCCTTACCTGTTATATACTGAAGTCATTAACTATTTTACAGCTATAAAAAGTACATTAAAATGTCCCAGTGTGCTCCTAGCAGGGTCATGATTTGTTGGTGCCTGAGAGGCCAGCACAGTGCAGTTTAGCAGGTGTTTAGGTCAGGATGAAATACGACATTGGTGCTCCCACTCAAGAGCTGGTACCAGTTCTGGATGATTTGCCAAATGAAGATCTATTCAGAAGGTTTCGGTTTGACAGATAAATAGCCCATCCAAGATTTTTCAGTGCTAGGGGATCCAAGAGATTGCCCCATTTATGGTGCTTTGTGCAACCTACAGGCATTTTAATCAGTTTTACTGGCATTTTAACAATCTGAGTTTGCCTTTGGTATCCCAGCTACAGAGATCTGTACACATCTTCAAAGTAGAATCCAAGAGGAAAGAAAAGAGAAAATGCAGAATCCTGCAAATTTCCCACTGAGATGAAGTTATGCACAACGAAACTATCCCAAAGTAAAAGGCAGAAAAAAGGTAATGAGCTCCTGAAAAGACCAACAAATTATTTCATATATTCTGTATAGATTAAGATTTAAATATTTGGTCTTGGTGCACCAATGTTCACGAAGCCTATTCCCATCAGACAGGCTGATCAGACTCCCAGTTATGCTCTTGTCACCCATCTCTTAAATGTGACTGAATGAAAGATGGAAAGCTTTGAAAAACATAAAGCATCATTCAGGTTAGAAAGCACACAATTCAACACTTTGCTGAAACCCACAACTAAGTATTGGAAGCGCATATACAGCATCTGTTGCTATAGTAGAGCACGCACATGAAATAAAGCCTTCTCTCTATTCTTATAGGAACTGGCCTGATAATAAGAAAAAGATGATACTTTAATGACAAAGGGTCATTTGCCATCATGTTGGGGCATTGATCTCTGGCTAAAAGAGGAAATTATCAACTACAAAAGATAGCCGTGCTTTGATTTTGTGAGTTTTTTTCTTTTTTTAATTAAGAATTTCAAAGTAGAGATGAGGCTTAAGCTTACTTCCTAAGTTTTCTGTGAAGAACAACCCACAGAGGGCTTTTTCATCTCTGCTTCCATTTGGAATTAGTGGTAGATGACCTGTACATAAACTCAAATGTCTACCCCGGAAAAACACATCAAGTCCAGTGTATCAAATACCTCAGCTATACTAGCACAGTTCAAGAAAAGGGAGAAAAAAACTTCTCAGTTGTCATCTTGATTTTTATTTTAGGGACTCATGGACTTTGTATCACCTCACCCCGCCCTGTTTGGTGTTATCTGAAAACTTGTTGGGTGAGGGTTCTGTGATCTTCTCCAGGCCACGGATAAATATGTGTACTGGTTTGAGCTGGGATACAGTTAATTTTCTTCACAGTACCTTGTATGGTTTAGTAGCTTATGCTCGTAGCTTATGTTTTGGATTTGTGATAAAGACATTGTTGATAATGCAGGGATGTTTTAGATAGTGATGAACATGCTTACACGGTGTCAAGGCCTTTTCCATTTCACATACTGCCACAGCAGCAAGCAGGCTGGAGGTGCACAAGAAGTTGTGAGGGTACACAGGTTGGACAGCTGACTCCAACTGACCAACAGGATGCCCCAGACCATATGACGTCATAATCAGCAATAAAAACTGGAAGGAAGAATGAGGAAGGGGGAATTCTTGGAGTTATGACATTTGTCTTCCCAAGTAACTGCTACGCATGATGGAGCCCTGCTTTTCTGGAGATGGATGAACACCTGTCTGCCCATGGGAATTAGTGAAGGAATTCCTTGTTTCGCTTTGCTTGCAGATGCAGTTTTTGCTTTACCTATCAAACTGTCTCTAGCCCAGCTCACAAGCTTTCTCACTTTTGCTTTTCCAATTCTCTCACCCATCCCACTGGGGAAGTGAGCAAGCAGTTGGGTTGCACCTGAGCTGTTGGCCAGGCTTAAACCATGGCAGATGCTAAACAAGAGAGGTCCCTGACAAACCCCAGCTTGTTACCAGGCCAATATGACCCATCGACCACAGCCCTCTGAGTCTCATCCAACCATTCTTTTACCTGTCTCTCTGTCTGTCCATCCAAACTACCATGTCCCAACTTGGATGTGAGAACAGGGACAGTACCAAGAACCTTGCTCTAGCCCAGGTACTTGACACCCATTGCTCTCCTCCCACCCACACACCAGTCATTTCTTCCCAGAAGGCCACCAGGAGGATGAGGTGTGGTTTACCCCCAATAAATCCATGCTGCCAGCTCCCTATCACCTTCTCCTCCATATCCCCACAAACAGGTTCCACGGTTTTCCCAGGGACTGAAGCAAGACTGACCAGCACAACCTCCCAGATCATCCTTACTGTCTTTTTGGAAGATGGATGCAACATTTGCTTTTCTTTATTCAATGGGGACCTTCCCATATCTCCATGACCGGGAGAGGTTATAGATATCTCACCCTGCAAGGACACTGACCACCTCTCGGCACCCTCAGGGGCAGCCTGTCCTGCCCCATTGGCCCATGGTGAGGTTGCCTCCAGCCATCTCAGCTTGACACTCATACGCTGCTGGTTATTTCTCTCCTTGACTTGTCTCTCCAAGCACAGAGGCCTGGCTGGGGAGAACCGAGGCAAAGGCAGCATTTAGCACCTCAGCCTTCTGTGCCCACGGTCACACCAAATCAATTAACATCTTAATCACAGTATCAATAACTTAGCTACAGAACAAATGGGACCACAGCATGTTTATTTCTCCCTCCCTCAGAAACAGAGAATAATAATAATTCAAATATTTCTTAATTTAGAAAACACTGATTTTGGCATGGAAGCATAGAATCATAGAATCCTATGGGGTTGGAAGGGACCTCTGGAAATCAGCTAGTCCAACCCCTCCGCTGGAGAGGGTCTACCTAGAGCACATTGCACAGGAACTTGTCCAGGTGGGTTTGAATGTCTCCAGAGAAGACTTCACCACATCTTTGGGCAGCCTCTTCCAGTGCTCCACCACTCTCACAGTAAAGAAGTTCCTCCTCATGTTTAGGTGGAACTTCTTATACTCAAGTTTGTGCCCATTTCCTCTTGTCCTGTCACAGGGCACCACCAAGAAAAGACCAGCCCCGTCCTCCTGACACCCTCCCTTTAAGTATTTGTATGCATTAATTAGATCTCCGCTAAGCCTTCTCAAGATTAAAAAGATCCAAGTAGGAGAGATGCTCCAGGCATGTTAGTCTCTTTATTAGAAGTAGACATCCATTAAGGGTACAAACATACCACTGAAGCCATGAAATGGAGAAGATGCAGATCTGAATATACCCTGACCAATTTTTATCTTCAGTTTTCTGTATTTTGCAGCCTCTGGGAAGATATTCCCTCACTATTGTCCTTGTGCATTTGTCACACGCTCGCTGAGCTGCGGTGGCTGCATTGTGGAGCCAACCTGCCTCTGCCTGGCAGCACCCACCGAAACCACGCGCACACCAAAAAAGATGCTTCAAGTACCACTGAAACCACTCTATTAAACTTCTCACTTCAGAACACAGCTGATGCCTGGTCCAGCTGAGCGAGCCGGGATTATTCCTGAGCTGCCTTCAGTGATCTTCCCCTGTGCTGACAGACAGCTGGGCTGCTGCACACGAAGCCGAGCAGTCAGTCCTGACCCAAATTAAAGCCATACTTCATGCAGCACGTCTGGAGGGAGCATCTCCAACGTGCTGGAGCTGGAACCTTCCACACGTCTGCAGAGCTCTGGCCTTTCTGTTCAAATCTCGACTGAATAATGAGCAGCTGAAATCAGAGGGGTCTTGAAGAGAACGTATCAATTAGATTCCTTTGCTAAAGCAAAACCCAGCATTCATCAATTGTTACTTACAATTCCTGAACTCTTCTCTTCCTGTAAAAGTTCAGCCATACTGACTATTTGCAATCTTTCACATTTTTTCCTAACTCATGAAGCCAGAGTAAGCTTTAGCTTTCACCTTAATAAGAATACCGTACTTTTTTTAGCTAATGATCGTTTGAGACAGTTAATTTACAGTGTGTATGACTTTTTTCATTGATTCCATTTTTAAATACACTTCTTTTGCCTTTGGAATAGTACGTAAGTAGTTTTTCCACTCTAATTTAGTTTATTCCACTGTAAAACTTAACACCTCCTAATTTGCAATGTGCCTTTTATAAACTGAAAACAACACTTTTTCATGGAAAACCAGCTTTCTTATACAAAGGAGCTTAGCGACTTCATTCTGTATCACTTGAATGAATATAATTTTTTGAATATATTTTTTTCAGTGTTGTAAATATTTGCAGACTTACAGGATAGCACTACTTTTAATGTCATGCTGGCATGACAAATTCAAAGTAATTGAATTTGTTGCAACTGACAGCACGATACCACATTTGCCACGATGTGACAGCACTATCTTATCTGCCCAAGAGAGCTTCTGATCTTCAGATTACGATAGTTGCATCTTACTATTGATATGACTGCCTTCCATGCCCAACCTACCATGTACAATCCAATAAACATTTATAAATACTAATTCCGTCCTTCCTTTGTCAAGGGCACAAAACTGCTTCTTTAAAATATATAAAGGTATAAAAAACTTGTCTCAACGCGATCACTTAAAGTTGATTTCTTTAGTCATTTTGAAACTTCAAAGAAACATTTTGCCTCCAGCATGTGCCACCTGTTCTACAGAACTGACATGTTCTTGTCCCTCCCGACCTCCTCCCTGACTCCACGTCTTTATCTGTTTTATTCATTAGGATCTCTTTGGTTTCTGACAGCACAGGCAAGAAAAGATACATTGCCACTACTCTGTGAGGTCTTCTAAAGAGTATCAAGTACATTGTGATGACACAAAACAAAACTGGAACGTCTAATCCTTTTTCACTTAGGAAACCAAGACCATGGAAGAACCTCAGTTGCATATTAGTCAGAAGTCTTTCAGATGGAAAGTATATTATCTTCACAAGAACAGGTCACTCAAAATCACCAGAAGAAACGGCAGAAAGCAACCTTCTCCCACTCTCCGCCTCACCAACATAAGTGCAATTAAAGGAATTTGTGTAAGATGAAGCGTACCAGAAATGTGAGCAACACTGGATATCCGGCTTTTGGTTCCTTCTGCAGTGAAGACAGAGCTAGTCCAAAGCTACAACCAGCTGAGGTGCCCTCAGTTCCCATGTGTGCAGTTTCCACCTCTCATCCTTGCATCTTCTCATCCCCTGCAGTTTCCACCTCCCGCCTACTGGGAGAGCAGAGATGGACAAACTTAAAGGAAAGAAAAAAGCTCTCCCTGGCCAGATGAAAAACACTCACAATCATAGAAAGTCATCCCCACCATAAAGGGATGCTCCTGAATGACACCAAAGGGAACATTTTACACTTTTCTCTCTGTATTGTGAAACCATTACTTACAAATTTAGCTTTTACTCTCAGTATGCGACTACACAATTCTGCCACACTTGTTCTCTGCAACATTACTCTTCCTCCCCTTGCTAGCATAGGCCCCAGTTAGTGCCCTTCAACAACCAACTCTTGATAACACAGGTGAATGTTTTCCAAGGAATCAACTGTGTGTAGAAATACACCTTTTAGTGTGACGCAGAAGGTTTGAGCAGCAGAACAGTCTTTGCTTAAATCACCCCCTTAGGTACCTTGCCAATATTCCAGGTAATGTGCTAACAACAAAATATACATTAAGATACAGACTTAAACAGGTATACCAAGAAATAGCCCCAAAACAAGCACTCAGTAATAGGTACCATGGAAAACATCATGCACCATATACCTAAATACTGTATCATTCAGCCTTGTTACGGCTGAGGATTGATAATCCCCACAAACATTCTGAAAGGTAGTAAAAATATTTCTCATTATCCCTAGATTTGACATCACTTTTTACTAGTGGTAACAGCCTTATTAAGTTGAATCTCCTCTGCTTTTTCTGAGACATCCAGCACAGTAAAAACAGCAGGAGGGGAACTATATTCCCTGGAAGTCTAAACAGTGTGTGTAGAGTTACAGGAAACAAGACAGCAGAGAGAGGTTTTAGCACGAAGGGAGCCAACTCTCTCCCTTTCATGTGGACAACAATGTCATCAGTCTAATGTCTGGTCATTCTGATTTCCCTGCTCCACAGAAAGCAAGGCATTTACCAAGAAAAAGCTCTTCTTTCACTTTAGGCAAACACTGGCTGTTTCTGTTTTCATTAATGTATCTTCCTGTGTGCATTACAGAAAATCTTTTTCCCTTAATTAAAAAAAAAAAAAAGAAAAAAAAAAAAGAAAAAGAGAAGAGTGACTCCTGAGCAGATGCCCTTTCGGAGTACTCCAGTCTACGTTCACTCCAGCAGCCCCATGCACCAAGATCTCCTGACACCACCAGAAAACCAGGGAGGCATTATGGAGCCCTGGGCAGGCAGCAGCGTAGAAGTGTCAACATCTTTAGCTTTTCTGCAGGCTCGTCACAAAAACCTGGAGGACCACCTTGACTTCCACAAGTGCCACCTCACCACTGCGTGCCAACACTGTGGCAGGTGAGTTCCAAAGGTCAGAAGGACAGGGAGGGGGTGTCAAAGGACCTCCTGTATCACTTTGGTGTTTGTCACCTTTCCACTTCACTGAGCATCCCTCAGTCCTGCTATGAGAGTTGCTTCGTTGCTCCATCTTCTGGGTTTTTTTTTTTTTTGTAGCTATGGCCACATTCAATATTGAATATCCCGTAACGCAAACTTTTCCCATTGTTTCAAGCTTTCGTCATAAGAAAAATCCTCTCACATCTCAAATAATGTGCTTTGTACTTGAATCTTTATTTAAGACAGGATGACCTTAATATATAGATTTTCTCTCACTTTTATTTATGATAGTGCTACGGGAGTTAATACTTGCTCAAGCTTTAAGCACTATTTTTATGTAATAAAGAGAAGGGTATAAATAAAAATAAAACTATCTGTCATCTCTCACCTTAAAACCAACCAAAAGAGAGTCAATACCAAGCCTGTATACCTATTAATTCCTGAAATACTGGAATTCCTGGAGCATTAAAATTCCTGAAGCATTAAGCACAGAAATAAAGATAATGCATCTCTACATGTAAAAGTAATACTGCAACCCCAGTATCATTCTACATATTTTCCCTAATGTAACCTGCTATCTTCTTTGCTTCTTTGACCACCATGGCACATTGAGCAGATGTTCTTACTGAGCTTTCCCCTGTGAGGCACAGGTCTCTCTCCAGAGTGATTACAGCTAATTTATAACCCATCAAGGTATATGAAAAATTCAGATGGTTCCTCCCAGTGATAAGAGAGCTTCCAGGAGCAATGCCTTTGGAATTCATCTGAGATTAGAACTGGGATTATCTGATATTTCAGTACCCAGCTGCCAGCAGCTGTTTAATATTTTCGTATATGCCATTTGCCCTCACTAGAGAAGCAAGCTTACACTTTGCTGGTCTAATTACATAGACTTACATTTTGCTTTTTTAATTTCTCAAGGTCAGTTATTCTCCCATAGGATCTGTTCCACCTATTACTAAACTGATGCCACTTCAGTACCTATCCACCGTGAGAAACTAAAACTGAGCCACCAAAAGTGCTGACAGCCCTGCAACTGAATTTTAAGCAATTTTGAAGAAAGAAAACAAAGTAATCAATCATGGATTTATTAAAGTCCAGCTACCACAAAAAATATTGGTAACTATTGCACGAGCCATATGGTGCCACACAGGATTCTTCTAGATTCATGAAGGAAAAAAGATGTATTTATGAAATACACAGTCACCTTCATGAAAACAGACAGCTGTCTCAAAGCGTTTCATTTTACAGAAACAACATGATAACTGTTCTTAGTTTTGTATTAAAAAATGACTGCGTTTCTCGAATCATTATATGGAAGAAGGACTCGCAGAAATGGTTTTGGGAGAGACGATGAGCATGTGGGACACCAAATCCAGAGTCTGGAAGATGGGATACAACAGGCTCTCCCGGGACAGCTCAGCAGACTGGGACAGGATTTCTTGTCCGATAGATTTAGTGCATCCTGCGTAGCGGGGAGAGAGGTGGAGATTTGTGCTCAGGGAAAGCTGAACGAGCATATAGTGTCCTGTTAAAAAACATGGCCTTGATTCGGAGAGTTTCCACTCCACAGCCCAGTGGCTGGTGCTTTTGTCTAAGCCACAGGTTAAAACAATTCCGCTTCCTCCTCTGCCTGTGAGAGATGAACCCCTGTGCCGTAACTGGAGCTCTGTCCTTCCTGCCCTATCCATTCCATCTTGCATAAATAATTAAACGCCCACCAGGACAAACACCAGCACTCAGATGTTTCACCCAAATACTAGGTGTGTCGGACAAGTTTTCTCTTGTGCTGTGTGCATCAGTGCAACGATGGTTTTGTTGCTGTTGATTGCTCTGACGCTGTGATGCTTCTATTTTCCATAAAATGCTTAAAACAGTTAGTGGGAACAGACAAGAGACTGTCAGGAGTGGTGAGAACACTTGCCTGAGAGGTGTGAAAGCTTAATTATTTATTCAAAGCAGTAGAGTTTCAATGGGTGACCTGAGAAGACTCTCCTCCTGCCTCTTCCCTCTCCAAAGCATCCTTCATGACAGAAATGCATGTTCATGTCCTTCGGAAAATAAGAACTCCATTTAAGCAGTTGCTCTAACCCAGCAGCACTTGGGTAAAAATTAGCATCTCCACCTGTTGACTTTAACCCACATTTCATTTCTTTTCTTATTTTTGTAAGTACTGTTTGCATTAAATAAAATTATTCTGGGAGGGTGAAGCTGTTTTCTCTAGGAAAAATGGGACACATTATTGGTTTCATTCACCATTACTTATTTTTTGCTCAGATATCCAGCTCAGAGGTCAAATTTAACCCTGACACTGCTCATTCCTCTTCCATCCTCCCCCATTAAACTAGTAAAACTGGCTTCAGATTCATTAGTTAAAATCTGCTAACATATCCGGAATACAATTGACAATCAAACAAATAATTTTTATCTGATACAGCATAGTCAAATAAGACACTTCTCAGACTTCATGTTATCTACAGATGAGCAACACAGGGCAATTGGTCAATGTTCAGCTGAAAACACAAGGGGAAAAAAGTGGACCCAGTGTGCAAACCATTCCAAAAACTGCAAAGCAGAATCCCAGGAACTCCAGAAAAGGCTATGGATAATGCTTGTGAAAAGTCACAAAGTATGCAAACATTAAATACTATTTTTTAACAACAAGAAGTGCTCCTCTGTTCAACTTGGACACAAAATGTTACTAAAGGGGCAGTGAATGTGTGTGTGTGTTGCAGTAATTCCAGTAATACTGAGCCTGAAAAAAATTTCATGTATTTCTGGAAAACTTCAACACTGTATCAAAACAGGACTTTATTACTTTGAAGGGAAATCCGCACAGCGAGAAATGGCCTGGGAAAGTGACCAGGAAAGATTACGACTGGTGATCCAGAGAGACCTTACATATATTTTAAGTGAACTTATGTGCTAAGAGGAAGAGGAGTAACAACCTAAGGGAACAAAACAGAGAAAAGGAAATGGCAGGAACATCATTCTGATCGATAGTGAGATGCATCAGGTTGCTCACTAATAGGTCTCATCATGCCTTTCAGGATGAAACTAAGCCAGCTCCCAAACTTGGAAAAGCCTTAGACATTGCAGTTTGCTATTTAACACAAAGAAGGAGCTTAACTGCAGCTTGGAATTTCTCACAGGACACAGAGGCATTTCAGGCACTGGTATTACATACTTGTTACAGGGAAATTATGTGTCTTGCTCACCCTCACGTCCTCCCAAATATTGTCCACCCACAGTACACACCCATGCCACTGGCGGATGTGCAATGCTGCTCTATCTGCAGTCTCAGAAAGCACTTGCTGAGATGCTGGAAGAAGTCTAAACACAGAGTTCCCTCCAAAGTACAATTACCTCCACAACGTAGAGATTACTTAAATAGCATTTTGCTAGTTAACAATTTTCAGCTAGTTCAACTAACAATGACTACTAAGAAGGACCAGCTCCACCCACTTCCCACAGTCCTACTGTGTGACCACACCTTCACATCCATCAATGCTCACAAGTTCATTAAGCAGTAATCACAAAATTAAGTATTTAATACAAAATTAAGCACAATACAAAAGTAAGCAGTACTTAATTTTACTCCTTGCAAATGCAGACCTCCAGCTTTCAGTGAGAGATACTCATTTGCTTCACGCTTCCTCTTGAATTTTTTGCAATGCATCACTTCATAAGAATTATCCCCACTGATATCCATCAAAAGAAATTCATGGAACTGAAATGCAACAGGATATTCTGCTTCAAGACAGGAATATGTCACCATTGACTAAAAAAAGTCATCTTCAGTTAGAGTTTACCTGTTGAGAAAATACCACTCCTGCTAGGAAGTCTGTACTGGCTTTCATCTGTAGCACCCAGCCCTCTTTTGATACTTTTTTTTTTTTTTTTTAAATCAAGGAACTCTTAAATTCTTACCAATAGCCCATAACTTTCTCGTAGCACATGGTCAAGCCCAGATAATTTCACTAGGACAAATATTTTCTGCTATGCAGAGATATTAGATATCATTTTTTTTTAACCAATGTGTAAATTTTGTAGGTTTTTTTCAAGTGCATGCAACTATTAAGGCCACACATTGGAAACTTTATTCTGACTGAATTTGTCTTATTCTTTGAAGCCACTACATTCATTTTCCTATGAAATAAGGTCTTTTTGCACCAATACAATTTTCAGAATGTGAATCTACGTACCCAGCAAGAAAGGTAGATCATACCAAGAAATGTGAATACCAGTCTAATCTTAGCCATCCTGTACCAATTGCTCTTTTGAAAGCCTGGCATCAAAATTGCAAGATTTTTATAAACTTAGGTTGCATAGTATTTATCAGATATTTAAAAGTAACAACAGCAGTTTGCCCATCACCTTAAAAAAACAACCCACCATATGAATACGGGATACTTTATTCAGGATTAGATGGTAAAGGCAAGATCCAAATCAATACTGGAATCCAAAAATAAAATACAGGTTAAATGTAGGTAGCTAAATTCAAAACCAGATGTCCTAGATGCCTAATTCTACTTTCTCATACCACCAGGCTCAAGCCAGTACCCTCAATCTGACTTTGTTACCTAATTTAAGTAACCTGAAGGATGCCTCTCTGGATCGCACCACGTAACGTATCATTACATCTATTTAGGGTTTATTTCACTACTTGTATATTCTCAGGTTTCTACCTGGCAGCAGAAACAGCCACCTCTCACTTTACTGTGAATAAGCACAAAACTATGAATAGATCGGTATACTTTCTCATATATTCTATGTTATACCTTTCTAAGTACACTGTAAAAGAAGTTAAGGGCCTTCAGAAGTATAACTATTTTTAATGAAGAAATACTGCAGAAAATACAAAAATTTTAGATCATGTGTGTAAAAATACTGGTTTTTTTAACTACTTGTGTTCTGCCTATAAATTGCAATAATCCTGCTGCATCCAATACCTCAGAAACGCCTCTTTGCTATACAATATAAATTTCTGGTTGTCTAAAATGGAAATTAATAAACAACTTCCTTAGTAACCTAGGAATTTTTTTTAATTAAGGTTCTTTCCTTGTAGATTTTAATATCGGAAAGCTGCCACTGAGACCAGTAAGTATTCTGCCTATTCTGCCTAAAATAAAAAGACATTTAATTTATTGTTATATAAAGGAATGTGGAGATTCCAGAATTCAATTTCCAGAAACCTACTTCCTTCAAACTGAGTTTTTGTCCAGTGGATTGCACAGATGCTCAAAAGTCTGCTGATATGAAGGAAATAACATAATTTAAATTACATTCACAAAAACCATAGAAATAAAATAATGTTGTCCTCATTGTTCAGCATTGTCCTAGAGTTTACTGCAACTGTGAAATTTTTTCACTGCTGGAAAGAAGATATTTGCTTTCACAATCTACTTCCGTAATGCCCTCCTGTTACAAAGGTGCCCACAGAAAATGTTCAGAGGACTGAAAAACACATTATTTTATCTCTATTGGTATTATCCAATAAAATCATACACAAAAAACTAGACAAAAAGATATTAACTTCATCTGAAAAATAGTATATGACACAGTAAAGGACTAAAGAAGTTTCTTTTATTGACTATGGCATGTTTGAGAGAATTCTTAATTGGTGATGACAGAAATACTGTCAGATTTAAAAAAAAAATATGTGCATATATTATACATAGTAATTATTTTTAAAAGGACAAATGACACAAAAACAAAAAATGCCTTTTTAGGTATTTTAGGAGTGCAAAATATTTGTGAAGCTATGAAAACATCACTGTGATTATTGACTGCACTTTTCAACACAAAATAGTATAAAACCATTTTTTTTTTTTTAAATCTAAGCAGTTATTATAGCTTATCCTAGCCGGCCAGTTAAGCCAGTTATTTGCCTTGTGGTGAATGGTTAGTGGTTAAGCTTGAAAAGAGGAAAGGCTCTGAAGATAGGAACCCCTTTTCAAAATACTCTGATCCTCTTTACAAATCAGTGTAAGGGTCCCTGTGACTGCAGTTCTGCAGGGTTATATCCTGAATTGCTACTTTAGTTTAAATCCTCTAGAAATGGCAGAAACTCTCTATTCATTTTGTCTTTTGGCCAGCAAGGCTTCATCGGATTTTTTTCTTTTTCCATTTTTCGTGTCTTTATGTCTGCTTCCCTTCTTCTACCTCCTCCACCAAGAGCAGTGATGTACCTTTTAAATCAGATGTATTCTCATGTCACTAAGGATATATTTGTATTTGTTGCAAAAGTACAGGCTTTTGCAACAGCTGGGCTGTTTTTGCAAAAGCTGGGCTAAACTGAAAGACTGTTATGTGGAGCTCGATTTTTAGTAATGTGGCATACCTGACAACTATAAAACTTCAGCATTCCAAAAACATTTGGCTCTCCTTCTTGCATGAATGGTTTCATAGATTATTACTCAGAATTTATGCAGGTGAAGTTAATTTCAACCCTGGTGGGTAAGATTTTTCTCCCATTTAAATTGTTTTTCTTAAATAACCATCCTCATTTAAAAAGGAAAAAAGTATTTGAATATGGTCTCTTTAAGACTCTGTTTCTAACTATGCTCAGAAGACCTATTTCCATATGAAAAGTTAAATCAACGTTTTCTTATTAATTTTCCACTTACTGTAACTGCAGAGATTTTAAGTCCTCCTAAAAAGAAAAAAAGAATTATCAAAGTCAACATATTTTTTAACCCAATTAATATTTTCCACATTGAATCACAGAACAAATGAAAAATAAGTCTATAACATTTAGAATCAGGTTGAGAATACACTCCAATGTACAAATACTGCACTTCTAAATATGTAAAATTATGTTCTTGGCAGCTGTATCTTACGTGATTATATGTGTAATACACTTGCACTGACAGAGTGTAAATGCTTCAAAATGCTCCACCAAGATAAGAATCAAAAGACAGTATTATAAATGATTTGCAGGATCTTGAAACAAGTTAGATGAGGTTTTTGTCCCTCATGGCAATTTCTCCAAGGATAAGTAAAGAGGAAGTTAGAATAACTGCATCCAGGTTTCCCTCTTGCGTTAGTAGGTATAGCTACACTGATGAAGCCCTGCACAGATGGCTAGTAAAATTTGGTGTAGGCATATGCTTATTGAAATAGTAAGTATTAATTCTAGCACTTTCAAAAAATACTGTGAAAGCCATACGTACAGGTAAAAATACTGTTACAACAAAACAGCAGGACTGAAAACTTCCTATAGAAAATGCTTTAATAGACTCAAAAGACAAAGTGAGTACTCTATTTGTAGAGAAAAATGCAATCCATAACTTTCCAATAGCACCACAAATAACTTCCACGGACTGCTGTGCATGACAGCTGATACTGAATTGCCTGAAAAGCTCAACAAGTCATTGTTATACTATTACCCCAGAACTGTTGCCTATACAAACTGCCCCAAGACAATTCTTTAAAACAGAGAAACAAATGGCTGTCATGTTTTTCTCTTTCACCAGCTCGTGACAATCCATCAAACTGTTTGGAGAAAATACTCCTTGATAGCTAGGACACAAAAACATTACTAGGCTTCGAGACAATAATCAGAAGTCGAGCCTTTTAAACTATGAAAATGGTGAAATCTCTCAAATAGCTTTATCTGTCTTAAAATATTTTTCAAATATTAACACCTCTCATTTGAGGGAGGCATGCCCCATAAGAAACCATAAAGCAGTACTTAAAGAAATAAGGGCATGATATCAGAGCTTTGCATGGTTACTAAAAGATATCTTAGCTATTATTGAAGCCAGGGAGCTACAATCATGATGATCCTTATTAAAATAAACTAATGAGATTTGACAGAATATGAATTTAAGCCTAAATACCAACAATGTCATGCTGTCAGCAAATGAAATCTATTACCTGAAAACTGTTGCATTTGATTTAAGGTCCTATCATGCAAAATGAGAAAAGAGGTCACCCTGGACCTTCAGGGAATCTGTTCTTACAGAAATTTTAATTTTGTTCACAACCCCTGGGAAGCAAAAATAATGAATTGCCTTGCTCAGAGATGTAAGAGGTGTACCAGTCACACACTGACAGCCTTAGAGTTCATACTAGCTCATCTACCTACATTAAATATTCAGCTAAAATAGCAATAATAATTGGGACTAGATAGTACAGTCCTTTACTCACAATAAACATCTCACTTCAATGGAACTACTGATCTGAGCAAGTGTTAATAATTTCCCAGAGTAAGTGGTACACCGTATCTTCAGTCAGACGCAGAAGGAATGGGGTTTTTTAAGTTTTGAGGGTAATACAATAACTCTTATAGCACTGTAAGCTGTAAATAAGCTTCCATATATTCTTTAAAGAAGGGCTCTTTGGGTCAGTTACTGACAGCAACTTGTAAATGCAAATGTCTGAGCCTGTGCAGTTTTGGATGACAAAAACATGTACCCATCCAAACCTCCGGCTGCATCTGCAAATCCAGGCAATGATCTGTGCAAATAAAAAGTGACCCAAAACTGTGCAACACAGTTTCAGTCATATGTATTTGGCCTTGGGAGTGTAAGCAAGCCAGCTTGAAGGCTTAGCTCTCTGCCTCTGGATAGCAGCTGGGCTTTTGCCCTGGTGTCTGCAGGCAAAGGCAGTGTGCTGCATCCGTAGCCTCTTTGACAGCCAAGTGGCTACGGCTGCTGGCTCCTGCATGGACTTCATGATCTGAGCACTTCAAGGCACTATTATTAGAAGTTAAGTACAATTCCCCACATTTCTAAATGCCTCCGAAAACACACCAGACAAATGCACTGCAAAGTTGTGACTCCCGTCCTAGCCTGGACAGACACAGCTGGTCACAACACACATCAGGGCTAGACGCCAGTTATCCAAGCTCACTAGCATGCCCTCTTCCTGTAGAAACAGACACTTGAAAAGAAACCGCTGGAAAGCTCAGCTGTCCCTTTTTGTATCAGTACAACCAGCTGGTTAAAAGCTGTACTGAGATTGCTTGCTCAGTGGACATTTTGGAGACTGGTCAAAACCTTCTCTTCACCACTTCAGTTCTGATAATTTGGGAGGACACGCAACAGCAAGCGAAAAAAACCCTTTTCCTAGTGGCTTGGACTCCCTAGTAGTTCACTAATAAAAAGTGTTTTTTTTCCTGTCTGAGTGGTTTGAAAGATGACAGCGCAATCAGGAATGGTGCTTCAGTTTAGCAACATATTGTTGATATTGGTCCAACAAACTGACTTAGTTTTCCATGTGACAAGGCCACTCCACAGACTCGCTCCTTTTAGTTTTGAGAACACCACAATTGCCTGAAATCATCCCTTCCTGATGTCAAGTACTGAAGATCAGTCATATTCATACGGATTGAAACACTCACAGTGGACATTCACCGACTATTTCCAAGAGTCAATTGAGACTGCAGCAATATGTACTACTTTTAACAAATGACTGTGGCAAAAGCAAATCAAGTAATGTACAGGAACTGATAATTTCTTTCATCTTAACAGTTATCTGAAAAATCAGTATTTAAGACAACTGAAGTCAGTAGCTTAACAAGTATCCCATTTGCTACTGAACTTGCAGTTCAAAGACTACCTCCAATATTTTCTTTATCACTCCCTAAGATACATTTCAAGGGTTGGTTTTGGTCTATCTAATGGAACAAAACCTGCTTATTTCTGATGTTTGTGGTGCATAAGCACTCCTGAGACCTTTGAGATGTGCAAGAGGTACAGTGTAAGCGCAAAGTATTTTGCTAATTTGCATGCTGATAGAAGAAAGTTTCCTGCTTCTGCTTATACATGACATTAAAAAGTCTTTTTTCTTGTCTTCCTTCTTTCCTTTCTGCCTTCTTCTCTTCTTGATCATACTCCGCTTCCATCTCACCAATTCATCTTCAGGGTCTCCCAGGAAAAGAGAAACATAATTAAGAACAAAATGCACACAGCTTACAGAAGATGAGAAGAAGAAAACGTAACTGGTCTGGTGTGTTGAAGAGGCACAACTACTTGCAGAATACACTATTAACATTAAAAGAGTTCTCAGACAAGCCTGGAGCAGGCCCAAGTTTATAATAAGTCCAATCAAATTCCAAGGCAAAGATAACATAGATCAGAAGACAAAATCAATGAATATTCTGGAGGGAAATGTTTAAAGATTGTGTGATGAAGTACTAAGTCAAAAGTGTATTTATATGAAAATGATTCTACCGATATTATCAGGCAAAATGAAGACCATGCAAATTCCTTTTACGGAGCCCATACATCTGTCTCCAGAGAAACTGATGTTAAAAGTGATATAATCTGTAATTTTTTCCATTAACTTTTTCTGGTGCTCCATTTCTTAAGCAGTACAAACAAGCATATTGTAAAAAAACAAGAATATTGGAAAAGATTATGAAGCCAGGTTTATTAAACAGCTGTGAATGTCCAAACCTCAGTCTCACTAAAATCTGACAATCAGTCTGAAGGAAACAACCTCACTCTTTACAGTAAAGTCTAACTTGTGAAAAGAAAGACAAAACACTGTAGTCTGAGAAACTATAAATAATCTGGCTGGCTGTTCAGCTGGCATAAAATAATTTCCTATATTTTCAGTCAGTTTGGAAAACTAATGTTTTAATATATTGCCTTTTGATTATATTTTTAATTCATACAGATGTTGCTTGATTTCTCCCCAGGCTTGTATTTCTTTTTATTTTTGTCAGTAATAAATTTTTATGAATACATAAAATTTGTTACAAAATGAGTATATTCTGCTGGGTTTTTTTCCTGTAGACTTCTGTAGCTCTATACCAGTGAGTCAGAGTGTCCACCCTGCTGAATTTTCCAAATAGAGGAAGTGCATAACCCACATTTTTCACCATATTATTAGCTTTTACCTTATGTCTTCTTCCTCAGTAAGATCAAGTGTGCTTCATTTTTGCTGTCAAGCAGATTCTTTAGCTGTTTTCTCCTTTTCTGGGTTAAGACTGAACATCTCACTGTATGTGAATATATTATCAAAAGATAATGACTGTAAAGCTAAATCTGCACAGCTACAACAGCTAGCTTTGAACTCAATGAGAACTGAGGACAACAGCTAAGGTAAACACGAAATTTTTTTAAGCACACAAAGATCACGTAAATCTTGTCAGGTTACTCCACCGAGTGCTGTAGCATAGGATTAGTTGCCAAAGCCCTGGAGTTTCAGCTAGCTGTTTATTATTCTTTAAAGAGAATGATTCACAGTTATTAAGACTGCCTAGCAAAAGAAGATCACTGTCACATGAACTGGAAGGTGAGTGAATGACTGCAAATGAACATCATGGTGAGTGTCAGTAAACAGAACGGAGGGGGTGTCTGAAGGCGGCAGCGTCTGTGGTGCCTTTGGGACCAGCGTCATTTAGCAGATCCACTACTGATCAGGAAGACACCTGTAAAAAGAACGATACTGAAATTTGAAGGAGACTGTGAATAAAGGAACACTAAGAACAAAAAACAGCTGTGTAAGACGAATGGACTATACATTTCTTATAGGACAACAATCTTCTTGCAGGAAGATGTGCCTGTCACTGTTTGCTAACACCTGACACATGGACTCCACTACAACACTGAGGAACTCTTAATTTCTGTATCAGCTGTGTATGTTTATGGTTGCAACCCACTCTCCCTCCCCCAGAAAACCAGAAATGTACCAACTACTGTGACTGGAAAACTTCAAAAAAGAATTTTAAGATGGCAAGACTTTTACACGCTCTAAAAGCCCGTTAACTCACGAACTGATCAGCCCAAAATCAAGTAAGCTTAAGAAGTGATAAACCCATTAAAACCAAACCAAAGCAAAACAAAACCCTGAAACTCGTTCCTCTTTTACTCTTTTGGTTTATCAGGAAGTCTGTGTTTTAGCTGCCGTTTTCCCAGTATGCTTCTCCTTTGATCCTGAAAAATAGTCAATTTTAAATGGTACCAATGGCAATTTCCAAGTTCATTTTTCAGAAGTAGTTCAATGCAACAGGAAATCACAACATTCGCTATTGCAGAAAATGCCAGCTTTGTATCCGTACTGAAAATTCAAAATCTCTGGTACAATGATACTGAGCACTCATTTTCTGAGCTGTTGCCATGGTCTGAGGTGCTAAGAATAATAATCAGCAGGCCTATGAAGTTGCCCGTCATGACAGCACTCCTAGGTAAAAGCAAACATCATATCCGTTCATCTTATCTGGGCTGAGTTTCAGCAAACAGCTTTCATTCTGCATGCTTTCATGGCCAGATACTACGGAAAAAAAAACCCCTAAACTATGTCTGGAAGAAAAGGCAATGCAACATCCCTCATCACTATTACAGATATGAACGTGCGGTTACTTATGCTTCCCAAAGATGATGAATGTGCATAGAGCAGTGATCTGCATGTGGAACTGCTATTCAGCTGGAGTTAACATCTCTCTAAAACCCTCTATGATATTTATACAGAAACATCACTATCAAGATATGCAGATTAGGCCTCCAAATGTGACAGAACAATATGAAATCAGTTTTTTTTTTTACCTTAGTCGAGCTAATCAGGCAAGCACCTTTGAAGCAGTGTACTAGAGCTCGTATTGTGTTATGCAGAGCTTTTTTTTTTTTAACCCTGGACTCCTGCAATATCATGACAGTCTTCTTAAGCGAAGCTTATAAATAACAGTATGTTTATTTTGAACCTATGCCTTTGCTCCACAAGATGACAACATCTTGCTAGACCTTAATACATAAAAACATTCATGTAGCCTCAAAACAACGTTCATCTAGCCCAGCACCTCATCCAGCAGTGGGGGCAGGAAGGATGACTGTGAAAAAGACAGCAAGGAAAAAATGAGCCTTCCAGTGATATATCCTCGTGGTATCCAGGGGCTTCCTCATCTACAGATTGCTTCTGAGTGAATTTTCTGAACTAGACCTTCAGCTATACATCTAGCTGTGATTATAAAGCCTGGAAATCCAGTATAACATTGCATGTGGATTACCAAGTTTAAAAAAAATGGTGTAAAATAAAACAAAACAATAGAATTTTATGAGCTAATTCACCTTCACTTCCATTCGTTTCAAATGTATGTATTGATCTGATACTTTTTCATCAAAGATCAGGGCAAAAATTTAAAAAAAAAAAGGCTACTTTAATTTTGTACCCACTCAGGGAGTGCTATGGACTCCCCTAACAGTGGAGCTGAGAGGTATTTTCACATGTCACTGCTTGCTTTCTGCTTTCCCACCCACTAACAAAAGAAGGAATAGGTATTGCACTCGTGCTGCAGGTGGGCTTTACACAATATACTGGCATTTTTTTTTTAGTATGCATTTGGATGCATAGAGCATTTCAGCCCCACTCGGCCCAGCATCAGCACAAGAACAGTTTATAGCGTATGCAATTTGCAAAAACCCACACTGTGCTGATAGTATTTAACACAGATCTATTAGCAACTCTTCAAATGGTATATTGTGCCAGAATCACCATTAAGATACACTAGAAGGTTGTATGTTCAGACTTTGTGGCGTTTCATTCCCTACTCACCTCCATCCAATCTACAATTGGAAAATACAGTGAAAATCCACACAGTCCCACTTTCTGGGACACTTCTGTTGCTTCTTTTGGTTTACTACTGTCTCATAAACCAAAAGTGGGGCCCCTGAAAGACTGACTCACTGACATAAACCCCTCAACACAGGGATTAGATGAGGGCAGCAGCGCTGCAAATTAGCCAAAGCCCATCACCTCCCCACAGCCAACCCCAACTAATTGCAGCAGCTTCATTTACCCAGACCTTACAGTGCCTCGGGTTCTGTTCCAGTGCTACAGCCAGCAGCACCCTTTGCAGCTTTCAAACTATCTGGACTATTCTACATGGAATAAGAGAAGGGAAAAAAAAAAAAAAAGAAAAACGATTTAAAAAGGCTTTCCTCCTGCATACAAAAAAAAAACCCACAACCGCCACCAGTAAGCACCACAAGAAATTTAACAAACAACTTGAAAGAGAAGGGTGGGGAAGGAAACATCTTGAAAAATAACGGCGGCGGAAAAACTTGGTGAAATGCCCGTTTCGGGTCACTTTTCGCAGCGGTGCCCGAGGTGGGAGGGGGGGTGGGGTATGGAGGGCCTGCGCCTCGCCCGACGGCCGGCCAAGGAGCGGCAAAACCGGGTTGGGAGGCCCCCACAGACCCGGGTCCACGCCAGGGCGGGGAGAGACGGACGGAGAAGAAACCGGGTTGAGAAGGGCCCCAAAGCGGGCACCGAGCCCTGGCCGCCGCCCGGCCCCCTCCCGCCGCGCCGCCTGAGGCGAGCCGCTGCACACCCTACCCCTCCGCCGCACACAGCGGCTCAGTATCCCTCCGCCATAAGGCCCCGGGGCGCGGCCCGGGCGGGAAGGCGGCGGCCTGGCCCCGGGCCCCCCCCGCCCCGCTCCCCGCCGCCGTGCCCCATCAAAGCCCCTTCTGTTATTGAAATATGAGGCCGCTTCCTCTCCGGCGGAGGCCGCTGGCGGGAGGCGGGGATCGGCGGGGCGGTACGGCCGCCCGCCCGCTTGCCGTGAAGAAACCTCTCTTTGTTCGGGCGGGTGGGGCCAGGCCCGCCTCCGGCCGCGGCACCCCCGGCCACCGCACACGGGTCTCCGAGACACCCCTTCAGTATTGGACACGGTTACCGAGGGGTGACCGGCGCCTGGGGTCCCCCAGCGCGAAGGGAGAGCGGGTGGTGCCGGCCCTGGGCGCCGGCTCCCCGGTGGGGCAGCCCCCGGGGGTCCCGGCCCCGGGGGTGGGCCTGGGCCTGGGTCAGGCCCCGGAGGGAACGCGGCCTTACCCTTGGCGCCCCAAATGCATCCCTTGTGGCCACCTGTACGCCATTATTTTACATCGGAGAAACGCACAGAACCCCTTTTTTGCACTTCTGGTGATAACCCTTAGGCAGGGTCCTGTTTGGTTGGTTATTTATTTATTTTGTTCCAGTGGGGTCTGCCGTGGAGTAGCTGATGAGGCATGGCAGTGGCGTCATGACCCCTGCTTGGTGACTCTGGTGAAACCCATGTGATTTTGCGCTGGGATGTGTTAGGTAGGCTCTGGCATTTCCTGATCAAGTAGGATTGATGAGCTGCAGCCTCTTTTGATGGTGCAGGCTGAGAGTTTTGACACCCACGATGAAAAAGCTGTAGCGGGGCCCAGGCTGAAAAATGACGTTGGAGCGCTGCAGTGGGTGTGAAGCAGCTACTTTCTTCTGTCTAGCATTGGACAAAGGGGAAAAAAAGGGATAAAATGAATCTGTAAAATCCAAGTTGCCTGGGTTACCTGCATTTTCTAATCTAGCAGAATTTAGAGGTTGAGGATGCAGGCATATATTCCCTACTGCTGTTGGGAGATCAGGCATCAAGAACCTTATTTTTTTTCATGTGGAGGAAGAGCAATTACACCTGCTTTCAATTCAAATAATATTTGCGCCCCAGTTTGCCAATCTGCAGTACCATCATAAAACGTTGGGGTTTTCCTTTCATTTTTCCCTTCTTCTGTTGTTGTTTGTGTTGGGGGTTTGTTTTTTGTTTGTTTGCCTAAAATAACAGACACATTTAGAGATACAGCAATGGCAGCACCTTTTGTCTGCAGCTGTAAGAGGTGAGATTTAATCTGTATGCTTTCTGTGCCATGAGATTTAGGGGGTGAAAGCCACATACTGCACAGATTTTAGCAGACCCTTTTGGGATTGTGTGTCTCCTGATGTGAAATGCACCATAATCCAGAGATTTTTGATGGTGGAAGAGCACTTTGGTCCGAGGTGGCGTTTAAAAATTGCATAAAGTCTCGGGGCCAAGACTTGCCTGACTTGAGGGTTTTGCAATGCCAGTGCTGTGAGCATGGCATGTTCAGTATTTGGGGTGTAATAAGAGAAGCTGGGCTTGTTTCCTGGATTAATAATTCAGTTGGAAGTTGGGGATAAAACAAAAACATTATGGGATCGTGTTGGGTCCAGCTGCTTCCACCCCACTACGTACCCCCCATCTCTCAGGCATCACTTTCTCCCCGTCTAAAATCACGTTCCCACCCTCAGAGTTAATAGTAGGATGGGGGATAAATAAGGAGCGGGGGCTGGGAGTGAGGAGAGGTGAGTGGTCAGGAGTATCATGTTTCTTAGGGTGTTACACACCCTAAAACCCTCAATTCAATGTTCCCTTCATGAGAAACAGTACTAAATTTTTTTAGAGTTTTTTTTTTTTTGGAATCAGTTCCTCCAAGTAGAAAAAAATGTAGATCTGCATTGTTTTCTTTTAGCAAGGATTTGTTAATTTTGACTTGAGCAAAGACTCCTGTTCCAATTTCCAAACACCACCTATAAATGAATTACATTTTTGTTGCAAAAAAAAAAAAGATTACGATTGAACAGCTGCAGATCCCTTAAAAACCCCAAAATAATCTTCCCCTTTTTTCAGTTCTGAAAAAGGAGCTGTACCTAAATCTCTGCCTTTTTTTTTTTTTTTTTTTTTTTTTTTTGGTGTTTTTTTTTTTTTTTAGCCCTGTGTAGTTTTTAGCTCGGGGCTCGTGTCTGTGGTGCAAGAGGCTTTTTTAGGTGCGGATCTGGGAGGGAGGGCAGGACCTGCGGGGCGAGGACAGGGACCTGGAGGGACAGGGCAGCGTGCTTGGGACGGGGAGGGTGGGTGTGAGTGGGTGTGAGAGAGAAACCGCGTATGTGGGTTTATTTTTTCCTCTCATTCCTGGGGTCTGAATGGAAAGCACGTTGAGCTGTAATTAAGACATCTTGGAGGCGTACTTAACTCATGACGTGTTGCTTTTCTTTTCCTCTCGGTGAGAAAGTGGCTCTCTCTTCCCTGAATCAGGTCCTCTGCCACCCAGAGCCACAAAGAGACGTTCGGGACATAGGCACACACACGCACACACACTGACTTAAGGTGAGCACCAAAAACTTCCTCCGCACTTCGCTGTCCTCTGTTTCAAACTGCTGGAGAGTTCTGAGAGCATCTCAACTCGGGAGCTCTGCGCAAGGTAAAAAAAAAAATAAACTTTTGGGAAAGGTTTTTTACTCCTTTATTTCTCTTAAGTCGGATGGGGATCCAGTAAGCAATGTCTGTGGCATCAGCTCCAGGGCTGCACTGAAGTGATTTTTCAAGCGATCTAATTTGGCAGCTGGGGCGGGGGGCGAAGGCGAAAGAGGGATTGAAACTGGCTAACTTCAATGTGTTTGACTTTTAAGCGCTCTCTGTTACCAAAGGAGAGATCATATTGCAACTGCAGATTCCGTCTGAAAGACAAAAAGTTGTACGCTTCTGCTCTGTGACTTCCTCCTGTGGGATTATACATTTCACAGAGATCTGTCTTTCTTGAGGGATTTCTCCATCCAGTCAGATGATTTTAGAAGATTTTAGGATGAAGGAAAAGAAGGACAGTAGAGTAAGCAATAATTTCAAGGGCTGGAAGTAGATTTGCATAAAGTACTGACCAGCCAGTTAGGAGGGAAAAGATTTTGATAAGATGTGATAAATTGCATACTGATGTCATTTTTGGCTATTTATCATCAGAGAAAGCCTGAATAATGTTTTGGCACAGGTTTCTGCATTGTCTCCACTCACCAAGAAAGTTAGGATGCCACAGCATTTTGAAAGTTTTGCTGCACATTAGTTGGTCCATGGCTATGATAGCTGTATCATCTTACTGGCTGATTATTTGTGGTTTGGAGTCATACATACAAAGGTGTCATTCAAAACGTTTTTCATGGCAAAATTACTTGTGTGGTAGGTTTAGATGTAAAGAGTTGGAAAGCATTTGAATGTTTGAATTAAGGAGATTTATTGATACCTTTATATCATTAGAAAGGGGATTCATAACTGCTAGGATCCTTCAGGGGATAAAAATGTTGCCATATGTGTTTCTGGGTGATGTCATGTAGCTGATATAACACCTTCAGGAGACTCTGGGAGCCTGGCAATGTGTACAAGAGAATCGTGTAGATTGTCAGCAATGAGTTTGTAATGAGTTTGTATTAATGACTAGCAAGACTGTTTTAGTGCCTAAATGTGGAAAGAAGCAATCTGGAAAGACTCCTATTGTTTTGTTAGGAAAACATTGTTAGGAATATGTATGATGTGATAGTTGAAAAGGTGGTTGCAGTGGAGCTGTGTAACTATGGATACACACCCTCTCCATAAACACTGTTTCTGGAGACAGTATTTGCAGCACGTGGAGAAATGTATCATAAACAAGGGAATTATTATCAAGTCCTATGGAGAGGGAACCCGGGAGTCTCATGCCAAAACGTGTCACGCAGAATGCCAAATCCTCGTGCTGCAAAGAGACAGCTCATGCTTCTTTGGTTTTTCATATCTAATGGAGGCAGGTCTTCAACTCCCGTAAAGCACAGCGAAGTGGAGTTTCTCTGAAATGCATTGTCTGAGACTCTAACCCATTTGTACTTACCTGTATTACATTAAGTGACAATGGGAAAGGGAAGGAGGAAGAATGCAGTAAGGAACAGAGAGAATGAAAAAAAAAATAGATTAATTGGTGGTACTTCTCAACATAACAGTTAAAATGGAAAAAATAATTTTGTACAGAGCAGCTTTTTCAAGTTAAATAAAAAAAAAAGTCAGTGTAATAATGAAGACACTGCTGGTCTGCACTGAAATTGTGCCCAAAGGCCTGTCTTCCTAATAGGATTCCTGAATGTATAAGCAGATTCCAATAAGAAAGAGAAAAAAAAAAACTGTGTCGTTATGAAGAAAAGTATTATCTACAGCAGTGTCCTCCTCTTCAGAGACATGACTGACTGTAATTCACAGCAAAGCATCCTTTCATTATAAACCTAGTGGGTTCAGTTTCCTCTCATTTTCGGTAGGTATGGTTAAAACAATTGTCAGCTACTAAAAAACCCCTAAAGTAGTACAAAGGGCTGGTGGGGGAGTGGAGAGGTTTCAGGAAAAGGTGAAGGGTTTCTGTGGCATGGTGCAGTGCACCTTTGTTTTTACAAAGTTTGTAAAAGGATGAGAAGAGCATTTTCTACTGCAGGTCCCCAGCCTCTCTGATTTTATGCTGATATGGGACTAAAAGAAATATTTTTGTCCACTATTGGTCACAGTCTGGAGCCAAAAGAACTGTTATCAATACTTACTTAATCAAGTCATTTCTTTGCGCTTTAGTAAAAATCTGGAAATAATCTTGACCAACCTTTAAAAAATGTTTTGAGATCTTCACGTGAAGAGTGACTTTGCAATTGCTTGTGTTTAAATATATTCAAAGGTTTCCAGTTCACTGCAAGGATTAAAGTGTGAGAACTGAAATTAATATTTTCTGCTTTTCATTTGCCTTTTAATTGAAGCAGTAGTGAAGCTATCCTTGGAAGTTGAAATACTTTACATTTCTGTCTCGTTGTAAACCTGACAGTGTATTTCATTACTTAAAACTCCCCGAAAATGAAAAGTTTGGGGAAAAAATTTATTTTCATATGACAAGCTGCTTCTGTTGCTTGTGAGGAAGTATTAGACATTCTGTCTCCACTGTTAGGAACTGTAGCATACAGTACTGCACTTGAAAAGGTAGCTTGTAACTTGTAGGTAACAAAATGTTCTTTGGGGTAAAAAAACCGTCTGAATATACTTAGGATTTCAATCAATGGTGTTTAAGGAGGATTAGAGGAAACAGCTGGCTAAACAAATATTAGGTGTAGAGTGGATGCAGTGGTATAAATTAATAATGCAGTTCTTTATCTGCTGTATGAATGGGAGGTTTTGTGGAGATAAGACGACCTAAACATGGTCACTGTATGCCACCTAGTGGATATTGCAAAGAGTCTTTCAGAAGATTTTTCTTTTATGGAGAACATCTGTAACTAATCCAGGTGCAACTTAACTGTTAGTGGTTAGTTTTATTCGGTTTTACCATTAAAAACTATCAGCTGTCTTTTTTTTCCCCCCAGATTTTTAAGGGGGGATTTTTCCTACTTTTTAAGTGCCTATTAGATCTGCTAAAAAACAGTTTAGCTTTTATTTAATGCATTTTGCTGATAGTTTCTATTTCCAAAGTCATTGAGGAACAGCCACATATTAACACTTAGTTTGACATACTGCACTGCAACTGTAGAAGTGAAGAGATTTCTGTACAAATATTGTGGCAGGAGAAGTAAGGATTTAAAATCTCCTTCCAAAACTTCTTTATCATGTAGGATGTGCTTTTGTTAAAGCCCCTTTTGTTTTATCCCTGAATATTTTGTCACTGAGAGGCATAGATAAAGAAAATGTCGTATTGTTTCTGATGACTAATAAAAGGTCATAAACCCTCTCCATCTTCTTTTTGCTTGCATGTCATTTGTCTCCACCTTCCTCACACCTCACACGCGCTTATCTCTTGGGCTGTCCTTTCTATTTATTGGGGAAAGGAAAATTGCCTTTTGGTCCACTGGATTGTTTATTCAGTAGTAGATATTCAGGTGCTGTCAGTTCTCATAGCTCTAAAGGATCTCGTGAAATTACATGGTTTTAAGCAAATATACATCAATCTGGATATACTTTGTGACTTGTTTTATGCTATGTGACCATCTTATGTCCTTTCACTTCCTAGGCTTTTTTAAAATTTCACCGTAATCACAGCTCCTACTGCAGTCATCTACTAGGCACCTAAATCAGGTGATAAATCTATGGTTCTGATACTACATTTTCAAATAAATGCCACAATGCATACTGGAGCAAAGAAGTATTAAAATACTTGGCAAAGTCAAGCTCCCTGCTTCGCTTCCTCCTGATCTTCATCACTCAACAGTAAATCAAATGGCAACATCACACTTAGCAGAATAAAAAATGTCTGTGTTTTCTCATCCACTTAGCTTTGAAAAGACATTTTTTGGTTTCATTTTAATTAGTACAACAAAATGGAAATCTTGACCGTGATCAATGGCTCTGAAAATAAACATTTAAAACATGCATTAAGAAGTTACAGAGCAGTACTCTGCACTGGCTACTTTGAAAACTTTTCTCAAGAGTTATATGAAATACTACCATAGGAGGTTGTTAACATGATGCACAAGTTGATGGCTAAAGTGAGAAGGAAATCTGGCTTTCCATTAATCAGGCAAAGTTTACATGTTAAAATTTAGGACGGTAAAATACTACAGCATCAAATGGGTTAGTTGACTCGATGCTATGCTTCATAGGTGGCTACCTTTCTTTATAGCTCTGCCTGGCCTTGTTACTGCAAGTCACAAGACCTGCTAATGGAATCAGCCCCAAACTGTGCTAATAAGATCTTAGCAAGGCTAGAGAGTCTCTCCCAGGACAAAGCTGTCCCCTAAAGTCACTGGCACACAGGGTCACCACCTTTTCCTAGAGTAGGGCACATCAGATGCTACGGCAGAATCTACATCGTTAATTGTCTGGCATAATAGAACTAGAATCATGAGACCAGAAGAATGTTCCTGGATATATGCCTCTTGCTTCAAAAAATGTCATCTTGGCATTTGTCTGATAGCAGAAGACCATTATCTTCAGACAGCATTCCATTAATAATATCTTCTAATTACTTTAAATGCTTGCAGCCTACAATGAACATATGGGCAATGGAGACAGGTTAGATTAGAAATGTGTTTGGCAGAAATCTAAGTAGTAGAAAACAAATGTTTCAAACTACTCTGGGGAAAAAGAAGGAAAAGTTACTTAGAGGTAGTTCAAATTTGGGTTTGATCACGTTTGGTCTGTACTTTTGCAAGTGGATGTATTAAGTTTGGGTTTGTTTGGGGGTTTTGTGCATGTCATATCGTGTTAATTTACTGCTTATGTCATGGTACGTTGTAACTCATCATCTAAAGTGTGTCAACAAGTATTAGTGTATTATACTGTGAAGTATGCCAGCATTTATTGTCATGAACATTCCCTTATATTTAGAATTCCTTTCCTACAAGAATGCCTAGGAATATAGCGAAGAGGCAGTTTGTGCACCTATGTGTATATAAATATATGTATATGCTCACATGCCCTATTAGAATGTGTAATTTATTTTTTTGAACCTGGTGGGTGATTGAAAATCAATTGTGCAAAATGGCAGGCTGCTGTTGATAGTTTTTAGCATACGGACTATTACCCTCCATTGTTTTAAAACTGTTGATTCATTGTTCTGCTAGTTAGTGGCTATCACTGCTTGGCACTTACGTTTTGGAAGATCATATACACAAAAGGCATGGTACAATACCACTGCGCTGTGAGATTGCAATCCAGCAAAACAATATATAAGCAACTTTTACTTACTCATATAGTAAGCCAGTGAAATCAATAGTAACTCGGAGAGGGCTCAGTGAATAAAACTATTCATCTATTTGCAGAGTGGCATCCATAACATCAGACATGGCTGATCAACAAGCAGTACATACAGCTCCTAACCTGCAAATGTGTTTAGCTTTATAGACATTAGTACCACAGTGATGTCAGCTAAGTGTTAAGCAAAACTGTGCATGTTTACAAAGAGTGGAGGAATCAAGACCTGCACCAATGGAATCTCTGTGTAGAAGAAGTAGATATTTAATGTAGGAAAAAAGCTTTCATTGCTAAAATAACTTCCCAAACCCTCCAACTGAAACTGAGTGACTACTCATCTATTTATTAATATTTGAGAAAATACATGCTACACCCCAAAATATCTATGAAGTGGTTGTTTTTTTCCAAAAACGTATTTTCAAGCAAAAGGAAAACCCAGCCCTGAGTCACACACAAAAATACTGCCTAGAAATGGGAAAAGCACATTGCAAATTTTCCTGTTTTGTAGTAACTGTGAAAGCATTTATAGTGTTGGGTCCAACCAAGAGATTTATAAGAACCGTATCAGAGAAAAATAACGTTACAGTAAGTGTGGTGTTTCTTTTGCTGAAACTGCAGTGACACACGTGTGTTGCAACCACAGCAGACCATAACGGTGCTGCCACCTTCTGATACACGCTGCTTATTGCCCAAGGTAATATGCTCCCATTTTCTAACACCCGAGATGCAGTAGTGAAGCTCTGCATTTTCAATTTCATGTATAACCTGGAAGATTAATGAGCATGCTGTTACTCTCAGTTAAACTATGTTTCAGGATTTCCAAATGGCTGAAGCAAGATGTCAAGTTTTGCTGAGTCTCTGTAACTTATTTCTTTAATAGTTTTGATAATATAGTTTTAAAATAGGTGTACAAAGTCTGATTTGTCTTTTATTAGCAAGTCAAGCAGGCAGGCAGATTTTTTTATTTGTTTCTTTTTGGTTGTTGCTGTACTTGTTCTTTGATTTGTTTGGTTAGATACATTTTCACTGCTGTACTGAGATAAAGTACAGTCAGGCTTGATGATCTTAAAGGTCTTTTCCAACCTAAATGATTCTAAAACCTGTATTAATGCAGTGGCTGTGTGTTTGTTTGGTTGCGCATCTGGTAGTGTGGTCATGTATATGGTATCATACTGTTTTGATGTGCTTTGGGAACTTAATGGTTGTCTCTGTAAGCCAAGAACCAATGGATCTCTTAAACATTTTCCAGATTTTGCCCAGCTGAAACACTGAATAGAGAGGATGGTAATTCAGCTGTTATTATTGATAATTACAGACTATTATCTTTTTACTCTTAAAAATTGATTAAAAGGCTTGGTGATCTAGATTATAATTGGCCACCGTTGTACTGCAGATCTGTTGCAAATGAGAAAAGACACAGAATTCTATAGATTAGCCTTGGCTTTTCCTAAAGAAGGAGGCTACAACACGTTTGAGTGCCAGGGTAAGAGGTACCACATTCAGAGTCAGTTACCCAGTGTGCCTGGTGCAGCACACTGGTGTGACTGCTGCCTGTACTGGTTTGAAGTGACCTGGTCCCTTATCCCCCATGCATAAGTGAGCATGTAGCAGGAGACAGATACAAGCACTTGGCTGCCGCAGGGTTATATGTCTTTCAACACAGCTCCTTTGAGTCTGTACACCATGTGCCAGAGAAAAACCAGTTGCACTCCAGATGTGTGGCATGCCAGTCCCATTCTGACAACATAAAATATAAAAAGCAGAAAAGAGCAGGTAGAAGTAGAGTGTCTGTACAGGAGCAAAGGTGCTGTGCAATTAAATAAACAATGATATGTTTCAGCAGGAAAAAAATGTGACTCTTAACCAAGAATCTCTCAGAGTAGATCAAAAGAATAATAAAACATTTGTCAATGTGTCTGAATGGTCCTTTTTAATACCAACATCTGGTCTTTTAGCCAGTGAATGGGTTGTTGCATCTAGTTTCCAGGCATTTCATTCTGTTTTCTTCCATGAGCAGGCTAAGAGAAGTATGCAACTATCACATTTTTCCAAAGCAACGTCCTTATCTGATTGCATCTGTACTTAAGTGTATGTTGCACTCCTATCAAATCAGACAATAAGAAAAACTTTCCAATCCAGTAGGGCATTCCCCATGATGGGAGAATGGTAGTGACATGTAACATCTTCATAAGCAAGCTAGTAAGATATCGTCTAGATAAAACTAGTGTGACGTTTTCAAAACTGATTACGAAATCAATAGCTCACAGTAAAAACAGAAGCACATATCAAATAGGATTTTGCCGGGGCTAGTCAGCTTTGGTACTCTTCAATATTTTCGTTAGTAACTTGGGTAATGGAATAGAAAATATGCTTAAGTTTTTAGACAGCACAACATAGGGAAAAAATGAATTATTCTGGAAGCTGGGCTTTGAAGTTAAGATGTTCTTGCCTAACTGGAGAAAAATCTGGAAAAAATCTTTTCAACAAATAGTATGTGGTGAACTGAGGCAGAGAGAAAACAATGTACAAAGATGGGTAAGGTTTAAGGTCTCATTTGAGCTTGTTCCATTGCCAGATACTGCATTTTGAGAATACCGACTAAAGGAAGTCATAAGGAAAATAATAAAAGTGATGGTTTAGAAAGCATGAGTTGGAAGAACCAACTGAAAACCCTAACCTAGCCTGGCCTAAAGACAAATACATTGAAGGACAGGCATAATAATAAATCATAAAAAGTTCCTACAAAGATAAAGTAAATCATCCACTCCCTATGTCTGTAGCAGAGAAAAGAGCTATTGGCTGCATATTGCGGGAAGAAAGAGTGGAGAAAGACATTTCTAAGTGATGAGAAAGCTCAGGCCGAGGTTGCCTGGAAAGCCTGTGAAGTCCCAGTGTTTCAGTTTTGAATACCAGGTTAGATAAAAACGGTAGAAGGATGAAGGTGTTGACTCCTTGTGGTTGTCTGTTGGACAACTCTTCCACAATTCTAATGAATTAGATAGTTTTGTTTGGGAGAAATACTTTTGAAAATAAAGACTTGCTTCAGCATCTAAACAAGCAGAAAATTATTTAACAAAACCCAAAGAGGTTAATGAGTTCTCAAAGTTTGTGGCTTATGAAGATAACTCTTTGTTCTTGAATGTAGTAATTCAAATACATGATCTTTGCAGATAAAGTTGAGACCAACTGGGCTTCAAATCTCATATGCAGCTTGAGACTTACTTATTTTTGATCATGCACTGCAAATCTGAGATGAAAGAAGCATCCTTACCTATACATATTGCTGCTGGTTCATCTTAGGTATCAACTTGATAGAACCCTTAGATTTAGGGTTTTTCAAGTAGTATCAAGCAGGAAAAAATACACAGAGAATTATGAGGTGATGTCACTTGAACAGAACATTGCCAAGCAATAATGGTCGTCTATCAGAAAATTAAAGCCACCGCATTTATGGAAAACACTGTAAGTGTCAAGGGAAGCACAAACATTTATTTCTAGACCAGGAGACACAGTTCCTCAAGTCATATTGCGAGGGTGACTTATTTTTGGTGCATTTGATGATTGATGCAGATTCTGTTATTTTATCTGAGGAATCTTGGTTTGGGCCTGCACCATTACTGAATTACTGCAATTTGTTTGGACTTCAGCCTTCTCTGACATTGTATGTGGGAAATGTGACTTTTTATTTCTAGCAGATTAGGAGTTTGAACAAATCTATATTTATTTTTATGACTTGCAGCCTGCAGAATAGTCATCTCAGAAAACAACCCTCCTTCTGAAGACAATGATATTCATTGATTCATTTTTATTTATTCTTTAATTACTCCAGAAACTGCCATGGAAGTATAATTTACAGATTTGGGTTGGTTTTTTTTTTAATATATATTAGTACAAACTGTCCAGTTCATACTGAGTTTCTCACATGAAAGTTAAATAAAATCTTACAGATGTATTGCAGTAATGGAACCCACATGTCAGAGGGCAAGAGCTCACCCTAACAAATATGTCTAAAGAAAGGGAGATGAGGGTCTACAATGTGGGGTAAGCACACTGTTTTTGAGTCTCTTTGACACCAAATAGCCAATTTAGTGTATTTTTTGTATCAGGAGTGAATATGCCCTAAACTATGGTCCAAAGTCATTAGAAATCCAGGATCTTGGTTCAAAGCCAGTTTTGGTTTTCTGTCCACAGAGATGCCACCTATGAGCAATGGCTCTTTTGGCAGCAGAGTCACAGTCCCATGATGTCTTCTTCAGGCAAATTTGTAGTTAGTCTTTGTAGTCTAGAAGAAAACCAGAAGCAAGAATTCGCCTGTTCTTTTGCAATTAAAGGTTTGCAAGTTCAGTTACTGTGCAATGTGTAAATAAATAGGAACAAAAGGACAAATTAAACACTTTGCTTGTCAACAGCTGTAAGTTTTTATTCCCATGCTTTTAGAATGCATATTGTCATTTTAGGAAATCTTGAAGATCTGAAAAAGGCATAAAAGGCAATTCTAGTTCTCTATAAGTACATAAGCTCTTCCCAGACTTCAGTAAGTAGTAACCCAAGGACAGTGTAGCCCAAAGAAAATATATGTGGGCTTACCTCAAGGAGAATTTAATTCATATTTCTGTGCCCTGAAAGCTTAAATATGGCAGATGGCTTAGAAAGCATAACAGTCAACTCTTGCAATTCTCATGACATTTTGTGGGTTTGTTTTATTAGGTCATCAGTTTTAAAGTCATTATATCAGATAAGAGCCTTGAGTCCCACTAAGAAAAGCCTTTCTGGCCTTCATGCTTACAATGGAAAGCTTGAATATGTGAACTGCAGAAGTAAATTAGAAAGAGCTAACTACATGATTTGATCTAGCAATTCTCTGTATCACTGAGTTCAGTGAAAATTAAAAGGGAATTCTCATCTCAGTGTTAGGCAAAGGGCCCACACAGAAATACAAGAAATTCTGTTTAAATGTAAGAGAAAACTGTAAGGGTGATTGAACACCAGAACAGGTTGCCCTGAGATGGTGGAAGCATCTCCAACAGGACACAGACTTGAGCAACCTGCTCTACCTGGCACTGCTTGTGAGCAGAGCGGTTGGATTAGATGGTCTCCAGGGGCCTCTTCCAAACTCAGCTAGTCTCTGATTCTTTGTCTCTGACAGCCAAATTTGTATTTTTCTCATGTATCATCTAGACTCACAGTACTGAAGAGAAATAGTCATTGATTTTATCTAAAATGGGCTACGGGTTCTTTCCTGGCAGCTTGGATACACAAAGCACAAGAATAAAAAAGACAAAATACAAAAAAAATGATGACAAACCTCCACTCTGGCAGCATTTCTTGATGCCATGCAAGGACAGAGGATGAAGGGCAAAAGTAGTGGGAAAGAAAGAGTGAAAAATATCAAAATTGCAATATTGCCTTTCCTCAAAAAAGAACAGAGAGGTGTGAGGAGGAAGCTCACCCCTTGTGTGTGCTGCTGCTGTCAGATGATGAACAGTCCTCTTAAAACTGCATTTAGCTGAAGCTAGAGAAGCAAGCAAAGAAAGCATACAGAAAACATGAGGCTCATTTACACTACGTTTCCCAATTGACTCTTCAGTTTCCTATCGTGCAGCCCTTAATTGCTCTTGGCATTGACCTTTAATGCAGTTTTCCAGCAGTAAACTGATCAGCGTCTCTCGGTTGGCTCAGGAAGCGTTGGGTACTTCATGGCTGATTCAGTGCTAGAAGGGCCTTTTGAAGTGTTATCTTTCATCTCAAAATTACTTCGGATATGTTCTATATAGTGTATTGGTTGGACAGTGAGGAATGAAGCAAGAGATTTGCCTATGACTCTGACCTTTGCTTTCCTCCTCCTGTAATGAAATCACAGCAGAGGATAGCCAAAGATCCACAGGCACAAAGTAGACTATTAGGGATAAGTTAGTGCTTGCTGTATCCTCCTAATACAGTTTATCATTTCACTGCCACAGGAATTCTGGTATGATTACAAGTCAGGCAACTTTATTGAAAATCTGAAGACGGGCACCTCACTGCCTATATCTCCCTGGCACCGAGACTGGGAATGTCTCGGTACAAAATGGAGTGCCCACTGAAGACTTACAGGCAATATTTATTGCTACTTCAGCTCCTTACTCTTAAAAGGGAAGAACTGTGGTGCTATACTAGCAGAGAGAATGTAACAAAACATCAATCTGAGATTCAGGCATCTGAAAACAAGTACTAATTGTTATCTTTTAATTATGGATTACTTGCAATATGGAAGAAAGTCTTACTGAGTAGTTAAGACATTTTACTGTAAAGATACTTCACGGTTGCTTGAGAAGCACAGTTTCAGTTCCCTGCTCAGGGAATAAGTTTGAACTTCAGATAAGTTGGGAGCTCTCAGTCCTTCATTTCTCCACCTATAAAAAAGGGATAAATAATAAATGATAAAAAATGATAAAACCTCCCCTTTTCACAGGGGCGGTATAAAGGTGCAGCTATTCATCTAGGCAACCTCATCAGTTTGTCTGGTAGTGGTGTTGAGCCACCTATAACATGTGGCTCTGCCACCTCAGTCATGTGACGTGTATTAGTGCCTCCAGCTCAGTGCCATATAAATTTCTTCTTGTGACGTTGCCCCAGAAAGTGTGTACCTGCCTTCATGCAAGCCAATCTAATCTTGACCATCTCCAGTAGCTTTGGGAGGGATTATAATGAAGGAAGTCCAGGAGAACTGGATGGGGAGTACATCTGTGTCATTGATCATGCTGAGCTGATATCACATCATTGTTTTTATGCTACAGTCATGGTCTCAAAGGGCTTTATGAGCTTTAGTGCAACCCTCAATCACAGCAAGCTAGCCACTGAGCCCAAAACAACAATCCCTCTCAAAGCTGGAACAGGTCTCAGCACTCATATTGCTTGGGGCTGTCATCTTCTATAGGACCTCCAATAGTCATTATTTCAAATAAAGAGGAGATTGCTACGTGATAAAGACTACAAGAAAATATGGAGATGTAGTGGGACTGTAGGTAAAGAAAATAATATAGATAGCCTGAGAATACTAGGAATTGTATAGTTTAAAAAAAGAGACATCTTTTGCCCCAGAAACTTCTCAGTTTGCTTCTGCAATACAACAAATTGCACAGAGATGTAGAAACAACTACAAAAAACCTACAAAAATTCGTACAGCTCACCACCTTAAATCTATACACAATTTAGTGATCAAAGTAAAAACTAAAAAAATATATATAGTAATAGAAATTATATATGAAAATTTGTGCACCTTTTTCAATGCAAGGGAACTCCCATTATTTCCCTAGTTTAGGATATATGTCAATGCTGTGCATTTACTTTACAAAGATATAAATGTCTAGATGAGTAGAAGGTGAATAAAAATCTGGTCAAAATGCTTTGAGCAATGAGGTTATTGTTCCAAAGACAAAAAAGGGAGTTCTGGCTCATGCTTTTTTGAAAACAGTCATGTAACTTTCTGTTGTTTGTTTTTCCAAAGGTTAATACAGCAGCCTGAAAATGTTAAATAATTACAGTAAAGATTGCATATGCTAATGTCTCCTGGCTCATTGACTCAGAGGCCACTAATATTCCTTTTGATTTTCTGTCTTCATCCTCCCTTTAAATTGCATATAGCTTCTGAAATTATTAATTTATAACTTCATAGACTTAATGGGAGTACTTTTAGGTTTTTCTTTTTACTGTCGCAAGGGCTTTATTCCTCCCTGTGCTGAAGGAAGGACTCAGTATCAGAGTACGTGATCTTCTCTGTGTCAAGGCATTGGACGATGGCTAATCCAAGTTTAAGAAAGCTAAACTTGGGAAGCCAAGCTTCCCATTGCAGTGGTAAGTCCTGATTTAGCCATGCCATTCTTGGGCAATGACAGGCTGCAGACCCCAGACTGAGAGGTAGCCTTGGGCAGGACTGTGCCATCAATCTTCTCTCAAGCAGTGTTCCCTTCACAGAACCTCTCTGGCAACCAGTGCCCTGGGTCTGACCAACTCACACGTGTCCAGACGCTTGGGCTGACTCTCAGACAGCAATGTCAGTCCCTGCTGTGCTGATTTCATTATTATATTTCTCGGGGTACGCACTTGATAAAGGTGTCACGAAGTAAAGTTCACATTTTGGTTCCTGGCATCTTCATCATGAAGGTTTACCACCACCAAGGAGAGACTGAATTTTGTCATTCCAAGTAGGAGAGTTCAGCCCTGTCCTTGGTCAAGCATCTTTTGCCAGAGGGAAAGGATGGGAGACAGACAGAGCTGGAACAGACAGCAGAGGGACAGAGGTTTAGAGACATGTCCCCTGGCCACTGGATGGAATGCAGCAATAGGTAAACTTAGGTAAACCAGCTGAGAATTTCTGATAAAGTTATTACACATGCAAGCATTAATTGTGTTCTATTTAATACTAGTTGCCATACTTCTGACATACTTTTACTTCTTTGCAACAAATAGGAGCGGAGGGCCCCTCTGAGAGGTAGGGTTTTTGGTAGACCACTGCTGGTTCAGCTAGGAACCGTGGAGCTGCTGGCCATGACCTCATATTCAGCAGGTTTTCTTCAGAATCATGAAAATGATACATAGTTCTTAAAAATTACTTGTCATCCCTACATGTTAAGCTGCATCATCATGAAGTTATCAACTAGCATTAAGTCATTTGGTAAAAGCAGAGGTGAAGTTAGTGTTTTTCCTTTTTCTTTTTTTTAATAAAAGCTTGCATTCTGGAATATATTTAGCAGTTTCAAAGCAAAGAGAAATCTTATGGCTTTTGCTTGTTTGTACACATACGTTATGCAGAGAATCCTAAATAAAGCAATAGGTGCAGATGGTGACAAAGTCCGTTTTCAGTGTCTAAGCTGTGACTGCCTCCTGTGCGCTGCTCAGAGGTGTTGTAGAGCCACTGTGAGACTCACGTAACAGACCAGCAAGGAACACTTCACCAGAAAATATTTTCAGGTCAGGATATTGCCTCAGCTAGCTTGCACTGCTGAAAATGGTTACTGAATTTATAGCATACCACTGCAGTAAGCTGTGGATGTCTCGTGAAATTAGTAACCTTTGCTTCAGTGTTCGAGAAGTAGAGACAGTGTTATTTAAACCACTCCTCTTGCATGCTAAAAAACAAACAATAATTGTCTTCGACAGTACCTACTACTCTGTTTTGCCAACCCAAAACAATTAGATCACTGCGGTGGTTTCGGCTAGGATGAAGCTGATTTTTTTACTAGCAGCTGGTGCAGTGCTATGGTTTGGATTCGGGATGAGAATAATGTTGGTAGAACGTGGATGTTTTGGGTGGTCGCTACAAATTCAAGGACTTTTTTGTTTCTCACACCACCCCACCAGTGAACAGGCTGGGGGTGCACGAGAAGTTGGGAGGGAACACAGCCCGGACAGCTGACCTTAATGGACCAAAGGGATATTCCATACCATGTGAAGCCATGGGCAGTATATAAAGGTGGAGAAGAAGAAGGAAGGATGGGGGGATGTTTGGAGTCACGGCATTTGTCTTCCCAAGTCACCATTAGGTGTGATGGAGCCCCACTTTCCTAGGGATGGCTGAACACCTGACTGTGATGGGAAGCAGGGAATTAATTCCTGGGTTTGCTTTGCTTGTGTGTACAGCCTTTGCTCTACCTGTTAAACTTTTTTTATCTCAGACCATGAGGTTTTTTTCACTTTCACTTTTCCAGTTCTCTCCCCCAATCCAAACTGGGGGCAGTGAGCAAGCAGAGGTGTGGTTCTAGCTACTGGCTGTGGTCAAATCTCTAGTCACTTTTCCTTGTTTCCTGATGGCCAGTAAAATGGAAGCTGTGCCTACAGACATATCATTGTCTTTTTCTTGTAGAACGTTAAAAAACAGCAATCTCAAATACCCTGATATGCTTTAGAACAGTTTGCCTTAGGTTTTTGTGTTTGACTAGTCCATTTTTCTAGGTATTTCTTTTTTTTTTTTTCCAGGTAGCAGTGTTGTTCTAGGTCTTTTTGAACATCTAGAGGTTATATTTCTAGATGTCCAAGGGCATGCTTGGTAGTTAGATTTTATTCTTTTATTTTTTTAGCATGTAAACACAAGAATGCAGAATTTTTAAGCTGGAAATGAACACACAAGTGGAAACTGAGTGGAAAACGGTTTAAAATTTTCATGAGGGGAAATAAGGCTTCTGAGGAAGGGTAAGAAAACCCAACTTTGGATAAAATCACAACTGACTGTCAAAGTGGAGGTGCTTAACAGCCACGAAAGTTTGAAATGAGCACAGAGAGCTTGGATGTTAAGCCAAAGGACAAGGACCGAAGTCCTGGATGTTCTTTCTTCCTGGGATTTACTGCTTGTTCTGTGCCATGGCACAGCAAGGAACTGCACTGTACTGCTCACTGAGCAGCAAGTGTGAAGCTTTTCACTGCAAACACATCTTTTATTTCCTGTCTGAATAAGATTATGGAAAAAGTTTCTTACAAAATTTTATTAAAAGGTAAAGAAATAGTAAATAAATGGTAGAAGTGATGAAGAATTATAAAGAAAGAAATCAGCTAAAGTCCAAATATTGTTTCTGAATTCAGAGCACACATTGAAAGTCTATGTTGTAGTCAAGGTGATATTTATAGCTTTTACGTTCAGAGTTTACACTAGAAATGAGTTTATAATGGAAAGTATGTCGGCTTATGAGTGTGCCAGTATCTTTTTTCCAACAAAATCTAATTTGAGACATTTAAACAGAGGTGTTTGCAGTAGAGGACTAGTGTTGAAGGCCTTTTTTTCTTCTCTTATAACCAATTTGAAATCCTTCATAAAATAAGTGTGCCGGTCCTTTTATAGTATAAATGAAGGGAATTTCTCGGCTCTTAAATAGCATCTGGCTTTACAGACTTTGATGTCCCAGTTGTAAAATAGAGGTCACCCACTAGCCCACACAGTAACAGTAAGGAACGGTGCACAGCCATGGCATATTCTCAGTTCTTTCTCTGGTTTTGATTTTTCCCTTTTGCTCTCTCTTTGCTCCCAAGAGATGCAATCTGTTGGAACCATCCTCCGCTTTGTGCAGAATGGTCTGTTGATTGGTGATTTGTGGGCATGAATGCTAGACTTGACTCCGTCTCCACTCCTGTTCCCTGACTTGGTCCAGCAGGGAACCTGCAGTCCTGCCTGCAGTCGTATTTTTGCCCTTGCTGCCAAAGTCTAGACTACAGTCTGCTTTGCTTAATATAGCATTTATGCCTTTAGAGCTGCACAACAGCTGAGGAACAGCTATCTTCCCTTGGGTGACCTATGTAAAGCACACCTAGAACTGACGTCTCAATGAGATGCTTGGCCAAAAAGTGTTCCTCTCCTCTCCCCCAGCTCCTTGCCTACACTCTTGAAGAAAAAACTCATTTTGTTGCTGCAATTGCTCTCCCTTTCCCATAGAAGAGAAAGTATCACATTTCTTTAATTGTTTTTCCCTGCAGCACATCTGAGGCACTGTGACTCCCTGAGAATAAAATGCCTCTGGTATCTAACGGCAGGAATTGTTCCATCTTGACACCAACAAAGATCAAAGCTAAATACCACAAGTTTGTCTAGAAGTGCAAGGAAAATGGTCCTTACTCTACATTTATATAAAACAGATCCATAACTATACCTCAAAAGATGTGTCGTGTAAATTGCAGATGAAAATAGCAGGGTTCAAAGGCAATAATTCTATGTAGAGTAATCTTTTAGTGGCATGTTGGAGGTGCAAAATTGTTCTTCATTAAATGCAGGCTTAATATGCATGCTTTTATGTCTATGTCAGATTTAATTAGAGCAATGACCTGATTTTTTAGAAATAGATTTCTACAATCTACAGTGTTTCCAGTGAGACTAGATTATTAAAAAGCTCATTTATTATATTTATGCTTTTCAGATTATTTTATTTTGAGCTCATGAAAGTACTTTTAAAATAATATCCATTCCTCAAATTGGCCAAAAGACAAAAGGGTATTCTATAAGATTATTATCATGTGTCAGCCAGTTAAACCATGTGGTTTAAGTCATCTGCTAACTTCAGTGACATTTTCTTTACTACTTTTTGCTATAGTACTAGCTATGGCCCCAAAAATTGCAAACTCTTCTCCCCGGGATGTGCAGTCCCTGTGAGAATGTTAAAATAGCTGTTGTACGTGAGTAGCCCATTTTAGAAACAGATTAACCATTACACAAGTATAAAGGAGAGGTGGGTGTGGAAGTTGCAACTGGGACCTGCTCAGGTCCATCCTGTGAGTTTCCAGTCCCAGAGAACATCAGTAATTTGTGAATAAGTATTCACTTTCTGTCTGACATCCATAATAACTGCCTAAGTAGTCATTCTTTTTTTCAAAGCAGATAATAATGTGCCTTGGTGCTACAAGAGTTATAAAAAGAGACAAATTATTTTATTGCAGATTTTGTGTTTGGTAATTTCCTGCCTGAAGCAGACATCTCTAAAGGGAGGATGACAAAATTCTTAAATGCTGGTTTGTCTTACCAGCTGATGCAATCACATCAGCTAAAAGCATGTCTTGCTTTATCAGAGTGTGCTTAACAGCCAAAGTTTGAATGGTCATCCATGCGTATGTACACATACATATACCTATACAAGTACATATATACACATAGCTAAATAGGTGCGTATGGATGTGTAGCATTTTTTATGTACAATGGGGCCCTGAGATGGATTTCAGCTTTTTCCCTGTTTTGGCTCAGAGAGCATCTGCCCTCCAGGTCACGGTGACAGAAGCTACTGCGGCGTCATGGCCGAAACAGGGGCAAGTGGCTGGGCTTGTTCAAGCTTGTGATCCATGGGCTTTCTGCAAGGCAGCCATGGGCACAGGAGAGCAGGACACGGGGTCTGTAGCTGCTCTGTGGATCACTGGTCCACTGTATCATGTACCACTGATGCAGTTGCACAAGGGTAAGAAACCCAGGCTTTCTATAATCGGGTTTACTTGCATACCAACTGCTATTAGTTATGCTCTTGGAGGCTTTTTTTCCCTCTTATAACTATGCCTACATTAGGACTGACCCGTCAGCATCACTCTACCTATCTAGCTAAATCAACAAACCTTTCCTAGTGTAGATTAAATTTAATTAGGGATTAGCACAGCTCCCAGTTTCTTGTTTGGCAGCCCTCAGGCTGGGAGGTGGAGCTCTGCTAGGGTTAGTTTATGGAGGTCTTCACAGGGATAGGTTTGGGCGGTTTGGGCTTTTTTTTTTAACCCTTGCTATTTGATTCTTTAAAAACCGTGCCCTAGCAAAACAGCCTGGAGAATGGCATTTAGACTGTGAACCCTGACACTTGGATGTAAGTGAATCCGTGCATTTGGCTTCTGAGAAAGAAAAGAAACTAAGCTGACCTTACAGGATTGAAAGTACTGGTAAGTGAGAGACCCTAAAACAGTGACCCATGCCCTGTGTGCTCTGCGGTTTATGTACCTTGGGAAATTTCTGCGAGTCACTGAGATGAAAGCTGGCTTAAGTAGAAGACAGTATCTCAGTTAGTTTATTTGGTAATTTATGGTCCTAGTTGAAAATCACAGCCCTGGCTTCTCAAAGTGATAAGGAAGTGGTAAACCTTGCTCATGCTTGACACAGATCTCTCATGGTCTGATAAATTCTTAAGGTAGGTGATGTTACATGTGATGTGGAGAAAAATTATGATTATTCCACAGTACAGGCAGTGGAGTATCTGAGAAGAAATGAGCTGAAACACTAACTTTCCAGGGCTATCCTTAGTAGATCCTCCTGTTTTCTCCTCTTCCCTGTGGGGCAATGGAGGTGGAGGCTCATGGCAACAACCCCTGCTGTTAGCACACCAAAGGGGAAACAAATCCTTCTTTTGCTAACATCACTTTGTGGCAGGGAGTCTTCACTCAGACAATTTTGGAGAGGAGTAATGCATTGTTTCCATTGCTTCTCAGCTCTTCACCCCAGGCCACAGTTTTAACACCCCTATTTGTAGTGACTGGAACTTTTTGTGGAATTTTTCCTGTTCTCTTCACAAGCAGTTTGTCGCTCTAGTCTCCAGGACAGGTACTTGGTGTGAAATTGTCAGTGAAGGCTTGGTAACTGAAGAGCATGAGGGCACTGTGTGAGGGCAAAAGTCAGCCTTGCACGGTGTCCAATGATCACTTGCAGTGATTGCTTAGGGAAATAATATATTTTATATATATTTACATATATATATTATATTTATATATTTTTATATATATTCTTTTCCAAAGAAAAAGGGCAGGAATAGTGCAGACCTCCTCTGGCTTGTGTTGCCAATCTTTGTAAGAGATCCCTACCTGTGGCATATGACTGTTCCTGGATTGCCACCATCCTTCACAGTGTGACAAACCCTGCTTCAGAAGCACAGCTTCACTTCGGGTGTGAGGATATGGATCGGGTGACACTGGTTGGAGGGTGTTCAAAGCCTTGACAACTGCTATTTGAGAACTGGGAATTATGCCTGTGAAGCTGAAACAGCCTGCATAATCCTGAGGAGGTTAAGGCACAAACAAAAGCCTTGCATTTATTCTGAGTGACTGTAGAAATGCTGATCCCTGTAATTTACTTCGTTGAGTGACACTTGCAAAAAGAAGGTGAATCCTACCTGTTTGCCATTTATTTAAACTGGATATCCTGCTTAGGTATCTTTGAAACCCCATGGATTTTCAGCCTACCAGTGTTGCAGGTATTCTTATTATTGACTAAGCGAGGATATGTCCTTGTCTGACATAATCCAAATCAATACAATTTCCTTATTAACTGAGTTTCCCAGTTCAGATATTGTCAAGAATACCTGTTGTTGAGTCTATGGGGGTTTTTTTCTGAAACCTGCACAGGTTTACTTTACCTGAAGGACTGACCAAAAGCCAGCAGATATTGCTGGCAGCCAAAATAGATGTCAGAATGATTCAATTAAAAATTACATTTATTTTTTTTTTAAATGTCTTCTGTTTCATGTCATACCTCAACAAATTGAAACCCATCCTTAGGCTTTTGTTCTCACAGTCCCCTATCTTTTTGTATGCTAAACTCAACTCTGTGCTGTCTGTGGCTTTCCACCCATTCTTAATATATGCTTATAGAATCATCGAATCATAGAATTTCCCAGACCGGAAGGGACCTCCAAAGGTCATCTAGTCCAACCTCCCCGCAGTCAGCAGGGAGACCCCCAACTAGACCAGGTTGCCCAGGGCCTCGTCGAGCCTCTCCTTGAATATCTCCAGAGATGGGGCCCCAACCACCTCCCTGGGCAACCTGTTCCAGTGCTCCACCACCCTCACAGTGAAGAACTTTCTCCTAATCTTCAATCTAAATCTGCTCCCCTCCAGCTTAAAGCCATTGCCCCTCGTCCTGTCACTGCAGGCCTTTCTAAACAGGCTCTCCCCAGCCTTCCTGTAGCCCCTTCAGGTACTGGAAGGCTGCTATTAGGTCTCCCCGGAGCCTCCTCTTCTCCAGGCTGAACAACCCCAGCTCCCTCAGCCTGTCCTCGTAGCAGAGGTGCTCCAACCCCCTGATCATCCTCATGGCCCTCCTCTGGACCTGCTCCATCAGGTCCATGTCTTTCCTATGTTGAGGGCTCCAGACCTGCACACAGTGCTCCGGGTGAGGTCTCACCAGAGCAGAGTACAGCGGAAGAATCCCCTCTCTGGACCTGCTGGCAACGCTTCTTTTGATGGAGCCCAGGATACGATTGGCCTTCTGGGCTGCAGCTGCCCACTGCCTGCTCATGTCCAGCTCATGTCCAGTACCCCCGAGTCCCTTTCCTCAGGGCTGCTTTCTAATAGTCACCCCCCAGTCTGTACTGATGGCGAGGATTGTTCCAGCCCAGGTGCAGAACCTTGCACTGCTCTTGTTGAACCTCATGAGGTTCACCTGGGCCCACCTCTCCAGCCTGTCCAGGTCCTTCTGGATGACATCCCCTCCCTCTGGTGTATTGACAACACCACACAGCTTGGTGTCATCTGCAAACTTGCTGATGGTGCCTTTAATCCCTCTGTCTCTTCCAACCTAGACGATTCTATGATTCTATGATTCTATGATTGATAAAAATGTTAAACAGTATCAGTCCCAGCACGGACCCTTGAGGGACACCACTTGTCACTGCTCTCCATCTGGACTTCAAGCCAGTGACCTTATATGGTTACTTAATTTTGTAATGCAGAATGAAGGTGTTTCCTGGGTATAGATTCTTCAGGCACATCTTCCTAGACCTGAATATATATAAAATATGATGTACTTTTGCTCTTGTGCTAAGCGCACTAAGCTGCACACTCTGCAAGCTGTTTTGCTTACACAAATTAAGAGTTTTATTTACCATTATATGTTCTGCATTATGATTTTGTCAAACAGTTGCAAATTATTCAGTTAATTCTATAGTTCACATTTTCTGAAATTTACTTAAGCAATTATATTATTTCCTTATGAAGATGTTAAACTATGATAGTGTGTTGGGAGGAGCTCTTGTATTCTTTTTCACATTATGTCTTTGATTTACAAGTATGTGTTGAAATTCTCTCTTTTCTCAACTTAATACCCTGAGACATTCTTCTTAGTGGCTCAGAGTGGAAACGGGACTGACGTTTTCCTTTTTTTTTTTCACATTCTCCTGAATCTCAAAAGCATCACAAGTGAAACGCGTTGTGGCAAGATTGCATTGCCCCACCATACTTCTGGAACATAAGAGCTGTCTTCTTCACGTTTTGCACATAAGCACTGCAGCGGGCAGAGCCAAACCTTCCATATGACTGAGCATTGCAAAAGTCAGGCCATTAAGCCAGCCACATGTGTCTCCGTTTCATTTGCAGATATTTAATGGTCCGTATCAGGGACAACAGTGTTGTTATGTAAAGCATAGAGTCTACTCTATGGAAATTACAAGAGTCAGATACCAAGTCAGAATATTAAAAGCTGCTTTGAGATATCTCTCATCAGAAGTCGCAGCGATGAGAAAGGTATTTTGCTGCCAGTGCTGAGTAGCACTGAGAGTGTGTTTGTAGCTGTACGTGGAGCAATAGGAAGCCCTGTCTAAGTGTATTGGATCATAAGAGCAGTAGCCAGAAGAGTTTGGACCTGCCATGAAAGGAAAGAAAAAAACTGCTTGAAATAGGAATTGATTAGCCTAGTTAAATTGAGGACTTTGCCAAAAGTTAGGTATACAAGAAAAAACAAAACATATCCTGTATCATAACCCACTCCTATCCACGTTTCCCTTCATTGCGTGCAGTTTTTCACAGAACAAGCACTTTCTGATTTAAAACTTGCTGTGTTTCCTTCCGCCCTGTAAAAATGTCTTTAGGAAGACTGTGATGTTTTTCTACAGCTTAAAAATCATTTAATTTCCAGTTTAAACTTATTTATGGCCCCACTTGTTCTGTTACTGAATTTTAGCTGAAATACGCTTTTTTCCCCTCTGGCATTTACTCTGTGATATATTTACAGAGGGCAATTATATCCTTGCTCAGCTGTGTTTTGCCAGACTAGCCAAGACAAGGTCTTTTGGTCTCCTTTTATAAAAAAAGTTTTCCTTTCCTCTGGTTGCCCCAATAAACCCTTGTCTGCATGAGTCCCCCTTTAAGTTACTGCCTCCTAATCCCATGAGACCAGGGATGCAGGGACTATGTCTGAAGGTGTTGCCAGTGGTATGGAGTTGGTAAAGAGGTTGCCAAGGCGATGGTGGTACAAAGTGGTCAGTACCACTCCGCAAGGCTCACTGCCAGCTCTGTTGCCAAAACTTCCAGTTTCTATGGCTGCACATATGGGGGCCATCTACCTAACCATCATTTAATTCCATGTCATGCACTGTTTCCGTTCCATACAGACAACGCCTTCCACATTTTTTCATCCACAGATTAAATTAGCGTGTATCTACTTGGTGTGCCAGCTCATTAATTAAAATACTCCATGTAAGAAATCTGGTCTTGGGATTGTTCTTTGGGCTCATTTAGTGATGCCCTGTAGCAAAATTTTGGGGTTTAGCACAACTATAATTAATCATCTGCTGCCTTTGAATGTCCTTGCCTCCTTATACTAGTCTCTTCCTTCTCCATCCTTGATAATAATTTCCCCTGTTGAGTCACAGACAATATTTTGATGCTTTCCTGGAAAACAAATGGCATAATCTGATCAAGTTTTTATCCAGACACAGAACTAGTCTGGTCTGATCTACCTGGGGCAAAGCTTTTCCCCTTCACTGGCACTACATTTACTGTTCACTCATCACAAAGAAACAATGCAACCTCCAAGATGGATTTCTTCAGTTTGCAAGTTTATTTTTCAAATTATTATCTGTTTCTCTTGAATCCAATGCATTACTTTCCCGTTCCTTTCTAGTGTTACTGTTAACTTACTTAGGTCAAAGTGCAGAACTGCCATCGCTACTTGTCAATATCTGCAACTGGTAGATGTGCGGAGCCTGGACCTTTGAATATAAACTAATTTTTGGCATCTTTCTCAAATCTGGCTGACAAAGGACGTCAGTGCATGCAAGTCTCTGTTATCATTGCTGTAAATTCACAAAGAATTTTATTTTTTTGCAAGCAGTTGAGTGGTTAATGCACTCTTTTGACTCAAAAGAAAAAGTAGCTTTCAGACCATGGTCTGAATTTGTTGAATTCCCACTATTGTTGTTTTGTAAACCAAACAAAAAAAAAGTGCATGCATAGTACTGAGGTGACACTGCTTAGCAATAGAGTTTGAAAGTGCTGCCTTTATGTAGATAAATTGTCTTACAAATCTCCACAATCTTAAAAATGTTTGTTATCTTTTTTCGAGAGAATTTAACTAACAAGAAGTTAACTAAACAACCATATGACTCATGTGTTTTTCCAGTGCTCTCAGGCTTAAGATATTGTAATTAAAAGACATTTAAGAAAAACAGGGGGAAGCTGGGAACAAGCAGACATCTGCATGTTTGTCTGCAGAGCACGTATGGTCAGGTATCACACCATGCTTCAGGACCTAAAAGCATGTAGTGTGTGTAGGTCATTCCCTTTTGAAGAAGTCCCCTTCTGTTCTAGATGCTGATAAGTCGCAATGTGAGACCTCCTTCTAACTGTAGATGTATTCACCTCCACAATACCCTCTGCCCAACAGAAAATACTGTTACACCACGTCACAGACACTGGGCTAAGATAACGAAGGCTAATCCTCCCCACCACTTCCACGCCTTCCACAGTCCCACATGAAGGGCAGAGAGGGCAGAGTTGAACTCGTGTCCCCCAAAGTCTGAACTCCTGCCCTAACCTCCAGACCTTCCTCCTCTTTAGAATAACTGATCTCAGTAGAAAGTATGTTTTGCCATTGGTTGCTGGTTAATTCAATTAAAAAAATGTTGAAAGAACCGTGCTTTCACAAGTGATCCCCATATGGCTTTGATCTGGCGGCACCCACAGCTAATTTGCTGTGACCGAATACCCAGAGAAATCTTAGTATAATTTCAGTGAGAAGCAGATGTTTGATGAAAACAGTGCTGTTGTAAAATTAAAGTGTTTACCTTCGTAGAAGCAGTGATTCAACAGGACACGCACTGCCAAATTGTAAAGGCAATTTAAAAAATACGCAGAGCGTTATATCGCTGTAATAATTTCTTCAGGAAACTGAGTGGCTTATTAAAGTCGTTCTCAATGACAGTGCGAGTGCAGAGAGTGCAAATTTTGGACCACAAAAAAAAAGAGGTAGGGCAGGGCCAACCACTCACGGTTGGCTGGACAAAGGGTCCTGCTTTATGCTTTGCACCAGAATCCATGCCAAAAATGGTATACTGCTGGTAATTCCTTACAGCAGGCTGGCCCCGGGCTGCCACTCCATGCATCTCGTCGTGCATCAGTTCTCTCACATAGTGGGGTCTTTCAAGGATGTGAAGACACTGTTAACATTTGTAATTTTTATTTCCATGTTGTTGATACAATCAGCATAGCCGGGGAAAAGGAATGAGAACTCTATTGAATTAAATGTAGGACAGTCAAAATAGAGCTGTTGCACCTCACTTAAATGAGACAGATGGGATCTGGCCTCTCTGCGTATCTCAAGGTGGTATCATTGCATGGACTATTTGCTAACTTTACCATTCCAATAACTTCCACAATATTTCCTAAGCAAAAAGTGTAAGAATTAAGTTGTGATTAGATCATTTGGCTTGAGTGACATCAGAAAGTTGGAATGAATCTAGGAAGCTCCTGTCTACAGTGACACTGAATTTCTACAGTATCAGTATGTGATTTTTGTACTTGCTATTGAATTCATACCTTTTAGCTATGTATCCAGAAAGGAAAATTGCTTTTTTTCTTTGTCCTAACAATGGTGTTGTGTTTAGAGCTTGTTTTGTTTTTCATGTGTAAAAACAGTTTTTTCCCCATGTGTACACTTGTGCTTGGTGGATACTGAATAAAACTTAGGTCATGTGAGTACATCTTCTAGGTCTGTATCAAAACATTAACAGTTTTTAGCTGCCTGAGAGTACAGGAGGATGCCTGGGAGGGACATGACATGAGTTGTAGGATGGACAAGCAACCATTCACCACAGAAAACTATGGAATGAGACCAGTACTTTAGGCAACTTGTTTCTTGTCATCATGAGTCGTGTCCCTGGCAGAGCTTAGTGGCCAAGCAACAGCTACCAGTGCTGCTTTGATGCTCAGTAACCTGAGTATTACCAATGGGCCTCCCTACTCAAATGTCCCAATCTAATGCTAATTAGTTACATGTCGGAATGTCCGCTCACTTGAATGGGCTTTGAGTGAAATTGTTTGCCTTTCCACTGTACACAAAAAAAAACCAACCCAGAATTCTGTCCAACTGCTTAGAAATGGTCCTTGGATGGTACTGAACAAGTCACTTTAAAGCATGAAATCTAGCACTGCAAGTTTCGGTACAGAAAGGTAGTTCAAATTTCCAAAGAAAGCAGTTATAGTAATTATTAAAAATATAATGTTTAGTATTATAAGCTGGTCAAAGAACAGTTTGTAAGAACCATTTGGGATTTTTTAAATGATCCAGAATGATAGGCATCTAGCTTTCATTCACCTTTGATGGTGGAAGAGAGCACTAGAAACTTGTCATTTATGCCCCTGTAAAAATCCAAGCATCCAAAAAAGAACTGGCAGAACTGGAAGCATCCAAAGGGTGAAGGTTAGTGATGCTGAAAAAACTCTGGTGGAACTTCCCAAAGTAAATGGCCTTGCAGAAGTTATGCAGGCAACCGGGCAGTATAGCTGGAACCATGAAAGCACCTTGAAGAAAGGTAAGTAATAGGAGGGGACCTGGAGAAAACATGGGGGTCTGATGAAAAGCTAGCTTCTTAAATATGACCAAGAGGCAAGAAAAATGAGGGAGAGAGATCAAGTTCTCTTCCTGACCTCCAGTGACCTCCAGGCTTGCTTTTTCAAAGCTGAAAGAGGCTTTTTGATGAAAAAGATGTCAGAATTATAAGCACAATCTGGCTGGAGAGCCAGCTCTCTAACTGGATTGCAAGAATTCTTTGAAAGTTGCAGATGTGTGGAGATTGCAGTAGGTACTTTCTGTAATGGAAGGGATTGCAAACAAGTGAATACGCTTTACAAAGCAAAAAGCAGAATTACCCTTCTATGGCATAACACTGTTATCAAAGAAGATTACCATACTTCAAGCAAAAACATCCATATTCCTAAAGGGATATTTATGTAGTCCATTATAAAGAACAAGAAAGAAAACTACTGAAAGCACTGCATGACCAGTATTCCATCAATGATAGGACTTAACTGCAGCACAATTGCCTTATCTGTGTTTGCATTAAACCTAGACTACCAAATTTTCTAGTCATGAAGATAGTCTTCTAGTCATAAAGATAGTTCACATGACCTTGGCTATACTCTATGAATAATGTCAAAAGTATTGTTACCATTGTTACCTTGTGTATCTGGAATAAATTTCATATCTAACACAAGGCAAAGACTTCAAAGACTGTAAAGATATTTTCTTTCTCCCTGCAAGCAATTTATCAGCATTCTTCCCAGGGAACTAATAGGCTCCAGGGGATTCCAGATGTCTTTGAATGGTCATGCTGCTTTTCCACTGAACTGTTCTGCCTATGGTTAAGGAACTACTATGACAACCTGTTCTCCAGACATTGACCGTCTGGCACTTTAGATGGCCCCAAGACTCACACAGTCTCACAAATTTCCAAATTGCTTTAACTAATGAAGTAGCTTGGGAGGAGGTCTTGGAAAGCTTGCTCTAAGTCATTCTAATAGAGCATGTAAACGTTATTATTATTCTTATGCCAGCAATTGTTCTGTCCTTTTTTGCCATGGTATCAGCAAAATTTCCTTTGTGGGAACAATTTAGCTTGGGGAGCAGTCTGCTGAATCTGGCTTGCCTTAATTCCATCAGCCTGGGGGGCTTTCTTCACTTAGAGGAACCTGTCTTCTTAGCAAAATAACTGAAAAGTAAAATCAAGAGTAGGTGGTGTAAGGGCATATCAGGGCAAGAAGTGGATTTTCATTTGATTTTATTAACTGAGACCTGAAGTCAGTAGCTGGAATTGAGTATTTTACCATTGCCTTTGGAGAGTGGAAGGTCGTTGAAGAAGGTTGTAATACTTTTAAGAAGCTAGGTGCCCTTCATGACTAAGGGTGACTTTGCCATTGCCTACTTTAGATGCCCACTTTTGGCATCAGGACATCTAAAAGGAGTGTGTCAGTGCTCCCAGGATGAGTCAGAACACTTACCCTCCTTCTGCAGTCAATAGAGAGATGAGTATTTTTCTTAAAATGTTGTTTACCATGCTGAGTGGGAAGCTGCCTAGAGCTAGCCAGCAGAAATGCTAATTGCAAGAAGGACTCTGAATTGCCACTTGTAAGGAGCCCCTGAGTCAGATCTGCACTTCAGGCTCCTCTGTCCAATGCTGACCCTTTTGTCTTGAGTAATGAGTCCTTGACTAAATGAATTTTGTAAAATAAAGTTTGTACCTTGATTGCAAAACAGCCCATTTAGACCACTCATCCAAAGAGGCTGTGCACAGTATTCCTTCCATGTCAGCCCACATATTCAAGCCCACTGTTCCCACTTCTCCAGAGAGGCCACGCTGCAGATAGAGGAAGTTATTCAAAGACAAAAGAGGATAGAGAAGAGGCATCCTACATCAACTAAACCCACATCATCCTTCCACTGACCACACTGGCTGGGTGTAAACTGACTGTAACGGCTTGGACTCCTAAGTGAAATGTAAACATTTTCCACACAGACACAATAGTTTAGGTGTCCACAATCTGGAGCTGAAGCCCATCCTTATGGCTTGACTCAGTTGCCTAAGCCTAGGTGTCTATATACATATATATATAAAAGATATGATCTTTAGGAGACTTGGGACAGTCTTTTGACACCAGAATCCTGTCTAATCAGCTGGATTGAAGTATTCTGCTCCAAATTCCCTGTTTTGGGAAAGGTTATCGAAAAGAGTGTGTCAGTACTGTCTAGACTAGTCTCCATCCTATTCTGTGATCTACCAACAGCGTATAAGGATGAGAGACTTAGTTACTGCAGCTGACACCCTGCCCCTGAAAATACATAAATTTTGTGTCATTTATAGGTATCTCGCTAGTGCTTAGCGCCAATTCCAAGGTAACATAGAGCTCCACAGAGAAGGGACTTTTAAATGCTTAAATTACATATTAGGGTTGTACACAGATGCCAATAGTCCACAGTTTTGGGGGCTATTTCAGTCCTAAGTTATTGAGACTGATTTTACTGATTCTGTTACCCTTTTTAGACATTATTGATTTCTGCATTTACTTGCTGGGTCTCACTGTATTAAAAATAGGAAACTTCACAGAAAGACAGAGCATTTTATGAAGAAGTCCCCTGTGTCTACCCTAGGAATTTGGTTTTCTCTCTGTCCCTGTGCACTGGTGCCTCATCTCCTTCTTCCACAGATATCTGCTCTCCCCAGCCTTCTTTGAATTGTGAAATTACACACATGAGAAGGTGGCATAACATGTTGCTGCAATACCCTCTTCTCCTCAGGTCCTGTGGATACCTGGGTAACTGTGAGGGAATCACAAACCTGCAAGATCCAAAGCAGCAGGGATGGTTCTACAAAAGCAGCCAGATTTTGCATGAGTTAGGTAAAATCTAGTTCAAGCACCCATCTCACTAGGATGACAGTGTCACCGGCTGGATCACAGGAGATGGTGGTTGTATTACCATATGCTCTTGAGCCATTGCAAGTTTGGGCTTCCACAGGTCTCTTAAGGAAACAAGCATTTGATATAGGGCATCATCATGACTTAATATAAGAAAAAAATTAATTTCTGTGAACAAAGGCATTCCCCAGGCTTTTAACTATTGTCAGAAGGATGATACTGAGCTAGGTGGACTTTGTCCTCACACAGTGGATGCTCTCATGTTCTGTAGCCAGAAAGTAGTTGCAGTAGTAAATAAGAATTATTTTATTAAAATAGAGGTTGGTATATAACAGTATTTTCCAGTACTCAGTTCTTCAGAGAAGTGTCTGTTACTTATGCAGTTGAATTACTTGAAAGCATTCTGTTAATTTGCAGAATATTATATTAAAATACAAACACTGGTGCTTTATAGCCTTTTAGATTTGCCAGGAGTAGATGAATTATGGCTGGGTAAGTATGAAAAAAAACCGGTGATTACTATCAGAATTTCAAATTGTAGCTAAGAACGAGCAGTTCTTGAGAATTTAAAAACTGAATGTACAGTAACCTTGACCACTTCCCTGAGCCTTGACGTCTCCCTTTAAAAACTACTCCTCAGTTTCTTTGTGTCCCTGTCTAGGGAGATAGCGAATTCATAAACTGCAGTAATTGAAACCAGTGCGAATTTCTTGAGTATGACTAATCATTACCATTTCTTACTGAAAATTCACTGTCTCCTAGCCAAGATTTTATTAATTTTAATATGAAAACATCCACACCTATCATGTCTCCCCTGAGGTCTGCTAGGCTGCTGCAGGGATGGAGTCTGCCTTCTATTGCTTTGGCTAGAGCTGAGGATGTGAATTTCTCTGGCCAAATGCTTTTTTGGATAACCTACAAAACCCCAGGGGTCAGGTTCTTGGCCTGGTAATGTTGCTTTGTGCTGCTCTGGCTCGGTGCCAGAGATCCCATCTTGGGGAATCCCAGGAGGAGAGTGGTGCAGGATCAGGGCATTCCTTCCTGACTTCAGATACCCAAACTTTCTCAGTTGCCACTGTACATGGCAATAAAAGGGAGCAGCCTTAAAGCTGCTCAGGCTTAATTGGAGGGTTGAAATGGCCCCCAATGGGATGCTTCCGCCCAGAAGAAACTGCTCTCAGTTGATTGACCTCGAGTATGAAGGGTCTGGTGAGTTAAGCAAAGGTACACGATGCATACATTTTCTGAAATGTTGACCAGACGTTTGGTCCCCTGGGAAATAGTTTTTAAGTTCTTGCTAGTTTTGTGCAGTCTGACAAACACACCTTAGCAGTGCAGATGAACATCACCAGAGTAAATAAAGCACAGACATGCACACACGTGCTATTTGTGTGTGTGCTTTTACATGCAGAATGAACACTTCAGGCTGCCCTTTCTGTCTGTGGGAATTAGGGAAAACCAGAAACCCAGCCACTATAAAATTTGCCTATTAACAAGGCTAAAGTACCACCAACTTGGTTATACCCCTCCAAAAAACTTGCGGATCTGTAGCCTTAATGTTGATTTTGTACCAACTCTGTGGCAAGTGACATATGAAATCACAAAATGGTTTAGGCTGGAAGGGACCTTAAAGATCTTCTGGTCCCAACTCCCCTGCCCTGGGCAGGGACACCTCCCACCAGACCAGGTGTTTGGCTGCATCCAGGAACCTGGGGAAAAGGAAGAGTGGATCTCACCAGTCCGTTGTTGACCTGCCTCTCATCCTGCTTGTGTGATACTACCACACAAACTCTATACAGTGACATGATGTTTGCCTGGTAGTCCAGGCAAACGTGATAGAGTTTCCTCAGTTTCCTGGGTGCAGCTGGTAGTCCAGGCAAATATCTCTAAAAGGTGTATCCTGCCCACTCAGTGCTAATCCTGAGGCTGTTTATTTCTGGTAATCATCACCTGATGATGCCACGTGGACTTTCCACCATCATATTAGGGTGACCTTGACAAGGAAGAAGGGCATGGGTGGAGTTCTCCATCCATGTAACCAGAATGTAAATCTTTCTTATCCCACAATGGGACCCCAGTCCCAGAGTTAGGGAGGGGGATGGTAGTACTACCTGCCATCTTGTTGTGTGGTTGTTTCTTTTCACTAGTGCCACGGAAAAGAGCAGGTTTGTGGCAAGAGGTAGAGACAAAGTGTTAATTTTGCTCAGGCACTCCCAGAGCAGGTCTGTAGAGCCCCTGTGGGCTTTACCCCCACTCACTGAGCCCAGGAGCTTTTGCACCCAGTGTAGGCACCAAGCTGCAAGCTGAAGTGGGAATACCCCCATAAACTCTGCCTTCAAAATCAAAGCTTCTGTGCTAAACAATTTCTAAATCAATAACACCCTCCCCCACCAGTACAAAAAAGAATTGTCAGTTAGTCAGCAGCCAAAAAAAACCCAAACCCCAAACCTGAAGCGTTTTTCCCTCTTAGAGGAAATGCACAGGGTGCCTGGACTGGGGTTTGTGAGGGAGAAGGAGCAGTGTGGTTTTACAACCAGTGCACCCTGCTCTTCTCTCTATCCCCTTGTGCAGCAAGAACACCCGGCTGCCCCCCTGTGACCCCTCTGGTGGGCCCAGGCTGGGGCTGATGTGCTCTAGAGGGAGCCACATCTGTCCTTGCTCTCAGGAATGGAGGTCATCAGTCTGCCAAGCTTTCCAGGAAAAGAGGGAGTGGCCGGAGAGTCTTGAGTTACTGAGCAGGGACCACCTGGAAAATAGCGTGCGGCGAGCACTTGTCCTACCTCTAGACACTCCACAGTAAGGAGTAAAGGATGCTGAGTTGCCTCTGAACTCCTACCCAAACTCGCTTGGAAGAAATGGAAGGGCAGGCAAGTAACGTGCATGTTCTGTTCTGAAAAAGAAATGGCATTTCTGCATTTCATTCTGTAGCAGAGGTTGGTTAGGATTACAATATTTGGATTTAGACTTGAAACACATAGGTGTTTGAGTCTATCTGGGGACAAAGACTGTTTGCAAAGCTTGGACCTTGACCCTGGTTCTGACCAAATGTACCCTGTAACTTTGATGTGTTTCTAGCTCTGATAGAGAAAAAAGGGGAAAAAATAATTTTCTTTCTCCATTAGGGAGAAAGCTCATTAATAATGCTGCCACTGTTTGGTGACTGGGGACAAAATCCTAGTCTCTTGAAAGACAAAGTTGGGAAATAGCTATCTTTTATTGCAAGAAATCAGGGTCATAAAAATTATATCTATAAAACACACAGCAGCCTGAACCCTCTACATAAAGCCTCTTGTATTTTATGCTTCCTTTTCTATTTCAGGTCTTCATTTGCCTAATTACTACTCAGAGGCTGGCAGAGATTTTCCCTGCAGCGCTTAGCTCTGCTGACTGCAGAGACCCTACCTGGCACACTAAGTTAGTGCGTCAGCATTCTAGGTAGAAATGAATGAAAAATCAATCAGGGCAGCTGCAGTGGTAGCATATACAACTCTAACCTACTTTGTGCATGGTTTCGAACATTTCAGTGTGTATTTAGGCATCTTTTAAAATGGTAAGTGGATCTGAAATAAAATAGATCTTTCTAGTCAGCCTGAGAACTGTTTTGTCATCCTTACTGCTTAGCTCAAGCAAACTTACCACCCTGACTGCTAAGCTAACTTGCAGTCTTGACTGAAATGCCAAAACCTATGAGAATATTGTTTTAATCTTGAAAATCTATCACCAGTAGATTGCATCATGCAGTGGATATAGACACAGTGATAGCTTTGATTGTTTTAACTGCATTTACAGACTAGATCTAGAGTAGGGCTGGAAAAGCAAAAGTACACTAGAACAGTTTTTGAAACACAGGTATTGCTTGCAAGGAGTCTGGTCTTGCAAGGAGTTTGTTTTCTGGATAATTGTGTGTGTGCTTTTATTATTTCATGTTGTATTTCTGCATAGACAGAGCTGAATAGGGCTTGCCAGTTTCATTTCTTGAAAGTCCATGATAAAAAGGTCCACTCTCCATGCCTAAAAATGAGTATCTGCTCTAACTTTTTCAGCTGAGTAAGTTAAATATATTGTAGGTCCATCATAAGATCATTGCTGTAACAAGTTGTGCAGTGCAACACTGTAAAGGTCTCAAAAAATTCACAAGCCTCTTTGTATGTGGTGCCCTTACAGTGAAGAAGATTCTTTTGACTGTAAAGATGAAGAGTCTACTTTTTCTGGTGCTGATTTCTGCCTGCTGGGCTGAACCTCACCCTGACAACTCAAGTCTGGAGCATGAAAGAATTATTCACATTCAAGGTAAGGAAATACGTGAGAAAATACCAGTATCTTTAGATTGCTGAGGGAAACAGAATAATGTGCTTAATAATCCTTAGTTGTTTATTCTGCTGCACTGCCTTTTAAATACTATTATTACAGGTGACAACCCTTTTCTGGTTCTGATACATTATTATTACTCCTAAAGAAAGTAAAAAAATTTAAAAAAAATAAAATTGCACTGTTTAATAGCACTTAGTCACAACCTTGCAAAGATTAGTGAGTAATGTACAGCATGATTTAAGATAAAGAGCATGCATCCTAAAGTAATAAGCAACTGCAATGGGTTGAAATACCTTTAGTTTATTGTGGAATATATTTGATTTTAAGAAGACGGTCATACATAGTTCTTCACGTTACAGAACATTATTGCTGTTTAGTATTTAAAAAGGCTCAGCACATCTGAGATAATAATTAGGCTATTTAAACTATTGAAAAAAAAAAAAAAAAGTAGCTTACCCCAAAAGAAATGTGTCTTTCCTCATACCTTTAATTCACACTAAGTGTTATACTGCCCTTCTGCATAATCCTGTTTGGTTCGTGTTTGAATCCCAGAGCTGATAGCTGTAGGAGGATTTCAGTCTGCAGTACAATGCAGCTGTTTTTTCAGCCCGGGCTTCAGTCATTGAGGGTCAAGAAAAAACAGGGGATTTATGCAGTAAGGACAGGCAGAACTAACAGGGGGTTTCCTGATTTCATTTACATGTTTCTTGAGGCTGGCTAAAATTAATCTTGCGAAGTTAAGAAACGCAGCATTATTGCCCTCTCTCTCTCCCTTTTTCAGCTTTGATTCCTTTCTCTCAACAGCTGGCAAATTGTGTTGTTTGAGTGTTTGTGTAAATATGAATTACCAAGTTAGGGCAGGTTACTGAGGAAGCTTGAACATTCAGAAGTTCACGGGAAAGTCACAGAAGTTAAAGGTACCCTGCACCTTTGAAAACAGGCACTGGGATTGTCAAGGTCAAACAGAGAATGACAGCTAGCTGGTTTCACTCTAAGGAAACTCACAGGATGAAGGTCAAATGAATGTGTTATATCAAAATGATATATGTCATCATATAACATCAAAATGTTATATCTCATTGTTTGAGAAGATGGACATTCACTCCCCAGGGTAAATTTCATAATTGACACCAATGTGTAATAAACACACAGTTTGCCTTTCCTTGTATAATGCAGTTTCTTAACTCTGAAATTTATTTATCTTTTTGGAAGATTAAATTGCTGGAAATAATTAAACCAAAATGAAATTAATTTCCCTTAATCGGTGTATGTTAAACTTGCTTGGTCAGCACTTTAGTCTAATTTGCAAGTCATATCTGTCGCTTCAGCACGTGTACAGTGCAGCCTGCAAGTGCTAAATAGTCTAAAGTGATAAAAGTTTCAAGATGGACAATTCTCCCTACCCATGAAAACTCCTCTGAACCTCAGGACTTTATTCCTTCAAGGATAGCTGTTAAAGCTTAAAACTGAGCTCTGCCATGAGCTTTGTACATCAGCTGATTCAGGCTCCGCAATGCACAGACCACAAATCAAAAAGAATAAAACTGTTCAAAACTTGGTATTTTTGCTATTAATTTCTTTCATTCCTCTCTGCATTGTGGAATCCCATCAGGCTTGGGGTTCTGCTCTGCCCGATGCTGCGTAAACACATAAGATGATCTACACCTGGAAACAAGCTGGAAATCAGGGAGGCTTGTGCAACACATGTGTTATAGCTTCATACAAAAGGTATTTTATATTGCATTAAGGAGTGTAGCATCCCCCTCCACAGCTGAAATAAGAGATGTGTAGCTGAACTCCTCCTGGATTTCGTGCTTTGGAATGCCTTGGAATTACAAAAGGTGTGGATAGATGTTGTGTAGTCAAGAAGACAGAGCTGCAAGGGATCTCCTGAGGCAATGAACTAATCCGTCTTCTGTTGCCTTTTTTACATCATGTAACCTCTTCTAGGTTTAGTTTCCTTTTTAAAAAAGCTGAGTTTCAGATCTCATTACTACAAGGTAGTTTTCTGACATGAAAAACACTCTCCTAATTCTCCATGTTTATTCGGAGCCACTGTATTGTCTCATGCTTCTCCCAGTGTTGTTCCTTAGCTTCAAATAACAATTTTTCTTCTTTGTTATTCACTTTAAAACATTAATAACACCATGTCCTCACAGCTGTCATTTGAGTAAACTTTTTTAAATTCTCCTCTGAGTCTATAACCTCAAGTTGCCTGATGATCAGGTCCATCCCTACGCTTGTTCTTGTTTGATTTCATACTTCCTGAGTGTGCCCAACCAGAATTTTATTCCAGATAAGATCTTAAGCTGGCATTTGTAATTTTTTTTTTTTTTCCCAGCTCACAGTACTTTGTTTTTCAGAATTTGGATCAAATCTGTACTCTTCCCAGCCATGTTGCAGTGCTGATCAATAGTCTAGACAATATTTAGGAGTCATTCTCCCTCATTCTCACTTGCAATTAACAAGTACAAGGTTTATATGAGTAATTCTTCAGACTAGGCCTTAAAAAAATCTAGATTATGCATTCAGTAGCAAAGGTTATTATACTTTTTCCATCCTTCTGTCTTCAAACATTATAAACGTCCATTCCCCTCCCTTCAGTGATGCCATGTGAAAATTTTATTAATTCAATAGTCACCTTTACTTTATAAGGTAAAATTAGTGGAAATATTAGAGTCTTGAAAATTATAGTGGAGAGAGTTTACTGGCCTTTTTCTAGGATAATCATTTATGCTTCAGTTCAAGCAATTGCAGTTTCCTCTGTATCTCGTTCTTAGACAGTTAGCAAAGTTTCTGCCATAACACCTGTCTATTTTCTCCATCCTAATTTCCTATATTTCCTATATCACTGGCTTCCCAGATCTCCAAGCAATCGATACATCACTTTTCCCTGGCCTTATACATTTATTTCTATTAGATCATTGTTATCAAATTAGCCTGACACCCTTTGGTAAGTATTGACTGCATTTTATCCCTCTTTCTAGTGACTTACTCTAGTTATGTTCTTCAAAAATTATTCTAAGGTCCTGTATACTGTTGAGGTCAGACTGAGTGGCCTGTTAATAGTTAAATTACTTTCCTCACATATATTTTTTATTTTGCTGTTGTCCAGAAATGCCTGGTACCATTCTTAAAGTGACAGATGAGCTAATATCTCTGCCATCAGTTTTGCCACAGCACGTGAAAGTAGTAACATCAGTACTTAAGGCTGGGAGTTTTCTCCCCTTTTCTTTGAACAGGCTACAGTTTCTGAGTTCAGCTTTCATCTTTATGTTTCATTTCATATCAATACACTCACATACTTGTTAAACAACATCATACTTTCAGAACATCAAACCCAACATTATTAAATGGAGAGGATTTGTTAATATAACTCTCGGGTCATTTCTCTATTGTCTTCCACCTTTATCTACATATGTAGTGACTCAATACTCCAAAATGAGCCTGTGCCTGTTTAAAAGACTTTTTTCACTGCTGCACTAAGACCTTTTACAGTCCTTCCTGACACGCTTTTGATCTGCTCCATTTTGTCCTCACTATCATTTCTTATTTCTTCACAACCTGTAATAGCACTAATATAGAGTGCCACCTCATCACCTTTATCTTTCATTTAGTCTTACTAAAGAGCAGTCACCTATTAATACTACATTATGGTCTGACAGCTATTTCAGAGTGCTTCTGACTCCCTTCACTACTGTGTCAAGAACCAGAAGATCTAATTATCCCACTTTGCTGCCCCTCCATTAGTATAAAAACTCTTGCCATCTCTCTCACACTTAGAATTTGCTACCCAAAGCAGTGTTTCATAAATTGTATTGTTTTCTGATTATACTGACAAGTCATTGCTTTTTGGGAACACAGAACTCTGTCTTTCAGATGCCATCTGCCTTGAAACTGTGGATTTCTTTACCTTTACTAAACACTTGCCAATGTCTTCAACACTGCAGTAGGCATAATTATCATGTTCTCTCTTAAATCTTTCAATTTTCCTTAGAAACGAGCCACTGGTTTCATGAATATCTCTGTTCCCGCTGTCACTGTCAGCTCTAGTTCCTGGTTGTCCCCTTGTTGGTTAATAAAGTGAAACTGGACCTCAGTCAAATTTCTCATCTGCTAGACAGTTTTACCCCTTACCTTTACCAGTATTCCTGTCTGCTTCTTTCCTCTGGCCCACTTCTTTTGTTTATATCTTTTATTCTTTGGTTTTATTCCAATATTTATGAACAACATTTATGAGATACCTAAAGCTGCATTTCATCTCTTCAGTGACTTTATTTCCTTTCCTGAAGCCTGTAGTGGATTTCATGGTTTTGGTCAGGCTGCTCTATTATCCCAGACTGCTTGACCATATCACCTTCCTCTCTGGTAGTTTGTCTGCATACAAAAGTCATTCCAGTTTAACTTTTGTGGACAAAGGCAAACAAGAGAACTATATTTGACTGAGGTGTCCTGTGCCACTCACCCTCCCACCCCAGTAAACTGCATGTGCCTTACAGGATACCAGTTTCACTGTTTAGAAGAAGTCATAATATTAAATAAAATCATCTGATGAATGTGAAAATGGGACAAAAGTATACCCTAGGCACTTCAGTGTCCACGACAAGAAAACAGTACTACTCCAAGCACATCAATGTAATTAAAGACTCCGATTTTCTCTGAAGTCAAGATCTGTGTAGGGCTCTGAGACCTGTGAGAGAGGAGGGTGATTGTTTTCAGTGCTCAGCTTTGAATATCTCTCTCATCTATTCATAGTTCTAGTTGCTGACCAATTATTCAAAGAGGCAGAGTACCCTTAAGAGATAAGAGCATTCTTATGTGTGTAGCTGTTCTGCAAAAGAAACGAAGTTTACTGGGTCATTACCTTAATTGCTAAGTTAATTACTTAGAGGTGGAAGGAGCCTTAACATAGGCTTCCACTTTGTTCAAGTATTAGAAATACAACAAGAAAGGCCAGAGAAAAGAATACAAATTTTCGTTTGAAACGGGCCAACTTCTACATTTTTAGCTCTCCCTTGCATATAAGTGAGTTTAGGTTACACAACAATTCTTTACCTTTCCGATGCAAGGATACACCCATTTGCCTATCAAGAAATCTGAGCAGATATATTTATGCCAACCAAGAAGTATATCAATGTGGAATGACAGATGTCCTATTATTAAAAAAAAAAAAAAAAAA